>NW_028075669.1:954264-1554264 GCF_014824575.4 Sturnira hondurensis
TATTTTATTGATTATACCATTACAGTTGTTCTATTCCCCCCCTTCATTCCCCTCCATCCTGCACACCCCTCCCCCACCATTCCCCCCCTTTAGTTTATGGCCACGTGTCTCAAGTTCTTTAGATTCTATATTTCCCCCACTATTCTTGCCCTCCCCGCTATCTATTTTCTACCTACCGTCTATGCTATTTTCTGTGCCTTCTCCCCCCTTCTCCTTCTCCCACTCCCCTGTTGCTAACCCTCCATGTGTTCTTCATTTCTATGGTTCCATTCCTGATCTAGCTGTCCTCTTGGTTTGCATTTGTTTTAGGTGTGGTTGTTAATAACTGTGAGTTTGCTGTCCTTTCACTGTTCATATTTTTCATCTTCTTTTTCTTAGATAAGTACCTTTAGCATTTCATATAATAAGGGCTTGGTGATGATGAACTCCTTGAAATTGACCTTATCCGAGAAGCACTTCATCTGTCCTTCCATTCTAAATGAAAGTTTTACTGGATAAAGCAATCTTGGCTGTAGGTCTTTGGATTTCATGACTTGGAATACTTCTTTCCAGCCCCTTCTTGCCTGTAAGGTCTCTTTTGAGAAATCCACTGACAGTCTGATGGGTACTCCTTTGTAGGTGACTGTCCCCTTATCTCTTGCTGCTTCCAGGATTCTCTCCTTCATTTTAATCTTAGCTACTGTAATTATGATGTGCCTTGGTGTGTTCCTTCTTGGGTCCAACTTCTCTGGGACTCTCTGAGCTTCCTGGATTTCCTAGAAGTCTATTTCCTTTGCCAGATTGGGGAAGTTTTCCTTTATTATTTGTTCAAATAAGTTTTTTATTTGTTGCTCTTCCTCTTCCCCTTCTGGTACCCCTGTTATCCGGATGTTGGAATGTTTAAAGATGTCCTGGAGGTTCCTAAGCCTCTCCTCATTTTCTTGAATTCTCATTTCTTCATTCCTTTCTGGTTGGATGTTTCGTTCTTCCTTCTGGTCCACTCCCTTGATTTGAGTCCGAGTTTCCTTTCCATCACTATTGGTTTCCTGTGCATCTCCCTTTATTTCAATTAGTTTAGCCTTCATATGTTCCTCCAATTTGTGACTATAATCAACCAGTTTTGTGAACATCCTGATAAACAGTATCTTGGAGTGTGCTTCTGAGAGGCTGGCAATCTCTTGATCACTGAGAGTTATTGGCTCTGGGACTTTGAGTTTTTCTTGCGCCATCTTTTGGGCTGTTTGTGACTGTTCCATAGCAGGATCGGAGCCCTAGGTGTTCACCAGAGCAGGGTAACTCAGTCGCTGGGTTGTGACGCTGTATGTTTGGGCGGGGTCAAAAAGGAACAATAGCATTCTGCCTGCTGCCTCCCGCCGCGGCCCCCACAGGAGGTTGGTGCCGCAGCCGCCACCGAAAACCTGGGCCCGCGAATTTTGTCCCACTGCACGGGATTGTGCCACAGCCATTAGCCCTCCACTGGGTTCACCCCCTGGGGCCTGTGTGGTCCGTCTGACTGTGTGCGAATGTGTGACCGCTGTCAGTCTGCCCTGCACTCTGAATGGGTCCAGGCTACTTGTGCACCTAGGTCTGGGGATCTTTTCTGCCTGACCCTGCTCCACTGCTGGCTCGGCCCCTCTTACCCTCCTGGTTGAATGGTTAGTTGTTGTTGGAATTCAGTATAACTCAATATTCTGTTATTTGGCTGTGTCTTTGTTCTCGAAATCTTTGTTGTATTTATCCTTAGTTGTGGGAGAAGGCACAGTGTTCCACCTATGCCTCCATCTTGGTGGAAGTCTTTAATGCTATTTTCTTTAGCTGCACAGAACTTTTTATTTTGATGAGATCCCATTGGTTTGTTCTTTCCTTTATATTCCTTGCTCTAGGGGATGTATCAGGAAAAATGATGGTGCGTGAAATATCTGAGATTTTCCTGCCAATGTTCTCCTCTAGAACTTTAATGGTGTCATGGCTTATATTCAAGTCGTTTATCCACCTTGAATTTATTTTGATGTATGGTGTAAGTTGGTGCTCGAGTTTTATTTTTTTTTGCATGTAGCTGTCCAGTTCTCCAAACACCATTTCTTGAAAAGGCTATCTTTACCCCATTTTATGTTACTGCCCCCTTTGTCGAATATTAATTGACAGTAAAGAGTTGGGTGTATTTCTGGGTTCTCTTTTCAGTTCCATTGGTCTATGTGCCTGTTTTTATGCCAGTACCAAGCTGTTTTGATTACAGTGGCTTTGTAATACAGTTTTTTATCAGGTATTGTGATCCCTCCTACTTTGTTCTTCTTTCTCAAAATTGCGGCTGCTATTTGGGTCTTTATGGTTCCATATAAATTTTTGAAGTGTTTCTACTATGTTTGTGAAATATGCCATTGGTACTTTAATAGGTATTGCATTGAATCTGTAAATTGCTTTGGGTAGTATGGACATTTTGATGATGTTAATTCTTCCAATCCATGAACATGGTATATGTTTCCATTTGTTTGTGTCTTCCTTGATTTCTTTCTTCAGTGTTGTGTAGTTTTCTGCATACAGGTCTTTTATGTCCTTGGTTAGATTTACTCCCACATATTTTATTTTTGTTTTTGCTATATTGAATGGGATTTTTCTTCATTTCTGCTTCTGCTGATTCATTCTTAGTATACAAAAATGCTGTTGATTTCTGGATATTCACTTTGTTACCCGCTGTTTTGTCATATTCATTTATTAGTTCAAGCAGTTTTTTGGTAGAGTCTATAGGATTTTCCATGTACACTATTATGTCATCTGCAAACAATGACAGTTTTGTTTCCTCCTTTCCAATTTGAATGCTTTTATTTCCTTTTCTTGCCTGATCGCTGAGGCTAAAACTTCCAATACTATGTTAAATAGAAGTGCTGAAAGTGGACAACCTTGTCTTGTTCTTGATCTTAGTGGAAAAGCGTTTAGTTTTTAACCATTGAGTATGATGTTCGCTGCAAGTCTTTCGTATATGGTCTTTATTATATTGAGGAATGCTCCCTCTATTCCCACTTTGCTGAGTACCTTTATCATAAATGGGTGTTGTACCTTATCAAAAGCTTTTTCCACATCTATTGATATGACCATGTGGTTTTTGTGTTTGCTTTTGTTTATGTGGTGTATTACATTTACTGATTTGCTGATATTGAACCATCCTTGTATCCTTGGGATGAATTCCACTTCGTCGTGGTGTATGATCTTTTCGATGTATTGTTGGATGCGATTTGCCAACATTGTGATGAGAATTTTAGCATCTATATTCACCAGCGATACTGGCCTGAAATTTTCTTTCTTTGTTGTTTCTCTATCTGGTTTAGGAATTAGGATGATGCTGGCTTCATAAAAAGAGTTTGGGAGTTTTCCATCATTTTGGATTTTTTGGAATACTCTGTGAAGTATAGGGGTAGGCCCTTCCTTAAATGCTTTGTAGAATTCTCCTGTGAAACCATCTGATCCAGAGCTTGTGTGTAATGGGATCTTTTTGATTACTGCTTCAATTTCATCTACTGTTATTTGTCTGTTCAGGCTTTCTACTTCTTCTTCATTGAGTTTTGGAAGATTATATTTTTCTAGAAATGTGTCCATTTCACCTAGGTTTTCAAATTTCTTGGCATACAGTTCTGCATAGTAACTTCTTACAATCCCTTCTATTTCTGTGGTATCAGTTGTAATTTCTCCTCTTTCACTTCTTATTGTGTTTATTTGGGCCCTCTCTCTTCTTTTCTTAATGAGCCTACTTAAAGGCTTATCTATGTTGTTTATCTTTTCTAAAAACCAACTCTTGGATTCATTGATCTTTAGAATTGTGCTTTTAGTCACTATGTCATTTAATTCTGCTCTGATCTTGGTTATTTCCTTCCTTGTACTTGCTCTGCGCTGTCTTTGTTGTTGTTCTTCTAGTTCTTGCAGGCGTCGGGTTAGGTTGTTTGTTTGAAATGTTTCTGTTTTCTTTAGGTATGCCTGTATTGCTATGAACTTCCCTCTCAGGACTGCCTTGGCCATGTCCCATAAGTTTTGGGTTGTTGTGAGTTCATTTTCATTTGTTTCCAGAAACTTTTTAATTTCTTCCCTAATTTCAATCTTGACCCATCCATTGTTTAATAGCATACCATTCAGTCTCCATGATTTTGGATGTTTGGGGATTTTTTCCTGTGGGGTTGGTTTCTAATTTCAGTCCCTTGTGGTCAGAGAAAATGCTTGGTATGATTTCAAATTTCTTGAATTTGTTGAGGCCCATTTTGTGTTCTATCATGTGGTCTATCTTTGAAAATGTTCCATGTGCATTTGAAAAAATGTGTATTTAGCTTCTTTGATATTAAGAGCTCTCTATATATATCAGTCAAGTCCATTTCATCTAGGGTGTTGTTTAGTGCAGCTATATCTTTGTTGATATTTTGTTTGGAAGATCTGTCCATTTTTGACAGTGGGGTGTTAAAATCCCCTACTATAATTGTGTTGCTGTCAATATCTTTCTTGAACTCTTCTAGGATTTTTCTTATATATTTGGGTGCTCCTATGTTGGGTGAATATATATTTGTGATGTTAAGGTCCTCTTGGTGGATTCTTCCCTTGAGTATGATGAAGTGACCTTCTGGGTCTCTCTTTATGGCCCTTATTTTGAAGTCTATTTTGTCTGATATTAGAATTTCTACCCCGGCTTTTTTTTCTTAACCATTTTCTTGGAAAATTTGTTTCCAGCCATTCACTTTTAGTCTGTGAATGTCTTTTATCCTGAGGTGGGTCTCCTGTGGGCAGCATATGTGTTGGGTCATGCTTTCTTATCCATTCAGCTATTCTATGTATTTTGATTGGATCATTTAATCCATTTACATTTAAGGTTATTATTGATAGGTAGTTATTCATTGCCTTTTTTGTACCACAGTTCCTCTCTGTCTCTCTCTTTTCCTTCCTTTCCTTAAAGCACTCCTTTTAGTGTTTCTTGTAGAGCTGGTTTGGTGGAGGCATATTCTTTCAGACTTCTTTTGTCTTGGAAGCTCTTTATTTGGCCTTCTATCTTGATTGAGAACCTTGCTGGATAAAGTAGCCTTGGTTGTAGGCCTCTCGTTCTCATTACTTGGAATATTTCTTGCCATTCTCTTCTTGCTTGGAGTGTTTGCATTGAGAAGTCAGTAGCTAACCTTATTGGGGCTCCCTTGTATGTTACTTCCTTTTTCTCCCATGCTGCCTTTAAGATTCTCTCTTTGTCTTGGAATTTTACAATTTTAATGATGACGTGTCTTGAAGTGGGCCTCTTTGTGTTCCTCTTGATTGGGACTCTCTGTGATTCCTGGATTTGTGTGACTTTTTCTCTCATCAAATTAGTTAAATTTCCATTATTACTCTTTGAAATAGGTTTTCTATCCCTTGCTCCTCTTCTTCTCCTTCTGGTGTCCCTACTATTTGCATATTATTATGTTTCATATTCTCTTGCATTTATTTTAATCCCTCTTCATTCTTTCTGAGCCTTTTTTTCTTGCTCTTTCTGGGTGTTTTTTCTACTTTGTCCTCCAACTCAGTCATTGGATCTTCTGCTTCATTGATCCTGCTTTTCATTCCTTCTACGGTATTCTTCAGTTCAGAAATTGTATTCTTCATTTTCTCTTGTCCCTTGCTGATAGTTTTTATTTCCTTTTTTCATCTTGATATAGTTTGTGGAGAGTTCATTGTAGTTCTCTTGAAGTTTCTGGTAGCTCATTGTGAGCTCTTTGAACTACCTGATAACCAGTGCTTTGATTTCAATATCTGATAGTTGACTTGCCTCTATTTCATCTAACATTCTTTCTGAGGCTTTCTCCTTTTCTTTCGTTTGGGGATTGGTTCTTTGTCTTCCCATTGCTTATGAGACTCTTCTTGTTAACTTCAGCTTCTTAAATTGATTTGTTCTGGCTTCCTGGGTTTATGGTCTGAACTTGTGTGGTATAATACCTGTGAGATTTAGTGGTGTGGTCTCCATGATGTCCCATGCTCACTGGTCTTGGTTTGTCCTTTAAGCTGGCTTTGTGTTTTCTTTGGTTTTCAATCATTTTGGGCTCTTTCTTTTGTGGGTCCTTCCCACCAGTTGGTTAACTGATGGTCACTTTGTCCACTGCCTCTTATAATTCGCTGTGCTGGTGAAGGCAGGCTGTGTTGAAGTTAGTTCTTCCATGTGTACAAGGTTTTGAGTATTTACTTTTGCTCTTGTTCAGTTACTTGCACTGGGTAGTTTCTCCAGTACTTAGTTGTATTTCCAGATAGGTACTGGATTGAGGTTTGTGTGGTTTCCACTCCCTCTTTCACCTTCTTCTGTTGTTATCTGTTGGTGGTTCCTTCATTGTTGGTTTTCCTCTTCCAGTGTGTATCCTGGTATTCACTGCTTTCACTTACTCTTTTTTGGTGATCATTTGGAGGGGAAGGCAATATGGTTTATGACAATAGGAGAGTATTCTATGATATTTACACTAGCTACCAGTAGAGAATAAATAGGGTATTCTTTGGCTATGTATAGTGTTAACCGTGGTGTTCAACCCAACTAGCCTCTTTTAAGAAATGATGGACAGAAGATAAGACTCTTGTTGGGGAGGGAAGCCTTGTGAGTTGGATTTAGAAAGCACTGAGATTGTAGGAGGTCAAATTCTGATGTACAGTGAGAGTAAGTGTTAGTAAATAGGTTTAGTGTGTGATAGAGTAGAGTTAACCACTACAGTAATACAGTTCAAGAAACTGTGAAGAGGGCTAAGATCCAGGAGGGGTGATGTGAAGTATTTACAGTTGTATGGAACAGCTATTATTTACAATAATATTAGAGCAACAATGGTATGACAGAATCTATGTGATCTGGATAACATAAATAGGGGGTATAGAACTTTGAGCAGTGTGCTAAAGGAACACAAGTGACATGAAGTATAGTCAATTAGCAATACACTGTGGAGGAGAGAACAGGGAAACTTGTCAAATGATACAATATAACAAACCAAGCCTAGAAGACTATACAGAAAGAAGAGGAATACAAAAATAGTATAAAAATAAAAGATGTAAGAATAATAAAAATAATACCACAAACATGCAGTAACTTGTAGTTTCTCTGCAATAGCAAAGTGAAATTTCTCTCAGTATCTCAACTGTTGGGATACCCCCTCTTTGGGTCCAACTCTGGTCCTTTCAAATTTCCAAGTTTTTTATCTCACTTGTAGGTATTTGAAAAAAAGGATAAAAAGGCGGAAGAAGAGAAGAAGTGAGGAAGAAGAAATAAAATTGGAAAGAAAGGAAAGTAGAGTAAAACAGAAAAGAAGGAAAGAGAGGAAAAAGGTATTGCAAGATAAATAATAAAAATTGAAAAAAATGAAATACTAAAAAGAAACCCCCAAAACCCAAATATTGTTAGTTTGAAACTCTCCAAGCCGGTTTTTCTGGTCTTGGTGTCTGCAGCAGGCTGAGGGGCAATTGGTGTGGCCTTTCATGTGTAGTCAGCCAGTCTTGCAAGCGCTCTCCCTAGAGCTAGTCTGGCACCTCTTTCCAGAGCCCCAGGCAGGGGATCCAGGTCTTCTTTAGAGTGCTGTTTCCCTGGAGGTCATCACCGTGGGCTGGAGTGTTTGTGGGCACATCCTCCTGCCAGACTGCCTGGGTCCCGCAGGCTTGGGCAGGAACCCTTCCCAGTGCTATGGGGAAACCCAGGGACTTCTGCGCAACCTCGCAACCTCGGGATTGCTGCCCAACTGGGTGGGGAGTAAGCTGAGCGGCTGTTGTAGAATAGACCCCCCAAACATATTTACTTTTTGAGAAATTCCTCCTACTCAAGCCTGCTGCTCAGTACATCCCAATTCTCCAGCCAGACTGGTGACTGTCCGGGTCAGTGCTCATCACTGCTGGGCTCTCAACTCTCCCAAGCCAGTAACCACAAACTCCGTGGGTGATCATGGCCATTGTGTGTTTGCTTCTTTGTCCTTATGCCCCTTTCTGCAACTTCAAGCAAGCAGGTCTCTCCCGGTGCTGCTCAAACCCTACTTCGCAGGGGAGAGAGGGAGCAGTTTACTTGCCTCTCTTGCAAAAACTCTGAGTCACGCCTGTGGCTCCCAAAGAGTCTGTGGTAGACCCAGCTCTGGACACTGGGCACCAGACCTGGGGCTACAGCCACATCTCTGTGCCGGTCCCTGGGACCTTACTGTTCTGGAGTAACCACCTTACCTTCTGGTTTTTCAGTGTCCACTAAAATTTCTGGTCTCTTATTTTCATATATACTGGGGTACGGTTGGCTGTTTGCTCTGTTCCCATGTCGATTGGCCAGGTTTTTCTCCTTTGTGTAGGGGGAAGTGGAATCTGCTCCCTCCTACTCCATTGCCATCTTTCCACCTATGTCTTTCTATTCTTTACTCTTATTATTTCTCTCCTCTTTCCCCTGTCATAAGTACTTTTTTTCCTTTGATTTTTCTATTTGTTCTTATACTATTCTATTTCTGTATCGTTTTATTATTCTTTGCTCTTTTGTCATTGAATGTGCTATTGTTGGTGGGCATTTTATACCTTTTTTAGTTCATTTTTTGTGTTTTTTTCATTCTGTTCTTTCAACACCTATACAAGAGTGTACAAGACATGGTAGGAGTTGAGCTTATCAGCTGGCTGAAGGGGAGATTTCCACCAACAAATGGTCCAACAAAAATTAAGACCCAAGTACAATAGGAAAACCTACATAACCCACACAAGGGATATTCCTAGAACATCCAGCTCAGGAGATCAAGAGGTGTACATTACTTAGTCCTATAGTACTCCTACCACAAAAGGCTACCCCACAAAGATGGGAAGTCAAAGAAGATCTATCTAATACATAGTAACAAACAAGAGACAGCTAAAATGGGGAGACCAAAAACTCTTCAAATGAAAGAAAAGGAGGAATCTCCAGAATACGAGCTAAATGAAAGAAAGGCAAGCAAATTATCAGACATAGAGTTCAAAGTAATGGCTATAAGGATGCTCAAGGAAGTTAGTGGGAACTATGTCACCATGAAAAAGGACATAGAAACTATGGATAACAAGTTGAAAATGAAAAATGCAATATCTGAAATAATGAATGCATGAGAAGGAAATAAAAGCAAGCTAGATAGCACAGAAAATCTAATCAATAATTTGGAAGACAAGGAAGAAAACAAAACACCTAGTCAAGCAACAAAAAGAAAAAAAAGGAGAAGAAAGTGAACAATGGATAGAAAAACTGCTTGAAGAAATGACAGAAGCCCTGGCTTGTGTGGCTCAGTGGATTGAGCACCAGCCTGTGAACCAAAGGGTCACCAGTTTGATTCCCAGTCTGGGCACATGCCTGGGTTGTGGACTAGGTCCCCAGTAGTGGGTATGTGAGAGGCAGCCACACATTGATGTTTCTCTCTTTCTTTCTTCCTCTCTTCCCTTCTCTCTAAAAATAAATAAATAAAATCTTTTAAAAAGATAAATGAATGATTAACAATCACATGGAAAGACTCTTAGCATCTTTAATAACTGGGAAATATAAATAAAAAACACTGTGATATATCATTTCACATTTACTAGATTGGTCCTAAAAACAGGAAATAAGAGTTGGCAAGGATGTGGAGAAATTGGAACCCTTTGTGCATTGCTGGTGGGGAGGTAAAATGTTTAAGCTGCTATGGAAAACTTGTTGGTTGCTCATTTAAAGTTAAACATAGAATTTCTATGAGTCACGTTTTTCTCTCCAAGGTATTACACCTAAGATAACTGAAAACATACTTTCCTACAATAATTTTTGTCTGGATGTCCATTGCAGCATATTTCACTATAGCCAAAAAGTGGAAACCTAAATGTCTGTTAGCTGCTTAACAGATGTGTTATATCCATACAATGCAATAGTATGTATCCCTAAAATGGCATGAATATGCTACAACATGAAAGAACTTTGAAAGCATTATGCTAAGTTAAAGAAGCAAGACACAATGGCCACATATTTATGAGTCCATTTATTTGAAGTATCCAGAATAGGGAAATCTATAGAGAAGAAAAGCAGATTAGTTGTTGCCAAGGTCAAGAGAGAAAGAGTGGAAGATGGAAAGTGACAATTTAATGAGAGCATAGTTTCTTTGGGGGAGGTGGTAAAAATATTCTGAAATTAGAATATGGTTATGATTGTATAACATTGTGAATGTGCTAAAAGTCAGTGAACTGTATACTTCAAAATGATTAATATGGTGTAAATTTAAAGGAAGAGCCAGAAAATCAAATTCATTTTCTTTTGGAGCATGATTCTTGATCAGATCACTGAAAAAGTCACCCTGGCTTCAGCTTCTAGATTGGTGGGAGGTAGATGCTTCTACTCATTGTATGATGTTCTACTGCCACCTGGAGAGGTAAGATCATGGAAGTTTACACTTCACATTTTCTGGGGACTACTTATTTAGATGATGACACATAGAGAGTACACAAGTCTCTCAATACAGAATTTTTGTTTTGTTTTTTTCTTAGGACTTTTGTGTGCTTATGTATATATGTATGTGTGCATATACGTATGCATGTATATACACAGATTCGGACTTTTATAGAGCAGTTTAAGGTTAAGGGCAAAATTTAGGGAAGCTTACAGAGGTCTCCCACATAACCCCTGCTACCACACTTGCATAGCCTCCACCATTAACAACCAGAGTGCAACGTTTGTTATAATGGATGAACCTATATTGACACATCATAATCACTCAAAGTCCATAGTTTACATTAGGGTTTATTCATAGTATTGTATACATTATGGGTTTAATTTTTTAAGAAAAATCATGACTTTACTGTTGCCAAGGCAGAGAGGACCATTCTTGCTGCAGTGAAAACAGCTCTATTTTTATTTATTGGGGTTGTACAAAGTTTCGTTTGCAAACAGGACCTGGCTACCAAAAATATTTTCTGAGCTATTTGACTAAAGAGTTCTAAAATTCTTTTCATTTTTGATGTTGTATGTGACTATCATGACCTTTACCTCTGGAGATTCTGACAACTAAAAGATAGTCCTGCTAGGAAGCAAAACTGCAAACCTTGCAAGAATTTTCAAGAATTCATTATAACTTGTATTATGGGCCAGATGCCAGAGCTTTGCAATAATTATTATCTGTAATCCTCATAACAACATTATGAATAGAGCACTATTTTTATCCTAATTTTACAGAGATAGAAGTGAGGAAAGATGAATTAAGAAAGTTTCCCAAAGCATCAGTGAATGACAGACGGTTGGGATTTACTTTATATTAAGGTGGCTTCACAGGTTTACTATGATCTTCTTCCATATTGATGATGCTACATTTCAATATTAATTAAGCTCTGCTAGCGAAGCTCACTTTTGTAGGCTTTTGGACTATGGGCAAGGGAATCTTTTACATGTTCTTATCAACTTCTCTTTGTGACTTCAGGGAAGCATTTTTATTTTTTATTTTTATTTTAAAAGATGTTATTCATTTATTTTTAGAGAGAAGGAAAGGGAGTCAGAAAGGGAAATAAACATTAATATGTCACTGCCTTTCATGCATTCCCCAACTGGGGACCCAGCCTTGCAACCCAGGCATGTGCACCAACTGGGAATCAAACCAGCAACTCCTTGGTTCACAGACCCGGGCTCAGTCCACTGGACTACACCAGCCAGGGCTATGGAGAAATTTTTAGACAGCTAGCCGGACTGTAGGGATCACATCTTCATGGGAGTTACTCTTTCTGTGATTTTATTTCTTTGCTATTCTAATGAAGACAATCATTCCAATGTGCAATTCATATATAACTTGAATATTGCTTATATAACCAAGTAGCTGACTAGGGGATGGACCAAGAACTGTGGTGTTGTCAACTCTATGCCCTATTAAAACTTTTAAAATTGTTTTTCAAATACAGTTGTCTCCATTTTCCTGCCACACTTATGCTCCTCTCCACCTACTCCTACCTCCCACCCTGAATCCTACCCCCATTTGGTTTGTCCATGGGTCCTTTGTACATGTCCTTGGATGACCCTTCCCCATCTTTCCCCCATTATTCCTCTCCCTCATCCCCTCTGGTTACTGTCAGTTTGTTATTTATTTCCATGTTTCTGGTTATATTTGGCTTGCTTGTTTGTCTTGTTGATTAGGTTCCACTTATAGGTGAAATCATATGGTAATTGTCTTTTACTACCTCACTTATTCCACTTAGCATAATGGTCTTTAGCACCATCCATGTCCTGTTAAAACTTGAGAACCCTAGAGAACAATAATGGTAAGATTTCCAAAACTAAGACAATGTCTTTGTTGATGAATACTTCTTGTTGAGAATTTTCTCTGAAATATAATTTTACCATTGCCTGATTAAGCAACCCTTCTGTTGATATATTTATCCATTCTCTTCAAAAATTTAAAAGAAGTATGCTTGTTTTTAAAGTTCATAACCACATATTTAAGATTATATAAAAAACTATTTTACTAGTCAAACACTGATTCAGAATATGATTGTTTACCATATTCTCTAGTAATATTTAGTATTGATGAGCCGGGTAAAATGGAGCATGCCTATAAGGCAGGTTTAAGTACTTTCTGATTCAGAAATAAGGCATAGATTCAAGTACATACACGGTGATATCACTAAAGAAAATGAAATAATTTCAAAGATGGATAATTGACATAACTGAGTTCAGATAAGAACATAGGAAGAACAATAAAACTCCCTTTCAGTAACTGAATATATTTATTTCATTAAATGCCTATTAATTGTGACCATTTTGCCAGGATCTGTAGTTATACTAGTGAAAGTACACCATGGTAAAAATATACTGTACTCATTCAACATTTTTAAAAAGATTTTATTTATTTATCTTTAGAAGGGAAGGGAAGGAGAGAGGGAAATATCAATGTATGGTTGCCTCTCGTGAGTCCCCTCCTGGGAACTGGCCTGCAACCCAGGCATGTGCCCTGACTGAGAATTGAACCACGGTTGTTTGGTTTGCAGGCCTACACTCAATCCACTGAGCTACACCAGCCAAGGATCATTCAACATTTTTTTTAAAAGTCTTATTGCTTTAGATCTCAAAGATATAATAAAACCAATTTTGAAACTATTTCAAATTTTGTAAAATAAGAGTCATGAGAGTAGGTTAAAAGAATCTAGATTATTTTGACTGAAATCAAGAATACTAAGAAAAAAATTGAATAGTTGGTTGCAATTGCATGAAGGTCTGTTATACAGAGAACACTGCATATCTGTCTTCCATTCCCACTGACAGCAGAGCAAAAAGAAAATAGCTGATTTCATAGGATTATGAATTAACTAAGATAAGCAATCAACTGAGACATTGGAAATGTTAGTGATGTGAAGTTTGTTTATTTAAGGAGGAGTTAAACAATAATTCAGTAAACCAATTTTAAATATTGAAGACCAGAATATTATTTTTAACTATCATGGAAAGAGGGACTTTACTAAAATACTAAAACACTTAAGAACCTGAGAATTTCTTCTAGTGATAACATGAAATTTGAAATCTGTAGTACTCAGACTTGCTGAGAAACTTATCTTAAAAACTGAAGTTATCCTAGTATTGAGTTTTCCGAGAATAGGAGATTGTGTGCTATCACCTGTAGCTGCTATACATGAAGCAACACGTTTGTGCTTCATTACATTTTGGAGGCACTCAGATAAGCAGTCATTTTTGTCATTGAGACTGAAAACCTTTCCACCACTTGTCATCTTATACACCTACCTATTCAGTAAGTGGTGAAGAGTGACTATGAAGATAGTGTTTCATATTTAGTATTTTATCAGGATTTACACACATCCTGGTACTCTGAGATTCTACAGGAACATTTATTTAATCCATAATCTCTAAATAATTACCTAAGGGGAAAAATCTCTCAGAGTATTTTACTTGTATTTTTTGTGTGTATATAATATTTTATTTATTTTTGTCTTATTTTGCCATTACATTTCAAAGATTTGATATATTTTATGTTTGTGTGGTCTATGAGTCTTTGTGTTTGCTTATGCTAGTAGAAGAATGCTAGATTGTGAAAGCAAATAAAATTTCTGACTCAATAAAGAAATTATGTATCTACTGGATTTATTATGGTTGTAAAAAAATTAAACCCAAGAGAACAGAACTTACAGTGGCTCATAAATGTTACTTCCTACTGTTAAGTTAATGTTTTATGACATCATTATGCAACTTTTTCATTCCTGTTGGAGAATTGTCCTCTATTCCCTCTTCTTGAATAAATAGCCAGAAACAATATACTCTGATAACTGTTCTGGCTGAAAATAATATGTGCACCCTGTTGAGAAATATGGCCCAATTTAAATTAGTATTTCCAGTAAATATACAAAAACTCTTTCCAAAAACATTTCTCAGAGACGCTACATCACCAAATGGTGCATTTTCTAAGTAATGATGACCAATTTGTATTCAAGTCATTTACCATCCCATTAAACTTTACAGCATATGGCATTTCTTCAAAAGAAATGGGATGAAGAAGGAAGACACATTGGAAAAGAAATAGTAACAAATTTCATTTATTTGTTTTTTGTTCATTGTATTTTGTTCTGATGATAAATATATATATATGTATATATATATAAATATATATATGCTCTATAAAGAATAAAAATTGATGCATATTTTGGATATTATTGTGAATCTACAAGTAATATTTATTCATTTACTTTTCAAAAGACATAGAACAAATGCAGAAGAAATGAGACATTTTATAGCTCATTATCAGCAATAATAATTTACTGAAAATTCAATAAATAATTATTGATCTCCTATGGTTGCCAGTTTCCCATTCTTACCATGAGTTATACTGGGATCAGCTACATAAGCAGTGTTTCTGATCTCATGGAGCTTACATTCTGTAGACACAGTGGGTGGGGAAGTTAGAGGAGGCTACAAAAAACAGAATAAATAAATAAGACATTGTGATAGTGAAAAATTTTATGAGTAAAGTGGAATAGGATAATATAATAGAGATATCCTGGGAAGACGATTGAAGGGTTTTTGAAAACAGCAGGCTATCCTAAAGAAATGCTTTTTGAATTGAACCTTTATAATAAAGGTTCAATGGAGCCAACTTCATGACTATCTAGAGCCAGAATTTTTCATGTGAAGAGAGTTAGGACAAAGAACCTGAAGCAGGAGTTTGTGCATTTAAGCAACTAAATAAAGTATTCCACAAATGCCATTGGAAACGCAGGATATCCACATGTGAAAATATTTATATTGGACCTTGAACTTATATCATATACAAAAACCAGTTGAAAATTGTCAAACTTTTAGATGTAAGGGCTTGAACTATTCAGAAGAAAACATAGGGGAAGAGTTGCAGGACACTGGATTTTGCAATAGTTTCTTGCATATAACACCAAAATCATACCATAAAAGAATAAAAATAGATGAATTGGATTTTATAAAAATAAAAAAATTCTACATTAGAGGACACTAGAAATGGGAAAAAACAACTCAGAGAATGGTAGAAGATTTTATATATTTGATAAGAGATTAATATATATGAGATCTATATGGAAAAAATCCAGCCATTGTTGTTAATGAGCCTACTTAAAGGCTTATCTATTTTGTTTATCTTTTCAAAAAACCAACTCTTGGATTCATTGATCCTTAGAATTGTGCTTTTAGTCTCCATGTCATTTAATTCTGCTCTGATCTTGGTTATTTCCTTCCTTGTACTTGCTCTGGGCTGTCTTTGTTGTTGTTCTAGTTCTTGCAGGCGTCGGGTTAGGTTGTTTGTTTGAAATGTTTCTATTTTCTTTAAGTAAGCCTGGATTGCTATGAACTTCCCTCTCAGGACTGCCTTGGCCATGTCCCAAAAGTTTTGGGTTGTTGTGAGTTCATTCTCATTTGTTTTCAGAAACTTTTTGATTTCTTCCCTAATTTCAGTCTTGACACATTAATTGTTTAATAGCGTACCATTCAGTCTCCATGATTTTGGGTGTTTTGGGTTTTTTCCTATGGGGTTGGTTTCTAATTTCAGTCCCTTGTCGTCAGAGAAAATGCTTGGTATGATTTCAAATTTCTTGAATTTGTTGAGGCCCATTTTGTGTCCTATCATGTGGTCTATCTTTGAAAATGTTCCATGTGCATTTGAGAAGAATATGTATTTAGCTTCTTTGGGATGAAGGGCTCTCTATATATATCTGTAAAGTCCATTTCATCTAGGGTGTTGTTTAGTGCAGCTATATCTTTGTTCATATTTTGTTTGGAAGATCTGTCCATTTTTGACAGTGGGGTGTTAAAATCCCATACTATAATTGTGTTGTTGTCAATATCTTGAAGTCTTCTAGGATTTTTCTTATATATTTGGGTGATCCCATGTTGGGTGAATATATATTTACGATGCTAATGTCTTCTTGGTGGATTCTTCCCTTGAGTATTATGAGGTGACCTTCTGGGTCTCTCTTTATGGCCCTTATTTTGAAGTCTATTTTGTCTGATAATAGAATTTCAACCCCAGGTTATTTTTTTTGACCATTTGCTTGGAAAATTTGTTTCCAGCCTTTCACTTTTAGTCTATGAATGTCTTTTACCCTGAGGTGGGTTTCTTGTAGGCAGCATATGTGTGGGTCATGCTTTCTTATCCATTCTGCTATTCTATATCTTTTGATTGGAGCGTTTAATCCATTTACATTCCAGGTTCTTATTGATAGGTACTTATTCATTGCCATTTTTGTACCACAGTCCCTCTCTGTCTCTCTCTTTTCCTTCCTTTCCTTAAAGCACTCCTTTTAGTGTTTCTTGTAGAGCTGGTTTGGTGGAGGCATATTCTTTCAGACTTCTTTTGTCTTGGAAGCTCTTTATTTGGCCTTCTATCTTGATTGAGAACCTTGCTGGATAAAGTAGCCTTGGTTGTAGGCCTCTGGTTCTCATTACTTGAAATATTTCTTGCCATTCTCTTCTTGCTTGGAGTGTTTGCATTGAGAAGTCAGTAGCTAACCTTATTGGGGCTCCCTTGAATGTTACTTCCTTTTTCTCCCTTGCTGCCTTTAAGATTCTCTCTTTGTCTTGGAATTTTACCATTTTAATGATGATGTGTCTTGAATTGGGCATCTTTGTGTTCCTCTTGCATGGGACTCTCTGTGATTCCTGGATTCGTGTAACTTTTTCTCTCATCAAATTAGGAAAATTTTCCATCATTATTCTTTCAAATAGGTTTTCTCACCTTGTTCTTCTCCTTCTCCTTCTGGTATTCCTATTATTTGGACATCATTACATTTCATATTATCTTGCATTTCTCTTCATCCCTCTTCATTCTTTTTGAGCCTCTTGTCCCTTTCTTGCTCTTTCTCGGAGATTCTTTCTACTGTGTCCTCCAACTCGCTGATCCGATCTTCTGCTTCATCGATCCTGCTTTTCATTTCTTCTACTGTGTTCTTTAGTTCCGAAATTGTATTCTTCATTTCCTCTTGTCCTTTGGTGATAGTTTCTATTTCCTTTTTCATGTTGATATCGTTTGCGGAGAGCTCATTGTAGCTCTCCTCTAGTTTCTGTTAGCTCCCCTCTAGTTTCTGGTAGCTCATTGTGAGCTCTTTGAATTTCCTGATAACTAGTGCTTTGAATTCAATATCTGATAGCTGACTTGCCTCTATTTCATCTAACATTATTTCTGAGACTTCCACCTTTTCTTTCATTTGGGCATTGTTTCTTTGTCTTCCCATTCCTTATGAGACTCTTCTTGTTAGCTTCAGCTTCTTAAATTGATCTGTTCTGACTCCCTAGGTTTATGGTGTGAACCTCTGTGGTAGAATACCTGTGAAATTCAGTGGTACAGTCTCCTGCAGGTATCTTGATGTTCTCCACGTCCACCTACTCCTTTGTGTGTGTGTGATCAGCTGGAGGGGGAAGCAAAATGGTTTATGACAGCAGGAGAGTACTTTATGATATTTACAATCACAGCTGGTAGAGACGAGATAGAAGATCTTTAGGCTCTATACAGTGTTCACTGTAATCTTCAACCCAATCTGCCACTTTTAAGAAAGGATAGACCAAAGATAAGTCTCTTGTTTGGGAGGGAAGGCTTTTAAGTTGTATCTGGAAAGCAGTGAGGTTGCAGGTGGTCAGATTTTGAGGTAAGGTGAGAGTAAATAGTAAATAGACGTAGCATTTGAGCAAGTAGAGTTATTCACTACAGTAATAGAATTCAGGAACTTGTAAAGTGGTCTAAGACCCGAGAGATGTGTTGTGAAGTATTTACAGTGGTATAGAAAGCAACAAACAAACAAACAAACACAAAAAAAAAGGGCAAGAGAAGTGAGGAAAAAGCAATAAGTTTGGGGTGAAAAGAAGAAGGCACTAAAACAGGAGAAAAGAAAGAAGAGGAACAGAGTACTGAAAGATACAGCAACAATAAAATTTTAAAAATATACGATTACTGAAAAAAGTTTTTAAAAAGTTTATAAAAAGTTAAAAACAACAACAACAACAACAAACTCGTCCCTTGTTGGTTTCAAATTGTCCAATCCGGTTTTTCTGGTTTCGGTGGGACCCCTCTGTGGGCTGCGTTTTAGGCCCAGGCGCACACCTGCCCACCAGCCAGGCTACCAGACTCGGGTGCAGGCGCCCGCCCACCCAACAGGCTCCCTGGGTCCCACGGGATCTGGTACTGGTCCTTCCCAGTCCTGTGGCTGGGTGAGAAGCAAGTTAAGCTGCCTTTACAGGAGAGCACTTCAGTCCACTTTCCAGTAAAAACTTCTCCAGAAAGCGTGCCTCTCAGCCCAGCCCAATCCCCAACCTGACTCGTTAGGACAATGCTCCTCTCAAATTTCCTGGGCTGGCAGGCTGGTGGGTTGGCGACCACAGAGAGAGCAACTGATCTTGGCCCCCTGTCCTTGCCACCCTCCTTGCTCACCTAGGCAGACAGGTCTCTGTCACCCAGCCCCGCCTATATGGTGAGTTAGGGAGCCAGCTCTTCCAAGGACCCCGCAGCTGGCCCAATGCTCCACTGGGTGCTGGGGTCCCTATGAATCATCCATGGCACTGGCCGCAGATGGAAGCCTCTACACCCCTAACACAGCGGCAGTGGCAGCTCTGCGGCGTTTCTGGCTGGCGGAGGGCAGCCGGCCCTGCCACTGCGGCTTTTGTCTTTACTCACAGTTGCTGGGGTCCCGATGAGTCCTCTGTGGCAGATGCCTCAATTGCTGGCCGTAGACAGAAGCCTCTGGGCCCCGACCACTGTGGCAAATGTGGCTCCAAGGTCTTTACATGCCGGCCAAAGGCTGCCACTGGCCTGGCCGACTGCATCCTTACTCACCTCCCTGAGACCCCAAAGACCTGAGCTGTCTGGTTCATCACTATCTCTGGTCTCTTATTTTCATAAATGCTGGGGAATTGTTGGTTGGGGAATTGATTGTGCTGTTCTTCAGTAAATCTGCCAGGATTTTCTCCCAGGGGTACGAGAACTGGAGTTGCTCCATCCTACTCGGCCGCCATTTTCTCAATCCAGCCATTGTTAATATAGCAAGAATGGTTTGTGTGACATCCATGTAATCTGGCAACCAAGGAGAGTGGACTGGAATACACATATGTGAAGAATTATTTCACTGTACTAGTCAGTGGGGGCAGTAGGTGCCATTGAGTGAGCATGTGTACTGTGTGGCTGTCACATTCAAAATGACTGAGTGAGTAAAACAACAGATCTGCATTAAATTTTCCATTAAGCTTGAACATTCCATCATGGAAACTATTTAAATCATTCAGAAGGCTGCAGCTATGGGCAACTGATGATTGACCACTTTATCATGATAACACACACACACTCATGAATCATATCTTGTGCAGTTTTTTGGACAAACATCAAATCATTCAGGATACTCAGTCCCTCAACAGCCAAGATTTGGCATTCTGAGACTTCTGTCTTTCCCCAAATTAAAATCACCTTTGAAAGGGAAGAGATTCAACAAATACAATATGGCAGTTAGTGGTGATTGGGAGAACTGTGTGAGGTCCAAGGTGCCTACTTTGAAGGAGACTGAGTCATCATTGTCTTACGTACAATGTTTCTTGTATCTTCTTCAATAAATGCCTCTATTTTTTTATAGTATGTGACTGGATACTTGCTGGACAGGCCTCATAGAATATATAAAGAACTCTTATAACTCAACAACAGAACAAAAGACCCTATTTAAAAATGGGCCAAACTCAAATAGACATTTTTACATAAAAGTAAATAATTGCCAACATCATTGGTATATTGTGTATTACAGAATTGCAGATTCAAAACCTATACAATTTTATTAACAAATCTCACCTCAATAAATTCAATAATTTTTTGAAAATTACAGTAAATAGCAGTCAAAAACATGTGAGAAAAGATGCTCACCACATCTAATAATTAAGAAAACAAATCAAAACTAAAATGAGATGTCACTTCATACCCATTAGGATGGTTGTAATTAAAAGACATAATAAATAAAGTACTGGTGAGGATGTGGAGAGATTGAGACCCTTTGTGCATTTCTTTTTTTAATTTTTAATTTTTAATTTTTATTTAATTCTTGTTCAAGTACAGTTTTCTGTCTTATATTCCCAGCCCTGCCAGCCCCCCGCCCAGTGCTCCCCACCTCCCTCCCATTTCTGCCCCCCACCCTTAGTTATTGTCCATGTGTCCTTTATACTTGTTCATGTGAGTCCATCCCCTTTTCCCCCATGATTCTCTCCTCTTTGTGCATTTCTAGTGTGAATATAAAATTATGTAGCTACTGTTCAAAATAATATAGTAGTTTCTGAAAATATTAAAAGTATGATTACTGTACGATTCAACAGTTTCACTTTTGAATATATACCCAAAGGAATTGAAAGCTTGTCCTAGGAGATATATTTGTTCACTTATGTTTATAAGCAGTATTATTTACAATAGGAAAAGGACAGAAAAATCCAGCTGCCCATAAATGGATGGATAGGTAAACAAAATGTGATATGAAATAGAATATTATTCAGTGGTAAAAAAGAAAGTATTCTGCCCATGTATTACAACATGAAGGGACTTGGAAGGTATTATCATAAAAGAAATAAGCCAGTACACAAAAGACAATATTGTATACCCAGAAAAGTCAAATTCAAGAGACAGAAATTAGTGTAGCAGTTGACAGGGACTGGAAGGTAGTAGGGACATTTTAGTTAATTAACTCCAATTTTTCTGATTAAAAGGTAAGGAACTTGAGTAAGGAATTAAGAACAATCTGAAACATTAATATTCATCAGTTTAAAATCTTGCTTCTGCCGATTCATTGTTAGTATACAGAAATGCCTTTGATTTCTGGATATTGACTTTGTATCCCGCTGTTTTGCCAAATTCATTTATTAGTTCCAGCAATTTTTTGGTAAAGTCTATAGGATTTTCCATGTACACTATCATGTCATCTGCAAACAGTGACAGTTTTGTTTCCTCCTTTCCGATTTGGATGCCCAATTCCACTGCTGGGATTGTATCCTAAGAACCCTAAAACACCAATCCCAAAGAACCTATGCACCCCAATGTTCATAGCAGCACAATTTACAATAGNGAAAAAACATAGTATATATGAAGTTCAGTATTGTCCGTGGTTTTAAGTATCTACTGGGGATCTGCAAATACATACACACACACACACACTATATATATATATATATATATATATATATATATATATATAGTGTGTGTGTGTGTGTATGTATTTGCAGATCCCCAGTAGATACTTAAAACCACGGACAATACTGAACTTCATATATACTATGTTTTTTCCTAGATACCTATGATAAAATGTTATAAATTAAACACAGTAAGAGATTAACAACAATACTTAATAATAAAATAGAACAACTGTAATAATACAGTATAATAACAGTTATGTGAATGTTGTTTCTCATTCCCTTTCTCTCTCTGACTCTCTCCATGATAACCAATCTAATAACCAAGTCAGCTACTACTATCAGGCATGGATGCACTGGACTAAGGAATGATTCACTTCCCCAGTGGAATGGAGTGGGGCAATGCAAAATTTTATCATGCTACTCAGAACATCATGCAATTTTAAAGTTATGAATTGTTTATTTCTGGAAATTTGTATTTAATATTTTTGGACCATACTTGACAGTGGGTAACTGAAATTGCAGAAAATGAAATCATGGATAAGGGGGACTACTATAGTGTATTTCAACTTAGAAAGAATATTTCATCATTTAAAAATTGATCAAGTATAAATATGAAGTAAAGTTGCACTTTCTTACAAGTTTTCATTTAATTTTACAGGCTAGTATAAAGCAAGTCATTGCTGTTGCACATAAAATAAATCCACATGCTTCTGGTATTTTCCAGAATCCCATATGACTGCAAAAACTGTGATATGATTTGCAAAAACCAAATAACTTTTGGTTATTGGAAATCATAACCAGTAAATTTTTAAAGAATAAACAGTATGGAATTTTCTAAGAAAACTAAAAATGGACGTGCCTTTTGACCCAGCAATTCCACTATTAGGAGTATATCCTAAGAACCCTGAAGCACCAATCCAAAAGAACCTATGCACCCCAATGTTCATAGCAGCACAATTTACGATAGCCAAGAGTTGGAAGCAACCTAGATGCCCATCGGTCAATGACTGGATCAAAAAACTATGGTACATTTACACAATGGAATTCTATGGTGCAGAAAGGAAGAAGGAGCTCCTACCCTTTGCAACATCATGGATGGAACTGGAAAGCATTATGCTGAGCGAAATAAGCCAGGCAGTGAAAGACAAATACCATATGATATTACCTTTAACAGGATTCTAAACAACAAAACAAACAAGCAAGCAAAATGTAACCAAAGACACTGTAATACAGAAGGTGCTGACAGGGTCCAGAGGGGAGAGGGGAGAGAATTACAGGGGGAAAGGAGAAGGACTCACATGAACAAGTATAAAGGCTGCATGGACAATAACTAAGGTGGGGGGCGGAGATGGGAGGGAGGTGGGGAGCACTGCGGGGGGGCAGGGCTGGGAATACAAGAAAGAAAACTGTACTTGAACAAGAGTTAAATAAAAATTAAAAAAAGAGAACAACTCAAATAAGAAAAAAAAAAGAATAAACCATCTTCTGAAAAAGCAATATGCCTGGCCTAAATTGGAATTGGTCATGATAACATATGGAGGCCAAGCATTTAACATTCAATTGCTTAAAAAAATTATTGGTGTTATATTTTTGTTAAGTTACTAAAGGAGTAGAGAGAAATTGGGGGTGGGGGATGAGGGCAGTGGCACTTAGGAAGGTAATATTGTCATGATGAGAAAGAAACAATCAGGGGATGACTTTTCAAAATAAAACTTGATTTTGTTTTGAAAATGTCAAGGTGAGGAAAAGCAACAATTCTGGCCTTTTTAATTACATGAAAATGTCAGCCTGGCATATATTTATAGTTACTTTTTTCTCATTACAAATAAAAATATTTTGCTCATTAGAAGCTTACAGCAATGTTTGGATTTTTGGGTGTCAGTTCAGAGGTGTATTTTGTTCCACATTTTCCAGAGAAACAATGCCATTATACTCCATACGAATTTTGTACAAATTACACAGCAAGATGGTAGACTAGGAAACCCCATACTTTCTTTTCTTTCACAAGACAACAGTAATAGTACACAAAACAATTTCCTATGCAAGAAAGTCAGAAACACATTAAATGACTTCTGCATCCAGGCTACAGCAAAGCCTGTAGGAAAACTGATGATACTCCTTTGCTATATTCCCTCTCTCCAACACAGTATGGTGCAATTGAAAGGAAACTCCCAGTTCCAGACTCTCCCTGAGAAAGAAAAGAGAAGACTGGACTTTATGCACAATGATCTGATGTTTCAGGGGGTTGCCTGAGGGAGGGTTTCTGTCTTGTCTAAATTCAAATGTTGTTAAGAAAGCATTCCAAGTAGGGGGCTACTGAGATCAAAAATTGATATTTGGAATAGCACATATTTGCTTGCCAAAGTTGCTCTATTCAGCTCAGAATAAATGAGAGAAAATTCCTAAATTCCATCTTCTCCTTGGGTTTAAGTATTCATTCATGTTCTAGCTTTTGACGTGGTTATCCAAGGGACTGAAGGGACTGACTTGTAGAGCTAAAAGTACCCAATGTAATCTAGAAGCCTCAAATCCTCACAGAAAAAGAGTTGGACAGCTTATAGAAGCTCCAGAGAACCTGCAGTACTGCAAACAGCAGAGGTGACAAGAGATTATCAGCTCCAAGAAAGAAAAAAACTCACAAATATTTTAAATTACAAATTTACATGTGCAAGTCCAGAGAAGGCATGTTCTCAGAAAATACTTTAGAGGCCCCAGAATCTCTGGATATTGTAATTGGTAAGGTCTTTCACTATGCGAAACTAGTCTTAAAGACTAGGAGTAGGCCCTGGTTGATGTGCCTCAGTGGTTTATTGCCAGCCTGTGAATCAAAGGGTCACCAGTTTGATTCCCAGTCTAGGGTGCATGCCTGGGTTGTGGGCCAGGTCCCCAGTAGGGGTGTGTGATAGGCAGCCACACATTGATTTTTCTCTCCCTCTCTTTCTCATTCCCTTCCCCTCTCTAAAAATAAATAAATAAAATCTTTAAGAAAAAAGAGACTAGGTGTATATCCCAACACAGAATTACAAAGTGCATGAAGAAACAGGGAAACAGGACCCACAGGAAGAAAATAAACCACAGAAAATAAACCTAAAGAAATGGAGGTATGTGTATAAATTAAAAATAGCTGATAATAACCTTAATGAAAATGCTCAATGAGTTCAGGAAAAATCAAAAGAATGAATGAACAAAATGAGAACATCAATAAAAAGATAGAAATTCTGGAATTGAAGAATACAATAAGTGAACTAAAAATTTCAGTACAAGTGTTCAACAGAAGATTCAATCAAGTTCAAAAGAAACAGCAAACTCAAAGATAAGTCACTGCATATTATTTTGTCAGAGAATCAAAAAGAGAAGTGAACTAAAAAAGAGCAAAGAAAACCTAAGAGACATATAGGAAAACATCAAGTAGACTAATATGCATATCATGTGAGGCCCAGAAGGAGAAGAAAGAGATAAAAGAGCAAAACACTTATTTGAAGAAATAATGGCCAACACTTCCCAAATCTGGCAAAGAAAATGAATGTTCAGACTCAAGATGCCTAATGTATTCCACTAGGAAGATTTCAAAGAAGACTAAACCAAGACACATTGTAATAAAATTGCAAGAAATCAATGACAAAGAATTATGAAAGCAACAAAAGAAAAGTGACTCATCACATACAAGGAAGACACCATAAAACTATCAGAAGATTTCTCAGAAGAAATCATGTAGGCCAGAAGGGAGCAGAATGATTTATTCAAGTTATGGAAACAAAACAGTATGAACTAAGAATACTATATGTTGCAAAAACTGTTTTTCAAAAATGGAGAAACAGTTTGTTTCGGATGAGCAAAATCTGAGAGTTCATCACCACTGGGCTTGCATTGTAGGAAATGCTAAAGAAGTCTTTTGAGCTGAAATGAAAAGCTACTACAGAACAACACAAAACCATACAAAAAAATAAAGCTTGCTTGTAGAAGTAAATATATAGACAAATACATAATACTCTAACAATGGTTTGTGAATCACTTTTGATTCTGATAAAATAGTTAATAGTACTGCCTCATGTGGCTCCATGGATTGAGTCCCTGCCTGTTAACCAAAGGGTCACCGGTTCAATTCCCAGTCAGGGTACATGCCTGGGTTATAGGCTTGGTCCCCAGGAGGGGGTACAGGAAAAATAACTATATGTTGATGTTTCTCTCCCTCTCTTTTTCCCTCCCTTCTCCTCTCTCTAAAAATAAATAAAATCTTTTTAAAAAGAAGGTAAAAGGCCCTGGCTGGTGTAGATCAGTGGATTGAGCACAGGCCTGCAAACCAAACAACTGCAGTTCGATTCCCAGTCAGGGCACATGCCTGGGTTGCAGGCCAGTTCCCGGCAGGGGACACACGAGAGGCAGCCATACATTGATATTTCTCTCCCTCTCTCCTTCCCTTCCCCTCTAAAGATAAATAAACAAAATCTTAAAATAATAAAAGAAGGTAAAAGATAAATATATAAAAATACTATAATAATTAAAATACATTAGTATATACACAATATAAAAATATTAATGGATACACTATGTATAAAATACAAATGATGAAATTTTAACAACAATAACATACAGTGTGGAGAAGGAAAAGTAAAAGAGTGAGTAGTTTTCCATGTGATTGAAGTTGCTATAAAATTCAAAGAGATTGTTATAACTCTAAGATGTTTTATGTAGTTCCCATGGTAATCACAAAAATATAAGTTTCATATTGATCTTATATCGATATAAGATCCATAAAGTAAAATGAGAAAGGAATCAAAGCATGTTACTACTAAAAATTCACCAAATATAAAGAAAGATAGAAGGAACAGCGGCCTGAAAGTTTACAAGAAAGAATAAAGACTTTTCATCAAGATGGAGGCATAGGTAAACATACTGTGCCTCTTTGCACTACAGAAAAAAATTTACAATTAGACCTCAACACAAATAACACCCAGAACCATCAGAAAATTGAGCTGTATGGAAGTGTGACAACCAAAGATTTAAAGAAATCACTTTCATCTAGACAGGTAGGATGACAGGAGATGCAGAGATGGGTCCGTTAGGGGAGGACACTTGATGTGACACGGAAAGGTGGTGGAACAGATGGTCCCACATTCACATCTGGTGGATAAAAATCAGAAGGGATATCTTGGGTCCCAGCCCCAGGCCAGGCCACCCCACCTAGAGTTTCATTGCCAAGAAGATAAATCACCATAACTTTTGGCTATAAAAACCAGTGGAATTTGGGGTGGTGGAAGAAACTGCCAGATTTTCAGGAGACTCTGCTTAAAAAACCTGCATGGACTTAGACCAAATGTAGACCCACTCCATCTGGGAATTAGCACCAAGGCAATGGCTGAAAGGGCACCAGGTGCATACAGGGAGTACATGAAGTGACTGGAAACAGGGCTAGTGTACAGCAAAGCTCTAGAAGCCAGACAGCCGCATTGTCCCCTCTATAAGTCCTTCCCTAAACAAAGAGACACAAAGCGGCAAAGGCTGTTACCTCCGCCCCACACAATTTACATGTGCCTTCTCTACAATAGACCATGCTTCTAAGACAGGGTGTCAAAGCAGCTCTACCTAATACACAGAAATACACACAAGGAGACTGCCAAATTGAGGAGACAGAAAAATATGGCCCAAATGAAAGAACAGAACAAAACCCCACAAAAATAACTAAACGGAATGGAGATAACCAACCTAACAGATGCAGAATTCAAAACACTGGTTACCAGGATCCTCAAAGAACTCACTGAGTATAGCAACAGCATAAAAAAAAAAACAGGTAGAAATGAAGGTACATTAAGAGAAATAAAGAAAAATCTACAGGGAATGAACAATGGAGGGGATGACACTGAGATTGAGATCAACCATTTGGGATATAAGAAGAAATAAGCATTCACCCAGAACAGTAAGATAAAAACAAGAATTAAAAAAATGAGGATAGTATAAGGATCCTCTCAGGCATCTCCAAATGTACCAATATCTGACTCATAGGCATGCCAGAAGAAGAGGAAGAGCAAGAAACTTAAAACTTACTTGAAAAAAATAATGAAAAAACATTTTCTTAATTTGGTGAAGGATATTGACATGCAAGGCCAGGAAGCACAGAAAGTTCCAAACACAATGAATGGAAAGAAGCCCGCTCTAAGACACATTGTAATTAAAATGCCAAATGTTAAAGATAAAGAGAATTTTAAAAGCAGGAAGAGAAAAGAAGTTAGTTACCTATAGGAAAGTTCCCAGAAGAGTGTCAGATGATTTCTCAAGAGAAATTTTGCAGCCTAGGAGGGATTGGCAAGAAATATTTAGACTCATGAAAAAAGAGGACCTACAGTCATTATTGATTTACCCAGAAAAGCCATCATTTAGAATTGAAGGGCAGATAAAGTGCTTTCCAGACAAGAATAAGCTAAAGCAGTTCATCACAACCAAAACATTACTGTTGAAATGTTAAAAGGACTTATTTAAGAGAAAGAAGATCAAAACTATGAACAATAAAATGGCAATAAATACATATATATCAAAAATTGAATCTAAAAAACAAACTAAGCCATCAAGAAGAACAGAGACAGAATTATGGATACAGAGAGTATTTTGATGGTTTCCAGATGAGAGGGGAATATGGGAAAATAGGTTAAGAGGTAAGGGGATTAAGAAGTACAAATTGGTAGTTACAGAATAGCCATAGGGATGTAAAGTACAGTATAGGAAATAGAGTAACAAAGAACTTATACATATGACTCATGGATATGAAAAGTGCTGTGGGGATTGCCTGAGGGAGTGGGGAGTGCTGGGTGGAAGGAGGCAAAGGGGGAAAATGAGGAAAACTATAATAGTGTAATCAATAAAATAGAATTAAAAATAAAATATGAGGTCTGTCCAGAAAGGTTTAAGCCAGGTAATATGAAAAATAGACATTTATTGAACATACAAGGTATGAGAAACACTGCACATAGGACAATGATGCCTTAGTCTCTTTCACAGTAGGCACCTTGGGACCTCACATGGTTCTCCCAATTGCCATCAACTGCCCTACGCTATTTTAACAAATTTCATCAATGTTCTGAAATCTCTTCCATTTGAAAGGTGATTTTAGTTTTGGGAAAAGACAGAAGTCACAGGGCACCAAATCTGGGCTGTATTGGGGCTGAGTCACCAGGGTGATTTGATCTTTCACCAGAAAACTTTTCCCCAGATGAGATACATGAGCAGATACATTGTCATGATGAAGCTGCCAATCACTAGTTTCCCATAGTTTTGGCTCTTTTTATCATATTGCATCTCTTACCCAATGAAGAACATTGAGGTAATACTTCTTATTAATTGTTTGGCCTGGAGTAGCATAATCATGATGGATAATATCTTCCCAGTCACAAAACACAGTTAACATGTTCTTGATCTTGCTGTAATTTTGCCACACCCTCTTCAGGTGTGGAGAATGAGGCACCTTCCATTAGGATGACTGGGCCTTTTTATACAGATTATATGAGCAGCCAAATACCCACAGTTCACCTCTGTTTATGACCTTCTTGGGGAAATATGATTCATTGATAGCAGTTTGAATTGTCATTAGCAACTGCAGCACAATGTTCCTTCTGATCTGGTAGCAGAAGCCATGGAACAAATTTTGTCACAACATGTTTTATGCCAAGACCCTCCATCAATACCAGACACAGTAGTTTTTGGAATCTCCAGATCAGCTTCTAATTCTTGCACTGTCAGTTGCTGATATTTTTTTTATTGCAGCCCATGCATGCTCAACATTCTCATTGTTCTCATTCTCGTGTTCTGTTTATTGCAGTCCTTCCAGAAGGTGGATCATTTTCAACAGATTCTCACCATCTTTGAAGCATTTGTGCCACATTTTTATTTGCACTGCACTCTGCATCATCCCAGAAAGGCTTCTGAATCACTTGAATAGTGTCAGCAGAGAAATGTTCATGCGTAACACAAAATTTGATGCTGATTCTTTGCTCTATTTGTTCAGTCATTTTGAATGTGGCAGCCACACAGTACACAAACTCATTCAACGGCATCTACCACCTCCAGTGAGTACTACAGTGATGTCATCATTGTTCATGCATGCACATTGCACTCCACTCTCCTTGGCTGCCTGGTAACATCAAGGCTGCACAAACTGTTTTCATTATATTAACAATGGCTGGACTTTTTTTGAGACAGACCATGTATATTGAGATACACAGATGCATGATTTTCTTGTGGTATAATTTTGAATGTACTTGCTAGACCATATGTATGTATCTTCTTAAGCTTACTAGATAATGCCAGTTTCATTAAGTGACTTACCAAAATGTATGCTCATCAGAACTATATAATAGTTCCTGTTTCTCTACATGCTTGCCAATATTTAATATTTAATACTATAAGTCTCTTTAATTTCTTTCAATCTTGTGGCTGAGTTATAATATTTGACTGTAATTTAAAATTAATTTGTATAATGGCTAATAAAGTTGAACATCTTTTTATATATTATTGTGAGCATGTGTTTGTCTTCTTTTATGAAACATCTGTTCAGATATCTTGGTCATTTTTTCTTATGTATACTGGATATTAATCCTTAGTGGTCCTACATTTTAAAAAATCTTTTACCACAATTTAGAAGATACTTTTTTAAATTTTTATTTATTTATCTTTAGAGGGGAAGGAAAGGAGAGAGGGAGAGAAATATCAATGTATGGTTGCCTCTCGTGAGTCCCCTGCTGGGAACTGGCCTGCAACCCAGGCATGTGCCCTGACTGGGAATCAAACCATGATCGTGTGGTTCACAGGCCCATGCTTAATCCACTGAGTTACACCAGCCAGGGCTAGATACTTTTTACTTTCATTTCAGTGTTATCTCATTTAATGAAAAGAAATTATAAGTTGAAATGTACTTTATTTATTAAATCTAACCAGAATTGATTTTTAGTGTATGATATTAAGTTGGGAATTAATTTTATTATTTTCCACATAGATACTGAATTTTCACACTGCCAATGATTAATGCATTTCTATTTTATTACAACTGCTCTGCAATGTCATGTCTATACTATCTATTACATTTTATTGGCTTACCTTTCTATTTTGAAAGGAGGCGCTGTTTTTTATCTAACTGTCGAAGCCTTTGTAACTAAAATGTTGTCTGATGCTTCATAAACATTCAGTAAAAATTTGTTGAATTAATGAATGAAAGAGGAACATCCACTGATATAATTATGAATTATGTCAGGGCATATTTACCATAATTAAACTATACCAAAGGAAGTTGACTAGAAAAGGTAAATATACCTATACCATTAAAATATGACAAACATTTATAAGCTAAGGGAATAATTGGCTTTAACAAATGGCTTTCTTAAAGAAACAGTGTATCAACCATGTTAATTAACCTAATATTATTATAGAACAGAGAGCATATCCACTAAAAAATTAGATACACACTAGACATATGTGAGCTTCCACATGCATCTTGATCAATACTTAAAGTGATTGAGAAATTTTTGATTTTGAACTTGAAAACAATAAGGCCTATAAAATAAATTTTAAAGGCACTTAATAGACATTTAGAACTTTATAGCTGAAAAGAACATGAAAGATCATCCAATTTATTGCTTTCATTCTACAGTTGAGTAAAATATCCAATGAGGCAAAAAATATTTGTTTAAGTTTGCATGCATATTTATTAACAGAGTTGGTACTTCAACACTGATAACATAGGCAGCGATTTTTCTACCACACAAACTCATTATGTCTACTGGGTTGCAAAATAGTAGGATTAAAATAGCGTTCTTACTTTAAAAGAATTAATAAATACTTCAAAATTAATTTTAGATGGTAGGTCCCTCTTCCTCCTACTCCTCCTTCTTCATCTCCTTCTAATTACTATGCTATTACCTATAATAATTTGATTTCTAACAGATTAACCTTCTGCATATGTATTTTAAGTATATTTTCAAAACTCCAGATCTTCTTGGATGTATAGTTGTTCTACAACATAGTAATTCTAATGAAGTATTTTAAATTTAAAATCTTGTTATAAAACACTGACCACAGCTTTCTGTGTTTATATTGCACTTTTATAATGTTATTATTTTTGCCTTATGGCCAATCTACCTCTCCTCTCCTTATAAAATGTTAGTGTGTCATTTTTTAACACTTGCTTGTAACGTAACCTCTTCCCGGATGCAGCACTAATTGTATTTTTGGAGTAAATTTGGCTTCTAGCTTAATTGGCTATACTGTAATTTGAAGTACAGTTTGGAACTAGCAATTTAAAAATCATTTTCAAAGCCTTAAAATAAAGACAGAGAAACACTCTTATCTAAAGTTGGCATGAAATAACTTGGTATTATATTTAAAACTTGGCTCTGTATAGTGAGTGAGATAGAAAAGTCACTTTAAACCTTAAATATAAGAGGAGAATATAATGGGAACTAAAAGAAGGAAAAATAGATTTTCTCTCTCTGGAAGCAATCTAAGTATCCATTGACAGATAAAATAATAAAATGTATCATTCATTTATATTTATATATAAATGAATATATATATATATATATATATATATATATATATATATATATATATATAACTTCAAATATGTTTTATATCTCCATATATTTGTATGTGTCTGTATTTTATATTTACACACACACACACATATAATATTATTCACCCTTTAAAAGATTAAAATACTGTCATGAGACAATATTGATGTGCCTGCAATACATTGTGTTAAGTAAAATAAACCGTACATAGAAAGAAAAATATTGCATGATCTCACTTTACATGAAATCCAAAAAGGTTAAACTTATAAAAATAGATAGTAGAATGGTGATTGTCAGAAGCTGAAGGTTAAGGGAAATGGAAGATGTTGGTCAAATGGAACAAAGTTATAGTTATGCAAGATGAATAACAAAATCAAATCTACAGTGTGGTGACTATGGTTAATAATACTACCATGTATTCTCGGAATTTGGTGAAAGTAGTTCTTAAGTGTTCTCTCCACATATAAAAAGTGGTAATTAGGTGAGGTGATGGGCATGCTAACTAGCCCAAGTTGGAAAGATGGGAATTGTGTTCATAGAGGATTGCAAACTGAAGAAGGAAGTGAACAAGGACCAAAGGTAAGGATAGGTTCAGAGAAACCTTATAAATCATAAATTAATTCAAAAGTATTTTTAGGGAACTGCTATATGCCCAGTGTTGTTCTAAGTATGGAGGATATATCAGTGAACAAAACAAAGATCTCTGCCTCATGGAGCTTATATTCTAGTGAGAAACAAACAATATACTAAATAAGTAAAACATAAGCAAGTCAGTAGGTGACAATAATATATAGAAAAATGAAATAAGAAAGGGTAAAGGGAGTTGTAGGGAACACTTAAAACTTTAAGTAAGGCTTCCAAGGAAAGCCTCTGTTTGGAGGTGATATTTGAATAAAGAAATCCAAGTGAGGGGGGAAAACATAGATTTTTCTGAGATGAGAGGATTTCACACTGAACAAATATACTGAAGTTAGAGTGTGTCTGTTGTTTGTTTATGGAATAACAAGTTGGCAATGTAATTGCAATAGGACAATTGAAGACATAGTGTCAGATAAGTCATGGGGAGTGGAGGCAGATCCTGTGTAGCCTTATAAACTAAAGTGAGGACTTTGGCCTTCATTTTAAGTGATATGGGAAGCCATTGGAGGACTGTGAACAGGAAGTAACATGATAAGACAATTTTAAACAAGATTATTCTAGCTGGTATTTAAAAACAGACTGAAGAGAAATAAAGCCTTGTGGACAGTAAGAAAGCTATTTGAATAATTCAAGTGAGCAATATTATTTCTTTGGACAAAGATAGGATTTTTCAATCAGCATTATTGGCATTTTGAACAAATAATTTTTTTTATGAATTGAGGAGTGGTACTGCCCTGTACTCTATAGGACATTTAGCAACATTCCTGCCTCTGGTACTAGATCCTAGTAGCAATGTTCTCCCCCAGTTGTGACAAATAAAAATTCCCTCAGATATTGCCTAATTCCCTGAGGAACAGAAGCACCTTCAACTGTGAGAAACATGATCCAGTGTGATTGCAGAATAAATGGTAAAAAGTTGTTATATTCTGGATATATCTTAAATGTATAGGTAATATGATTTGTTGGAAAATTTTATGTGCAGTAAGATAAAAACAATAAATCTATATGTATAAGAATTTTGGTTTTAATAACTGGAAGAATAAAGGTTTCCCTTATTTGAAATGGGAAAAAGCTTGCAGAAAGCAGGTTTGGGAGGATAGTAAGGGTAGAGTTTTAGTCATGTTAATTTTGATATTCATATGAGACATCAAGTGAAGATAGTGTACCTTTTGTTTGTATTGTTCTGGGGGGGGTATTCTGGGTAGAGGAAACTAGAATGACAGTGGTAGTATGAAAGCACTGTTCACAAGTTGGAATCGGAAGGCAATAACATTAGGAGTAACAGGTTAATTACATAATTATCATCTCCCTGAGGTTTACATATTTTGTGTGGCATTTCCTAAAGGATACAACTACAGACTATGTGATCTGAATACAATGAAGAAAAGTAAAAGCAATAACATAAAACTAGCCCCCTCATACAGCATGATCAAGTGCAATTCATCCCAAGGATGCAAGGATGGTTTAGTATTTGTAAATCAATAAACATAATATACCACATAAACAAAATGAAAGTAAAAAATCACATGACCATATCAATAATAAAAAAGCATTTGATAAAGTCCATAGCACATTTATGATAAAAACACTTAGCAGAGTGGGAGTAGAAGGAGCATATCTCAACATGATAAAGGCCATATATGAGAAACCTACAACCAACATTATACTCAATGGGGAAAAACAAAAAGCTTTGAGATCAAGAACAAGACAAAGGTGTCCACTTTTACCACTTTCATTCAACATAGTATTGGAAGTTCTAACCACAGCAATCAGACAAGAAAGAGAAATGAAAGGCTTCCAAATTGGAAAGGGGGATGTAAAGTTTTCATTATTTGCAGATGACATGATATTGTACATAGAAAATCCTATAGACTCCATCAAAAACTACTTGACCTAATAAGTGAATTTGGCAAAATAGTAGGATACAAGGTTAATATTCAGAAATTAAAGGCATTTTTGTACAACAACAATGAAATATCCAAAACAGAAAACAGGAAAGAAAACATTTATTATATCAACAAGGAACCTAAAGTAACTAAGAATAAATGTAACCAAGGAGGTAAAAGACCTGTGCCCATAAAACAACAGAATGCTTATGAAAGAAATTAAGGAAGACACAAATAAATTGAAGCATATACTGTGTTCACATGTCCATATTACCCAAAACAATCTCTAGATTCAATACAATTCTTAAAATGCCAATGACATATTTCACAGACCTATAAAACATATTTTAAAACTTTATATACAACCAAAAACAACCCAGAATAGCCTAAGCAATCTTGAGAAAGAAGAACAAGTAGGAGGTATCACAATATCTGATGTCAAAATATACTACAACCCCTGTAATCAAAACAGTTTGGTACTGGCATAAGAACAGATCCATAGATCACTGGAACAGAAAAGGGAGCCCAGAAATAAACCTATGTCTCTATGGTCAATTAATATTTGACAAAAAGGGGCAGCAACATAAAATGAAGGAAAAATAACCTCTTCAACAAATGGTGCTGAGAGATCTAAAATGGTACATGCCAAAAAATGAAACTAGACCACTAACACACCATACATCAGAATCAACTCAAGATGGATAAAAGACTTGAATATAAGTTCAGACACCATAAAAGTACTAGCAGAAAACATAGGCAGTAAAATTTTAGTTATTCTATGCAACAATATTTTTGCCAGCATGTCTTCTAGGGCAAGGGAAATAAAGGAAATAATAAACAAATGGAACTACATCAAATTTAAAAGCTTGTGCATGGCTAAAGAAACCATACTCAAAATGAAAAGGAAACCAACTGTGTAGGAAAACACATTTGCCAACCATACCTCAGACAAGGATTTGGTATCTGAGATACATAAACAACTCATTTGGTTCAATGCCAGGAAGACAATCAATCCAATTAAAAAATGGACAAAGGACTTAAAAAGACACCTCTCCAGGGAGGACATAAAGAGGGCCTATAGACATATGAAAGAATGCTCAACATCACTAGCCATCAGAGAGGTGCAAATTAAAACCACAGTCAAATTCCACCTCCCACCAGTCAGAATGACCATCTTTAAGAATTCAATGTACAAGAAGTATTGGTGAGGTTATGGAGAAAAGGAAACTGTAGTGCATTGTTGATGGGTATTCAGAATGGTTCAACTAATGTGGAAAACAGTATGGCATTCCCTCAAAAAACTAAAAATGGAACTGCCTGTTGACCCAATGATTCCAGTGTTGGGAATATACCCTAAGAATCTTGAAACACCAATTCAAAAGAATCTATTCACCCTTAAGTTTGTAGCAGTATTATATATAGTAGCCGGGTACTGGAAACAGCCTAAGTGCCCATCAGTAATTGAGTGAATCAAATAACTGTGGTACATTTACACAATGGGATGCTACTACACAGCATAAAGAAAGAAAGAACTCTTACATTTTGTGACAGCATGGATGGACTTGGTGAATGTTATGCTAAGTGATACAAGCCAAGCAGTAAAAGACAGCAACATATGATCTCACCTATAAGAGGAACTTAATGAACAAAACACACAAATGAGAAAACTAGAACAAGAAACAGACTGACAGTGACCAGAGGGGAGGGGGTAAGAAATATAATGGGGGGGAAGAAGGGGAAAGTTCATAAAGGAATGTGTATAAAGGGCCCATGAACACAGACAATGGGGGGAGGAAAGTATTGAATGTGGGAGGTTGAGGTTGGGTGTGGTGGATGAGAATAATGGAGGGAAAATGGGGACAACAGTAATTGAACAACAATAAAAGTTAAAAAAAATAATAAATTAAAAAATAAAATATATATACTATGAAAAAAGAGAAGTAACATGAACTACCTGTCTACTTATAGTAAAGGACTGATGATATAGATGAGTTAGCCTAATTTAGGTCAAATTTATTTCTCTTTTTAAAAAAGATTTTATTTTATTTATTTTTACACAGAGGGGAAGGGATGGAGAAAGACAGGGAGAGAAACATCAATGTGTGGTTGCCCCCCATGTACCCCCAAGTGGGAACCTGGCTTGCAACCCAGGCATGTACCCTGACTGGGAATTGAACCAATTACCCTTTGGTTTTCAGGCTGGTGCTCAGTCCACTGAGCCACACTAGCCAGGGCTATTTCCTCAATAACATTATGATATGAGCCCATTCAATTTAATTCAATTTAACAAATATTTATTGACCACCTTTTCTATGGATAATGAAATGTGAATATTGATTAATATAAACATATAAATATTTAAATAAATTATATAAACAGGATAGATAGGTAGCAGATTAAGCATGAAAACAAAAGCAGAGAGACCAAAAACTGAAAAGCAGGTACAATCAAAGATGAAAGAAAAATTTCAATGTAAAATAACATTGTAATCAATCTTATGCAAGTGTTTGAAAAAATAAGTTAATATATTTATAGAAAATAGAGTAAAAATAAAGATACAATAAAACAGCAAAATGGAAACTAAAAATAGTCATTACATGTATTGAGATGTTAATAAAATCTCCAGCCATTTCACATATCAGTGCCAACAGCCCCAGAATCAGACATCAGACAATTGAACTGTATAAAACATTCAAAGAATATATAATATATATTATTGTACAAATAATTCCAGAAAATAGAAAACAAATTAAAATTATAAAAATGTTCAAAAATATCATAACGGCTTTATTGAGATACATTTGGCATATTATTAAGTGTTGGCAATGATTTAGGGTAGCAGAAAACATCATGTACTGGTAGTGAGAAAGCAAACTGGTGTTCATTCTGGATAGCAAACTTATGTACTTATTTGAATTTAAGAATGTTTATATATTAAGACCTATAGTCTTCTTCCTGTGTTTTTGTCTCTGAAAACTTATATAGGTTCAAAAGATAACAAATGAGATAAATATTTTATTATTTTTAAGTCTTTCATTCTATTTACTTATTTTTAAAGTATTTTTTTACCATATGATCTCACCTTTAATATTGAATTTTGGTTCTAATATTTGGAATATTTTGTTGCTAATTTCTTTTTTAATTGAGGTATAATTGACATGTAACATTTGTTACTAATTTCTTAGCTTTTTACAATTAAAGTTTTTATTAAATTTATTGGGTAACACAGGTTAACAGGTCATATAGGCTTCAAGTATACATTGCTATGATACAGTATCTGAACAAAATGATGTATTCAAAACTTTTCAGAAAAGACCCGCATATTGTACTGTGTGCCCACTACCAAAAGTCAAACCATCTTCTGTCACAACTAACATGGTACTTGTTTCTTTGCAAAGTGGAAATCTGCTGCTGGTATCACTTAGAATGCTTTCTTAAAAACACATATATTAAGAACCAACCCAAGGGCATTATGATTTAGTAGGTTTGGGTTGGGGCCCAGACATGGGTATTTTATAAAATCTTAACACATGATTCTGACATTTTACTCCTAGTTAAGATCTTCTGATGTAATAAAATTAGCATGTACGCAAGGGCACTTTCTTTCCGGAGTTTAATTAAATAATTTCCGAAGTTTACAATATACTAAATGGAAAGATTGAAGTAAAAAAGTAAAGGGACAAAGAATGCAGAATGTCAGGCAAAGGATTCATTTTCCTGGTTTCCCTTAATCTTTACTCTATTTATTTATCAGAGTCAGAGAAGCCAGGAAATTCATCCAATTGCTGCTGGTATAATGCATTTTGGAACACAGTAAGCATTTATTAATGCTTTGAGAGAAGTTATCCCACACATATTAAAGCCTACTTCACGTGAAGTTGGTTTTCTCCCAGGATTTGTGTTGTTAAAAAAATTTTATGGCGGGCACACCATGCAATATAAAGATCATGTATCATAGAAATGTACACTCGAAACTCATATGATCTTATTAATCAATGTCACACCAGTAAATTTAATTAAAAATAAAATTACTTCATAATCCTTTGGGTATATTTACTTCGGAGATATAGAAAACCCACAATACTTTTATTTCTCCCATCAGTTTCACAAATTCTGTGCCCAAAGAATCATCAGTAACTCCAAATTCTTTTCTAGATCAGTGTAGGATATAAACTCTGGGTGCTAAAATTCACTAGCTGTTGGCTGAGAAATGAGTGAGATCCTGTACAAGTCTGAGGTTAACATTACTCCCCACTTCAACTCCCAGATAACTCAGAAAGAAGTATATCAAACTGATCTTTCAGAACCTGTTTGCTGGCTGTTGTGATTTGAGCCACATGCCCCTTGCCTCTCACCACCCTCAACCTCCTATGCCAAACGGATCAATCAATAGATAGTCTGAGTTCTTTTTTATGCTTAAAATTATTCAAATGGGATAGAATCTTACTTTCCAAATTGTAATGCTGAAGTATAAAATGCCAGTCAATTAAAAGCTTAACAGAATGATTATGACTTTTTTTTTTATTTTGGAAAGACAGACAAGCTTGAAGAAAAGACATGAAGAAGGGCCTGAGAGTGGAGAGTAGGTTGGTAAGAGAAAAAGAAGAGGAGAAATGAGAGTGTATATTCCTTGGATCAAAAAACTATGCTACATATACACAATGGAATTCTATGCCGCAGAAAGAAAGAAGGAGCTCCTACCTTTTGCAACAACATGGATGGAACTGGAAAGCATTATGCTGAGTGAAATAAGCCAGGTGTTGAAGGACAAATACCATATGATCTCACGTTTAACAGGAAGCCAAACAACAAAACAAACAAGTAAGCAAAATATAACCAAAGACACTGAAATAGAGAACAGGCTGACAGTGACCAGAGAGAAGAGGGGAGGGAATTTCAGGGGAAATAGGGGAGGGATTTAGTGGAACATATATAAAGGATACATGGACAACAACTGAGAAGGATGGAAATTGGAGGGAGGGGGAAGCCTGGGGGTTGGGAAGGGATGGGAGTAATAGACAGAAAACTGTACTTGAAAAATAATTAAATAATTTTTTTAAAAAAGAAGAAGAGTGTATATTCTTTACTAATTTCAAATGTATCTATAGTGGCTACTTCTAGATCTCGGGCGAAGACAAATATGTAGCTAGGTAGTATCTGTAAGCTAGATTTATGTAAATATAAGTAACTCTGCCTCACAATGTTTATGCAGATGTTTTTCCAACCCAGGAGACTTTATACGAAGGTTATTTGAGGAACTTTTATTGAGGTATTGCTGCATTTTAAAATTCTAACTTCATGACTCATAATACGTCTTACACAGTACCCTTTAATGTGCTGTAAGAGTATCTGGTTAAACAGAATGCTTTCCTCTATGGCTGTGTTGCGTAACAGAAGAGCTTCTCTGTAACCCAAATTTTTACTGTGAGCTTTGTGATGAAGTAAAGTAAATTGGCAAAATAAAATAATACCAAAGAAAAACTAGCTAAAAAATGAAAACTCTTTTCAGTCAATAGTTTCTCTGTTTAGAGGATTTCTACTCCATCCAAATTTAGTTTCAGCCTGAGGTGATATGAGAAAATAACATTTGACACTGTAACAAGAAAACTGTCTGAAAGATTATTTTTATTTGAAAGCTGGAAAATTGATAAAAGGAACTGAACAGTGGTGGAAAATTGGGCAATGGCAGCAATAACATTCTGGTGGCATCTTGCCCTCTGAGCATTGAGCAAACAGTATAACTCAGTGTTCTCCACATTTCCTGTCTTCATATATTCAAGAAAAGTGGAAGCATAAGCACTATCTTTTAGCAATGGTCCAGGAATGGTAGTTATAATCAGAATGCTAATTAGACAGGAAAAGTGTAGGTGGTGGAATGCATTGAGGACTTGAAGTTGCACAGCCCTATGTTTGAATTCTGGTGTAAATACTTATGGCTAGTATGACCTTGGGCTAACTAATTTGTGTCCTGGTCTCTTTATCTTTAAAACTAGAATATTAACACCAACTTTGCAGAGTTTTAAGACTTAAAAATAATATATGTAAAGGATTTCATACTCTACATGTGTCCTCAGTAAATGGCTCAGTTAACTTTCCCAGTTCCAAAAAGAGTTTACCTAGGAAGAACTCAAAATCAAACCTATATTGCAGTGAATGTTTTAATAAAGAAAAAGTCTTGCCAATGAATTTCTCTACCTGATTTCAAATTAAATTGCCTTATTATTTTTAAAAGTTCAACGCTCACTTCTCTAAAAATAAAATTAAGTTTTAAGTCTTTAAATAACTATAAAACTGATTTATGGTATAGGTAAATGTGTAAACTAATTACTCGAGCAAACTAATGTGGAATCATTTTAAAATGGAGATACTGTGACTACATTGTAGTTTTCTTCCTTGTTGAGGTATTTTTTCCATAGCTGTGCTCAAAGTGAAAATCTGTATTTGCCAATGTAGACAATATTGCATAAATTTCTTAACAGACATCTCTTCATAAATCAATCAATGTCTAAAAACAAGATAAAATCAATCAAAAATTTTATTTAGGGCAAATAAATATTATGTATAAATTTTATTTGAAACAGAATAAGCAAGATTAATTTATGAAATTTAGTGTTCCATGGTTACAACTTTTTACCACTGGATTAATATTTTGCAAAATAAATTTTTATGGAGCAATACTTGTTACTAACTTGGATGCCAAATTTATGATATTAAACAATTGAAAACTTATTTATTTAAGATATAGATACAATTATTAAATATAACTCCAAAATTCATACAAAACAAATCATAGATACTTTAAAAATACTCAGGCCATTGCAGAAGGAATGATGGAGAAATAGAAAATACTGCACAGCAATGCTTTTTTCTCAAAAGAGTTTAAAACATGAACAACCTATCAATTCTTTGTTAAAAGTTAGGATAGCACATTATTCTACATGAAATCTGGAAACTGAAAAAGATTCCTAAGAGCAAATTAAAAATCCTATGAATCCTAGGTTTAATGTTATCTCTATCGTGTTTAGGCTCAAATTATCTGTTTCTGTTACTGAAACAAATATATAATAATTGGGGAACTTTTTATCTGATAGTTAGAAAGGAAATGTCTCAAATCAGATTAGAGAAATTCTATACTCTCAGTGTGTGGTTACCTTTCCAAATTCGCAGTGCAGGCCTAGGCTTCCCAGTTCCTGCATCCTACCTGATGCAGGATGAAAAAAAGAATAAAGAAGTTATGTGCTCTCTTTAGAATAGGGTGGGAGAGACCTAAGAGCTACATGTCAAGTGGGAGAGTAATTACCTAAAAGAGTCTGTGCTAGGCAGAATATTAGATGACCTTCAAAATGCCTGCCCCCCTAATATATATGACCCATACAATTACCTTCTCGAGCATTAGTGGGGCCTGTGGGTATGATTGGATATTATTCCATTGATTAGTATACTGATCAGTTGATTTGAAATAAACAAATGAAAGTAATCCAGGGAGGCTCTGATGATTCAGAGGAAGATTTAAAAGATGATGAAGTGTGAAAATGTCTGATCCCACTGGTTCTGAAAATGCAGCCTTTGTGAATTTGAAAGCTAGAAAAAATTGAATATACCAACAACCATGTGAGCTTGGAAAACAAACCTGAGCATCAGATGAAACCCCAGCTCTGGACAACAGTATAATTTCAGCCTGGTGAGGTCCTGAGTACAGGATCCAGATATACAATACCTAGACTCTATTCAGAGAAACTATAAGACAATAAATTTGTGTTGTTTTAAACTTAAGTTTGTGGCAACTTACAATCAGGCAATAGAAGACTCATACATAGTCTAAGTATGCTTCATCAAAATCAGAAGGCTCAGTTGAAGTAGAAAAAATAACATAATAAAATGGCATTTGCATATATGAAATGAAGACAAAAATGGAAAATGAATGATCAAAGTGAAGTGGCTAGAAATGTCAAGAGGAGGACAAATTGAGAAGTAGAATAAAACATAGAGGGACAGAAAAAGATCAAACAATGATCTGGATTTGTTCTTATCTACTTTGTCAAAGTGACATGAATAGCTCTTGTTCTGGGATACAGACTTTAAAAAACACTTTATTTGTTACCTACCAGATGGTTGAATACTGTTTCTATCATTGTTCTTCAGAAGAATGCATAAAGTCACAGGGTGAATATGGGACCTAAATATGCTCTGCAAGGGAAAAAGTAGTGAAAAACATTGGGTATTTATGAAGAAGGGAAAATGATGCACAAAATGATGAGATGTACCATACAGAAAATTTAGACAACCCTAGAATGTATAATCAAATTTGTAGAAATTTCTTGTAACGAACATGATGACATACTCCATACAAGATGATATATTTGGATGTTTTTGTAAATAGTTTATTCTTTTAGTAGTTTGCCTATTCCCTAGAGCTTTCATAAGTCTGAGTTTCTTTTTGCCATGAGATATACCTAACTGATGCCTACTGCTTACTTGTGAGTACTCTGGAACATTGTCCCAAAATTACTGTGTTCTAATTACTATTGTGATGTCCAGATAATTTATCTTGAGTTTTTTCATTATTAAGTGTATTCATGGAGCACAAAATTCTATTGTCATATACACACAGGATATTATATTTCATGAAACAGAGTAAAATATCCCCCAGAAACTACTTCTTTTTTCATTTTTATTGTTGTTCAATTACACTTGTTCCCATTTCTCCCACATTTCTTACCCCCACCTTGCCCAACCCCAACACCCACATTCAATCCACTTACACCATTGTCTTTGTCCATGGGTCCTTTATACATGTTCATTGACTTGACCCTTCGCTTTCCTTCCCCTGTTACAACACCTCAACCGTCCCCTCTGGTTACTGCTAGATTGTTCTTTATTTCCATATCTCTGGTTATATTTTGCTTGATTGCTTGTTTTGTTGATTAGGTTCCAGTTAAAGGTGAGATCATATAGTATTTTTCTTTCACTGCCTGGCTCATTTCATTTAGCATAATGATCTTCAGTTCCATGCATGATGTCGTGAAGGGTAGGAGCTCCTTCTTTTTTCTGCTGCATACTATTCCATCTTGTAAATGTACTACAGCTTTTTTATCCACTCATTTACTGATGGGCACTTAAGCTGTTTTCAGCACTTGGCTATTGTAAATTGTGCTTCTATGAACATTAGGGTGCATAAGTTCTTTTGGATTGGTATTTCAGAGTTCTTAGGATATAATCCTAGCAGTGGAATTGCTGGGTCAAAAGGCAGTTCCATTTTTAGTTTTCTGAGAAAATTCCATACTGTTTTCCACAGTGGCTGCACCAGTCTGCATTCCCACCAACAATGCACTTGGGTTCCCTTTTCTCTAGATCCTCTCTAACACTTGTTTGTTGATTTGTTTATGATGGCCATTCTCACTGGCGTGAAGTGGTATCTCATTGTGGTTTTAATTTGCATCTTTCTGATGGCAGGTGATGCTGAACAACTTTTCTGATACTTCTGTATGTCTTCCTTGGAGAAATGTCTGTTCAAATCCTTTGCTCATTTTTTAAATTCAATCATTTGTCCTCCTAGTTAATTGGATTGTTTATCTTCCTGACGTGGAGTCCAATGAGTTCTTCATATATTTTGAAGATCAAACCCTTGTCTTAGATATCATTGACAAATGTGTTTTCCCATATGGTTGGTTCCCTTTTTGCTTTGAGGATGGTTTCTTTAGCTGTTCTCAAGTTTTTAAATTGATGTAGTCCTATTTTTTATTCTTTCCTTTATTCCCCTTGCCTTAGAGGCTGTATTGGTGAAAATATTACAGCATGGGATATCTGAAATAATTCTGCCTATGTTCTCCTCTAGGACTTCTATGTTGTTGCAGGTTATATTGAACTATTTTATCCCTTTTGAGTTCATTCTGTTGTATGGTGTGAATTGGTCCCCTAGTTTTATTTTTCTGCACATATCATTCCAGATCTCCAACACCATTTTTGAAGAGGCTATCTTTACCCCATTTATGCTTCTTCTCCTTTTGTCAAATATTAATTTGCCATGGATACTTGGGTTTATTTCTAGGCTGTGTATTCTGTTCCATTGATCTATGAGTCTGTTCTTATGTCAGTACCAAACTATTTTGATTACAGTGATCTTGTAGTACAGTTTGATATCAGGTATTGCGATCCCTCTTACTTTGTAGTTCTTTGTCAAGATTGCTGAGGCAACTTGGGGTCATTTATACTTCCATATAAATTTTTGAAATGTTTGTTCTAAATTTGTGAAATATGCCATTGGTATTTTAATAGGGATTGTGTTGAATCTGCAGATTTTGGGGGGTAGTATGGATATTTTAATGATATTAATTCTTCCAATCCATAGAAATGGCACATGCTTCCATTTTTTGTACCTTGTTAAATTCATTTCTTCAGTGTTATGTAGTTTTTCAAATACAGATCCTTTACTTCCTTGGTTAGGTTTATTCCTAGGTACTTTATTTTTCTTTTTCCTATAGTAAATGGGATTTTTTCCCTACTTTCTATTTCTTAAATTTCATTTGTGGTATACAAAATGCCTTTGATTTCTGAATATTAACTTTGTATCCTATTATGTTGCCAAATTCACTTATTAAGTAGAGTAGTTTTTTGGTGGAGCCTATAGGGTTTTCTAAGTACACTCTCATGTCATCTGCAAATTATGGCAGTTTTACATCCTCTTTTCCAAGTTGAATGTCATCCATTTCTTTCTCATTTCATTGCTCTGGCTAGAATTTTCAATATTATGTTGAATAAAAGTTTTGAAAGTGGACACCTTTGTCTTTTTCCTGATTTTAAGAAGAAAGATTTTAGGTTTTGCCCATTAAGTATGATGTTGGCTACAGGTTTCTCATATATGGCCTTTATTATGTTGAGTTCTGCTCCCTCTACTGTCACTTTGCTGAGTGCTTTTATCATAAATGGGTGCTGTACTTTACTAAATGCTTTTCAGCATCTACTTATATAATCATGTCATTTTTCTCTTTCATTTTGTTTATGTGGTGTATTATTTTTATTGATTTGTGAATACTAAACCATCTTTGCATCCCTCAGATGAATCCCACTTGATCATGGTGTATGATCTTTTTAATGTATTGCTGGATCTGATTTTTCAATATTTCTGGATTTTAGAATCTATGTTCATCAGCTATATTGGCCTGCAGTTTTGTCTCTTTGTTGTGTCTTTACCTGGTTTTGGAATTTGGATAATACTGGCCTCATAAAAAGACTTTGGAATTCTTCCCTCTTCTTAAATCTTTTGGAATAGTTTGAGAAGCATAGGACCTACCTGTTCCCTAAATGTTTCATAAAATTTGCTTGTGAAGCCACCTCATCCAGGACTTTTGTGTACTGGAAGTTTTTTGATTACCGCTTCAATTTTACTAATTGTTATCAGTTTTTTGAGGCTTTCTGCTTTCTTAAATTTAGTTTTGGAAGATTATGTATTTCTAGAAATTTGTCCATTTTACTCTGGTTTTAAAATTTCTTGGCATATAGTTGTTCATAGTAATTTCTGCCAATCCTTCATATTTCTGTGGTATCAGTTGTCATATCTGCTCTTTCCTTTCTGATATTATTTATTTGGGTCCTATCACTTTTTTTCTTGATGAGTCTGGTTAAAGACTTGTTAATTTTGTTTATCTTTTGAAAGAACCAGCTCCTGGATTTGCTCATCCTTTGAAATGTTTTTACTCTATATATCCTTTAATTCTCTATGATCTTGACTGTTTCCTTCCTTTTACATATTCTGGGCTTTGTTGTTTTTATCTAGTTCTTTTAAGATGTAGGTTAGGCTCTTTATTTGAAAGGTTTATATCTCTTTTAGATGGACCTGTATTGTTATGAATGTCCCTCTGAGGACTGTCATCACCATGTCCCATAGATTTTGGTCTGTTGTGTGTTCATTTTCATTTGTTTCCAGAAACTTCTTAATTTCTTTCTTGATCTCATTGTTAACCTATTCATTATTTAGTAGTATGTCGTTCAGTCTCCATGTATTTGAATGCTTTTCAGTTTTTTCTTGAGGTTGTCTTCTAGTTTCAAGGTATTGTGATCTGAGAAGATGATTGATGTAATTTTAATTTTCTTGAGTTTGTTGAGGCTCGTTTTGTGACCTACCATGTGTTCCATCTTTGAAAATGTCCCATATGCATTTGAAAAGAATGTATATTTTGCTTCTTTGGGATGAAAGTTTATATATATATATATAATCAGTTAAGGCCATTTGATCTAGATCATTGCCCAACGCCACAATATCTTTGTTGATTCTTTGCTTGGAAGATCTATCCATTGTTGACAATAGGGTGTTAAAATTCCCTATTATGAGTATATTTCTGTAGACATGTTTCTTGAAGTACTCTAACATTTTCCTTACATATATTGCTGGTCCTATGTTAGGTGCATATATGTTTACAAGGGTTATATCTTCTTGATGGGTTTTTCCCTTAAGTATTATATAGTGTCCTTTAGTGTCTCTTTTTATGTCCCTTGTTTTGAAATCTATTTTGTGTGATATAGAATGCTACTTCATCTTTTTTAAGGTATATTTATTTAGAATATTTTTCCAGCCCTTCAAATTCAGTCTGTGTAGATCTTTTATTCTAAAGTGGGTATCTTGTAGACAGTATATATGTGGGTCATGTTTTCTTATCCATTCAGATACCTTATGTCTTTTGATTTGGATCGTTTATTTACATTTAAGGTTATTATTGGTAAGTATTTATCCATTGCCATTTATTCCTTTTGTTCTTGTGTTACTCTGTCTTTTTCTTCATTTTCTCTTTTTGAAGATTTTTTTCTTTTTAGAGAGAAGGAAAGGGAGGGAGAAAGAGAAGGAGAAAAACATCAATGCGTGGTTGCCTCTTGTGCACCTCCAACTGAGGACCTGGCCCACAACCCAGTCATGCGTCCTGATTGGGAATCGAATCAGCAACCTTTTGGTTCACATGCCAGCACTCAATCCACTCATCCACGCCTGCTAGGATGCTTCATCTTCTTAGAGCATTCCCTTTAGCATCTCTTGCAATTCCTCTATGTGGATTACCTTCTTTTAGTGTGTGTGTGTGTGTGTGTGTGTGTGTGTGTGTGTGTGTGTTTTCTGTCTGGGAGGCTCCTTATTTTGCCTTCCATTTCAAATGAGAGTTGTGTTAGGTAGAGTAGTCTTGGTTGGTGGCCTTTGGCTTTCATTACTTGGAATATTTCTGGTCATTCCCTTCTGGCTTGTAGTGTTTTGGTTGAGAAATCAACTGTTAGCCTTATTGGAGCTCCCTTCTGTGTTACTAGATATTTCTCACTCATTGCCTTTAATATTCTCTTGTTGTTTTTAAATTTTGCCACATTTATTATGATGTGTCTTGGAGTAGGTCTGTTTGGATTCACCTTAGTTTGGGGATTCCTGTGCTTCCTGGACTTACATGACTTTTTCTCTCAAGTTAGAGAAATTTTCTATCACTACTTTTTCAAACAGGTTTTCTATGCATTGCTCCTCTTCTTCTACTTCTGGTATTTTTATGATGAAGATATTATTACATTTCAGGTGGCCATGCAGCTCCCTTAAATCTTCTTTATTCTTTTGGAGTCTTTTTTTATTTTGTTACTCTGTCTGGAAATTTTTTCTATCTTGTCCTCTAGCTTGCTGATTTGATAGTCTGCTTCATCTAACCTGCCTTTAATTCTGTCTATTGTGTTCTTCAATTCTAAAATTTTATTCTTCATTTCCTACTGGTTGTTACTGATAGTTTCTATATCCTTTTTCATGCTTATGTAATTTGCAGAAGTTTCTTAGCTTCCCTCTAGTTCTTTCTCACTGAGGTCATTGAGCATTCTTATAAACATTTTTTTGAACTCAATATCTGATAGCTTACTTGTCCCTATTTCATTTATCACTCTTTTTAGGGATTTCTCCTTTCCTTTTGATTGGGGGTCATTTCTTTGTTTCCCCATTTTAGCTACTCTTCTTGTTTGTTTCCGCTTCTTTGACTCCCTCTCTTCATGGTGTGACCTTCTGTGGTAGAAGACCTGTGAGAATCAGTGGTGAATTCTCCTTGATCTCCTGAACTTGATGCCCTTAGAATGCTCTTTATGCTATTTATGTTGGCTCTCTGGGTGTAATTGGGTTTTGATTGTTGTTGGTTCATTCTTTGGTGGGTCCTTCCCTCTGGTTAGTTGACTGAAGGTCACTCCGCCCACCACATTCTGTATGCTTTTGTGCAGGAGATGCCAGAACAAAACTACAAAGCCCAGGAAACAAACTCACACCTGCAAAAATAACCCTCACCCACGACCATACTATCAACAGAAAATTAGTGACTATTAATAAGGGTATGAAGAGATTAAGACTATTATAAGAAAGGAGAAATAAGTATAAGATTACTAATTGAAAGGAAAATGATTTTGAGATGGTAGAGGGAAGAGCAATAATAAAAGTAGAGAACTGGGGCAAGGCAAAGAGAGAAAGTAAAATTTACATTTCATAATAAAGAAAATGAAGAATGTGGAATTGAACAAGAGAAAGAAGCACATAGTATTAACTTGACATGGAAATTTAAAAAGTATATTTGGAGATAAAGAAAAAGAAAAAATAAGTAAATAAATAAAAATTTTAATTTTTTTAATTTTAAAATTAAAATTTTAATTTTAAAACACAATTTTAATTTGTTTTTTATCAAAAACAAATGAGCTGAAGGACTCACATGAAAAAGTATAAAGGACACATGGACAATAACTAAGGTGGGGGGAGGAAATGGGAGGGAGGTGGGGAGCACTGGAGGGGAGCAGGGCTAGGAATACAAGACAGAAAACTGTACTTGAACCAAAATTAAATAATAAAAAAATGAGCTGAAATTAATATAAGTGGGATGAATTAAGAGGGAAAAAAGAAGAAAAAGCTTAAGTGATGTCTAGAAGAAAGGGAAGTGACTTTGAAATTATAGAGGGAGTAGGAACATTAAGAGTGAGGAATGAAAACTAGGCTAAGATGGAAAAAATAAAATTTGAGACAGAAAAAGAAAGGTCAGGTGAAAGGCAGAATGGAATAGGAGATGGGAATGGTAAAAATTTGATATCTGAAATAATAAAATAGTGAAGATCTAGAGGTAAAACTGAAGTAAGGCAAAAACAACCACCATATCCAGAACCAACAAACAAAGATTAATAAAGGAGGAGAGAGAATAAGGTATTTTAACAGTGAGAAAAAGAATGTGAGATTACCAACGACAAGAAAAATAATCTTTAGAGGCTGGGGTGGGGAGAAATAATAAGAGTGCAGAATGAAAACAAATCATAGCAAGAGAGAAAAAAATAAAATGAAAATAAGAAGGGGAAAGAAGGTGGTAAATTGGTGTAAGAGAAGGGGGAAGTGAAGTATGAGATTTGAAATAAACTATAACATAAAATCTAGTGACTTAATATGTATGAACTTGAAGGACAAGATACAAATGTTCAAAAGCTATCCAGGAGAGAAAATATTGCAAATCATAAAGAAGACCACAGTGGAATTCATCCCAATAACATTTAATATTTACCACTCTTTTTTTTTTTCTGGATCAATCTCTGGTGATGCCAGATAAAGTTCCAGTCTAGCAGCCTGTTTGAGACTACCAGGGATCCACAGTCTATGACTGTCTCCTTAGTTGTTAATCTAGTCACTCTGTAATTGGCAGTCTTGCTTAAGCACCACAGGATGAAGGAGAGTAATTCTTGTGGGTGGGGCTATTGCTTCCCCTCTAGCTGATGCCCTTGGAGGGAAGTGGTTTGTCTGAGGAACATGGCTACTGCAGTGTGAGGGATGGCTCAGCGCAGGGATCCTGGAGGCTGCTCCCTCAATTCTCTTTCCAAATTCATCATCCCTAGTGTCTCTTCAAGCATGTCTAGGTCACTTTGCCCCATATTTGCCATAGCCCAGGGTAAGTGACTGCAAATGAAATTTTGTGTGTTGTTTCTTTAAAAGGTTCTCTGTGACTCCAGCTGTCTATCCCTGGCAGAGAGAAACCCTGCCATTTTTCACAGATACATGTTATCTGGGTTTTGAGGGGGCTCTGTTGCTGTAGGCCTGGGACCTTAGGTTGGGGTTTAGACCCCATACTTCTCAGATGGATCCCCCCTGCCACTGAAATATTTTTCCAGCACTTCACCTGCCACCTGTGGGATCCCTGCTGGTGTTCTCATGCCTCCTCCACACTCCATACCAGTCATGTACCAGTCACATTGTGGGAAGTGGAAGTTGTTTCTTTTCTCTGTCCATGGTTATAAAACTTCTCTCCAACTATTGTCCAGGTATTTATTCCAGATAATTTCTGTACAATTCATTTGTAATTACAGATTAGTCCTGAGAGGAGGTTAAAGCAGCTTCCACTTACTCCTCTGCCATGCTAGATGGATCTCAGGATTAGAACATTTTAGACATGTAATAAAAATATTTTATATTTTGGGGGTTTTCATCATTTTTTAAATTTAAATATTGTTCAAGTACAGTTTTCCATCCCCCATTCCCTTCCCAGCCCACCCCTCCCATGCTCCCCATCTCCCTCCCATTTCCAACCCCCTTAGTTGTTCTCCATGTGTCCTTTATACTAGTTTCTGTGAATCCTTCTCCTTTTCCCCTTAAGTTCTCTCACCTCTCCCCTCTGGTCCCTGTCAGCCTGTTCTAAATTTCAGTCTTTTTGGTCATATTTTGCTTCCTTGTTTGCTTTGTTGTTTAAGTTCTTGTTAAAGGTGATATCATATGGCATTTGTCTTTTACCACCTGGCTTATTTCACTCAGCATAATGCTTTCCAGTTCCATTCATGCTGTTGTAAAGGGTAGGAGCTCCTACTTTCTTTCTGCTGCATAGAATTCCATTGTGTATATGTACCATAATTTTTTTTATCCATTCATCTATTGATGGGCATCTAGGTTACTTCCAACTCTTGGCTATTGTAAATTGTGCTGCTATGAACATTGGTGTGCATAGGTTTTTGGGATTGATGTCTTAGGGTTCTTAGGATATAATCCCAGCAATTCCATTGCTGGGACAAAAGACAGGTCCATTATTAGTTTTCTTAGAAAATTCCATACTGTATTCCATAGTGGTTGTACCAGTCTGCAATCCCACCAAAAGTAAACTAGGGCCCCCTTTTCACCACAACCTCTCCAACATTTGTTGTTTATTGCTTTGTTTATGATGGCCATTCTGACTGCTGTAAATTGGTATCTCATAGTGGTTTTAATTTGCATCTCTCTGAAAGCTAGGGATACTGAGCGTCTTCTCATGTGTCTCTGGATCCTCTGTATGTCCTCCTTATAGAAGTGTTTGCTCAAGTCCTTTGCCCACTTTTTAATTGGTTGCTTGTCTTCTTAGAGTGGAGTTGAGTAAGATCTTTGTATATTTTGAAGATTAAAACTTTGTCTGAGGTATCATTGGCAAATTATGTTTTCCCAAACATGTTGGTTCTCTTTTTATCTTAATGCTGTTAAGATAAGATAAATATCTTAACTTAAGATCAGATAAGATATTATCTTTTGGTGGGCAGAAGCTTTTTGTTTTGATGAGATTCCATTTGTTTATTCTTTTCTTTATATTCCTTGCTCAAGGTGACATTTTGGTAAAAATGTTGCTGCATGAAATATCTGAGATTTTTCTGCCAAAGTTCTCCTCTAGGACTTTAATGGTGTCATGGCTTATATTTAAGTCTTTTATCCACCTTGAATTTATTTCTGTATATGGTGTAAGTTGGTGCTCGAGTTTCATTTTTTGGCATGTAGCTGTCCAGTTCTCCCAACACCATTGGTTGAAGAGGCTATCTTTACCCCATTTTATGTTACTGCCCCTCTTGTCAAATATTAATTGACTGTAGAGAGTTGGGTTTATTTCTGGGTTTTCTATTCTGTTCCATTGGTCTATGTGCCTGTTTTTATGCCACTACCAGGCTGTTTTGATTACAGTGGCCTTGTAATACAGTTTGATATCAGGTATTGTGATCCCTCCAACTTTGTTCTTCTTTCTCAAAATTGCAGCTGCTATTCAGGGTCGTTTATGGTTCCATATAAATTTTTGAAGTGTTTATTTTATGTCTGTGAAGTGTGTCATTGGTACTTTAATAGGTATTGCATTGAATCTGTAAATTGCTTTGGGTAGTATGGACATTTTGATGATATTAGTTCTGCCAATCCATGAACACGGTATTTGTTTCCACTTGTTTGTGTCTTCCTTGATTTCTTTCTTCAGTGTTGTGTAGTTTTCTGCATACAGGTCTTTGACCTCCTGGGTTAGGTTTATTCCCAGATATTTTATTTTTGCTTTTGCTATATTGAATGGGATTCTTACTTGATTTCTTCTTCTGTTGATTCATTGTTAGTATATAAAAATACCTTTGATTTATTGACTTTGTATCCCACTGTTTTGCCAAATTCATTTATTAGGTCAAGCAGTTTTTGGGTAGAGTCTATAGTATTTTCCATATATACTATCATGTCATCTGCAAACTGACAGTTTTGTTTCCTCCTTTCCGATTTGCATGCCTTTTATTTCCTTTTCTTTATTTCTGTTTTACTCTGATCGCTGAGGCTAAAACTTCCAATACTCTATTGAATAGAAGTGCTGAAAGTGGACAATCTTGTCTTCTTCCTGATCTTAGTGGAAAAGATTTCAGTTTTTGCCCATTGAGTATGATGCTGGCTGTAGGACTCTCATATATGGCCTTTATTATATTGAGCAATGCTCCCTCTATTCCCATTTTGCTGAGTGTTTTTAGCATAAATGGGTGTTGTATCTTATCAAAAGGTTTTTCTGCATCAGTTGATATGATCATGTGGTTTTTGTCTTTGCTTTTATTTATGTGATGTATTACATTTACTGATTTGCGAATATTGAACCATCCTTGCATCCCCAGGATGAATCCCAGTTGGTCATGGTGTATGATCTTTATAATGTGTTGTTGGATGCGATTTGCCAATATTTTGTTGAGGATTTTAGCGTCTATGTTTGTCAGCAATACTGGCCTTAAGTTTTCTTTCTTTGTTGTGTCTCTATCTGGTTTTGGAATTAGGATGATGCTGGCTTCATAAAAAGAGTTTGGGAGTTTCCCATCATTTTGGATTTTTTGGAATAGTCTGTGAAGAATAGGGGTTAGCTTTTCCTTAAATGCTTTGTAGAATTCTCCTGTGAAACCATCTGGTCCAGGGCATTTGTGTGATGAGAGTTTTTTGATTACTGCTTTAGCTTCATCTGCTGTTATTGGCCTGTTCAGGCTTTCTACTTGTCCTTCACTCAGTTTTGGGAGATTATATTTTTCTAGATATTGTCCATTTCACCTAGGTTTTCAAATTTCTTGGCATACAGTTCTTCATAGTAATTTCTTACAATCCCTTCTATTTCTGTGGTATCAGTTGTAATCTCTCCTCTTTCATTTTTGATTGTGTTTATTTGAGTCCTCTCTCTTCTTTTCTTGATGAGCCTACTTAAAGGCTTCTCTCTTTTTTATCTTTTTTAAAAAAACAGCTCCTGGACTCATTGATCCTTAGAATTGTGCTTTTAGTCTCTATTTCATTTAATTCTGCTCTGATCTTGTTTATTTCCTTCGTTTTACTTGCTCTGGGCTGTCCTGTTGTTATTCCTCGAGTTCTTGTAGGTGAGGGTTAGGTTGTTTGTTTGAAATATTTCTATCTTCTTTAGGTAAGCCTTTACTGCTATGAACTTCCCTCTCAGGACTGCCTTTGCTGTGTCCCATAAGTTTTGGGTTGTTGTGAGTTCATTTTCATTTGTTTCCAGATACTTTTTTGTTTCTTCCCTAATTTCATTTTTGACCCATTCATTGTTTAATAGCATGCCATTCAATCTCCATGATTTTGAGTGTTTGGGTTTTTTTTTTTCCCTTGGAGTTGATTTTGAGTTTCAGTCCCTTGTGGTCAGAGAAAATGCGTGGTATGATTTCAATTTTCTTGAATTTATTGAGGCTCGTTTTGTGCCCTATCATGTGGTCCATCTTTGATAATGTTCCATGTAGATTTAAAAAGAATGTGTATTTAGTTACTTTGGGATGAAAGGCCCTATATATATCAGTTAAGTCCATTTCATCTAGGGCATTGTTCAATGCTACAATATCTTCGTTGATATTTTGTTTGGAAGATCTGTCCATTTTTGACAGTGGGGTATTAAAATCCCCTACTATAATTGTGTTGCGGTCAATATCTTTCTTGAAATCCTCTAAGATTTTCTGTATATATTTGGGTGCTCCTATGTTTGGTGCATATATATTTACGATGTTAATGTCTTCTTGGTGGATTCTTCCCTTGATTATTATGAAGTAACCTTCTGGGTCTCTCTTTATGGCCCTGTTTTTGAAGTCTATTTTGTCTGATATGAATATTGTTACCCCGGATTTTTTTTCTTGTCAGTTTGCTGGAAAATTTGTTTCTAGCCCTTCACTTTTTGTCTGTGTATGTCTTTTGTCCTGAGGTGGGTTTCTTGTAGGCAGCATATGTGTGGGTCATGCTTTCTTATCCATTCTGCTATTCTATATCTTTTGATTGGATCATTTAATCCATTTACATTTCAGGTTCTTATTGATAGGTACTTAATTATTGCCATTTTTGTACCTGTGTTTCTCTCTGTCTCTCTCTTTTCCTTGCTTTCCTTAAACCATATCTTTTAGCATCTCTTGCAGAGCTAGTTTGGTGGAGGCATATTCTTTTAGACTTCTTTTTTCTTGGAAGCTTTTTATTTGGCCTTCTATTTTGATTGAGAGTCTTGCTGGGCAAAGTAGCCTTGGTTGCAGGCCTCTGGTTCTCATTACCTGGAATATTTCTTACTATTCTCTTGTTGTTTGCAGCGTTTCCATTGAGAAGTCAGTAGCCAATCTTATTTGGGCTTCCTTGTATGTTACTTCCTTTTTCTTCCTTGCTGCCTTTAAGGTTCTCTCTTTGTCTTGGAATTTTACCATTTTAATGATGATGTGTCTTGAAGTGGGCCTCTTTGTGTTCCTCTTGCATGGGACTCTCTGTGATTCCTGAATACGTGTGACTTTTTCTCTCATCAAATTAGGAAAATTTTCCATTATTACGCTTTCAAATAGGTTTTCTCTCCCTTGTTCTTCTTCTTCTAATTCTGGTATTCCTATTATTTTGATATTATTACGTTTCATATTGTCTTGCATTTCTCTTAATCCCTCCTCATTTTTTCTGAGCCTCCTTTCATTTACTTGCTCTGTCTGGGAGATTCTTTCTAGTCTGTTCTCTAACTCACTGATGTGGTCATCTGGCTCATCAATGCTGCTTTTCATACCTTCTACTGGGTTCTTCAGTTCAGAAATTTTATTATTCTTCACTTCCTGTTGGCCTTTGCTGATGGTTTCTATTTCCTTTTGCTTGTTGATATAGTTTGTGGTCATTTCATTGTAGCTCTCCTGTAGTTTCTGGTAGCTCGTTGTAACCTACCAGAAAGTGTAGTGGACACTGAATGACCAGAGGTTGAGGAGCGGAGATGACCGCAGGTCAACAAGGTATGAGGGAACAGCGCAGAGGCTGTAGGCCCTCCACCGGGCCGCGCCAGGGCCCTGGCCTGTCCACCTGGTTCTCTGGGAGCTGAGGGCGGGCAGCAAGGAACCTGGGACAGAGCCAGCCAGTTTGAATTTCCTGATAACCAGTGCTTTGAATTCAATATCTGATAGTTAACTTTCCTCTGTTTCATCTAACATTCTTTCTGAGACTTCCTTCTTTCCTTTCATTTGGGGGTTGTTTTTTGTCTTCCCATTGTTTGTGAGCCTCTTCTTTTTAGCTTCAGCTTCTTAAATTGATCTGTTCTGATTCCTTGGGTTTATGGTGTGAACTTATGTGGTGGAATGCCTGTGAAATTCAGTCGTGCAGACTCCTTCGGTTATCCTGGTGTTCTCTGCTTCCACCTACTCCATGTGTGTGTGTGTGTGTGTGTGTGTGTGTGTGATCAGTTGGAGGGGGAGGCAAAGTGGTTTATAACTGCAGGCGAGTATTCTGTGATATTTACAGCAACAGCTGGTAGAGAAAAGATAGGTGGTCCCCTGGCTATGTACAGAGATAACCATGATCTTCAACCCCACTAGCCCCTGTTTAGAAAGGATGGAAGGAAGATAAGGCGCTTTTTGGGGATGGAAGGAAGATAAGGCACTTGATTTGGATCTAGAAAGGAGTGAGGTTGAGGTAGGTCAGATTCTGAAGTAAGGTGAGAATAAAGGGTAGTAAATAGGTGTAATGTGAGAGAGAATAGAGTTAATCACTACAGAATTATACTTCAGGAAACAATGTAGTTGGCTAAGATCGGGGGAGGGTTGTGTAGTATTTACAATAGTATGTAATAGGTATTATTTACAGTAATATTAGGGCAACAATCATATGACAGAATTGATGGTATATCTAGATTAGGGAGTATTGGACCTTCAATAGTGTGTAGATGGGCAAGGGGAATTAAAGGACAGTAAATTAGCAATACAGTATGATTGAGGGGACAGAAAAACCTGTCAAGTGATACAATATATCCAGCCAAAGAAAAGAAAACTATACAGAAAGAGGAGGAATACTGAGATATCATTAAAATAAAAGATCTAAGAATAATGACAAAATAATGAAAAAAACAAATATGCAGTAACTTGTAGTTTTTCTGTTATAGCAAAGTGAATTTTGTCTCTCTGTTTCTACTGTTGGGATGCCCCCTCTTTGAGTCCAACTCTGGTCTTTCTGCCTCTCCAAGTCTTTTGTCTTACTTGGTGGGGAGAGGGGCAAAAAGAAAGAAAAAAGGGGGAAAAGGCAGCAGATGGGAGGGAAAAGCAGTAGGTTTGTAAAGAAAGGAAGAAGAAATAAAACAAGAAAACTGAAGAGAGAGGGTAAAAATATTGAAAAATAAAAGAATAATAAAGTTAAAGAAATAAAAGATTATTTAAAAACAAACAAAAACCCCCAAAATATAAAACAAAAACCACACACACACAAACAAACAAACAAACAAAAAACCCACCTCTTGTTTCCCAGCTGGTCAAACCTTTTCTTCTGGTCTCATTAGCTGCGGCAGCCTGAGGGGATAGTAGTGTGGCCTTCCTTGCTTCTCAGTGAACTCAACTGGTCTCACCAGTGCCCTCCCAAGATCCAGACTTGCGCTGCTCTCCAGGGCCCCACTGAGAGCAGATTTTTTCTAGGATTCACAGTCCTGGCCTGGCGTGTGAGTGCGTGCTCCCGGCCAGGCTTCCCTGGTCTCTCAGGCTTGGGCATGGACCTTTCCCAGTGCTATGGCGGAACGAACAGGGCAACTCTCAATTCTCCCAAGCCAGAAACCACAGCCTGACTCCCGGCATTTTTCAGTCTGCACCCAGCCATGTAGGGAGGGAGCTGATGACTGGCTCTCTTCCAGGGGCCTTGCTGGCAGCCTGTGGCTCCCAGAGTCTGAGGCAGACCTGGCTCAAGGGCAGACTCGGCTCAGTCCCGTGCTACAGGGAAGGCACACCCACAGGCGACTCTTGGTTCTCCCAAGCTGGCAACCACCGCCTGACTCCACAGGTTATCAGAGCTCTCTCATTTGCTTCCTAATGCCCACTCCTCTCTCTGCCACTATAGGCAAACTGGTCTCTCCTGGCATTTTTCAATCTGTGCCCGGCTGAGTAGAGAGGGTGCTGATGACTGGCTCTCTCCCAGGGATCTTGCTGCCCTCCCTCAGCTCCCAGAGAACCAGATGGACCGGCCAGGGCCATGGCGTGCCCCAGTGGAGGGCCTGCAGCCTCTGCGCTGTTCCCTCATATCTTGTTGACCTGCGGTCATCTCCTCTCCTCAACCTCTGGTCATTCAGTGTCCACTACACTTTCTGGAGTCCTACCTTCCTTTATGCTGGGTTCCTGTTGGCTATCCCCTGCGCTCCTCCACAGATCAATCAGCCTGGTTTTTCTCCGGTGCATGGGGGGAATTGAAATCCTTTGTCCTACTCTGATGCCATCTTACCTCTCTCTCCACATTTTGTTTCATATTACTGTTGTAATAAACGATGAAGAAATGTCAGTACTTGTTAATGTATCATTTTCTTCTATCCACCTTCATATGTTTATGTAAATTTCAATTGAATTCTAATAAAGTATTCTATCAACAATATTATGTGTTTATATGGAAGGACGTGACTGCTGATACCCAATAGACTTTTTTGGGCTTTGTTATTTTCTGTAACCAGTATATAGAATAAACGAGTAGTATAGAAAAGATGACTGTACAGATGGGACAACAATACACTAAGTAAATAAGATTCGAAAGAAATACTACTCACTGGTAGGATGCTTATTAATAAATTGCTATATTTAGTAATTATTGGTTCTACAATTGGGTGGACCAAACTTGCAAGTATTAACTTATTGCGAGTATAGGTAAGAGTGTTCACTGAATCCTAATTCATAATTCATATGCAATAAATAATCTTTTACTATAGAAATATTTAAAACTTAAACAATTGAATTTTCTAAGATCTGTAATGGACAGCAAATTTTACTTTTGTTTGCTTAAGTAAAAATAAGAAGAAGTACAATGAAAGTTATTTTTCCTCCTTTGAAAGAATATTTTTCTATATAACATGGTTAAACAAATAGCTAAAGGTATCCAATTTGAGCACTTCAGATGGTCTCAATGAATACTCCTTTAAAAATAATTTAATAGGGGGAAAATGGCGGCAAAGTAGGACGGAGCAACTCCAGTTCTACACCTGGGAGAAAATCCTGGCAGATTTACAGAAGAACAGAGGAATCAATTCCCCAACCAACAATTCTCCAGCATTTATGAAAATAAGAGACCAGAGATAGTGACAAACCAGACAGCTAGAGGTCCTTGGGGTCTCAGGGATGCGAGTAAGGACGGAGGCAGCCAGACAGGCGGCAGCCATTAGCCGGTGCATAAAGACCTTGGAGCTGAGGCTGCCACAGCAATCTGGGGCCAGAGGCTTCCGCCTGCGCCCAGTGACAGGGGCGTCTGACACAGAGGACTCATTGGGAGCCCGGCACCTGTGAGTAAAGACAAAAGCGTCAGCGACAGGGCTGGCTGCCCTCGGGAGCCAGGCACCCCAGAGTAAAGTCAAAAGCAGCAGCGTCGGGACCAGCAGCCATTGGCCGGTGCGAAAAGACCTCGGAGCTGCTGCTACCGCAGCTTCCAGGGCCCAGAGGCTTCTGTCTATGGCCAGCGTACGGGCATCTGTCACAGAGGACTCAGCGGGAGCCCAGCAACTGTGAGTAAAGACAAAAGTGGCAGTGGCAGGACCTGCTGCCCTCCGCCAGCCCAAAACGCCTCGGAGACTCTGCCACTGTGTTAGGGGTGTAGAGGCTTCCGTCTGTGGCCAGTGCCACGGAGGACTCATAGGAAGCCCAGCACCCAGTGGAGCATTGGGCCACCTGCGGGGTCCCTAGAAGAGCTGGCTCCTTCCCTCACCATATAGGCGAGGCTGGGTGGCAGAGACCTGTCTGCCTAGGTGTGCTGGGAGGGTGGCAAGGACAGGGGGCCGTGTTCAGTTGCGATCTCTGTGGTCGCCAGCCCACCAGCCTGCCAGCCCAGGAAATTTGAGAGGAGCATTGTCCTAACCAGTCAGGTTGGGGATTGGGCTGGGCTAAGAGGCACGCTTTCTGGAGAAGTTTTTACTGGAAAGTGGACTGAGATGTTCTCCTGTGAAGGCAGCTTGACTTGCTTCTCACCCAGCCACAGGACTGGGAAGGACCAGTACCAGATCCCGTGGGACCCAGGCAGCCTGTCAGGTGGGCGGGTGCCTGCACCCCAGTCTGGTAGCCTCGCTGGTGGGCGGGTGTGCGCCTCGGCCTAAAACCCAGCCCACAGAGCGGTCCCAACGAAACCAGAAAAACCGGATTGGAAAGTTTGAAACCAACAAGGAAGGAGTTTTTGTTGTTGTTTTGTTTTTGTTTTGTTTTTTGTGGGTTTTTTTACTTTTATTTTTAAACTTTTTTCAGTGATTGTACATATTTTTTAATTTTATTATTGCTGTATCTTTCAGTACTCTGTTCCTCTCCTTTCTTTTTTCCTGTTTTAGTAATTCTTCCTTTCACACCAAACTTATTACTTTTTCCTCACTTCTATTGCCCTTTTTTGTGTGTTTGTTTGTTTGTTTGTTGCTTTCTATACCACTGTAAATAATTCACAACACATCTCTCAGGTCTTAGCACACTTTACAGGATCCTGAATTCTATTACTGTAGTGATTAACTGTACTTGCTCACATGCTACATCTATTTACTATTCTTTACTCTCACCTTACCTCAAAATCTGACCACCCACAACCTCACTGCTTTCTACATAGAACTCACAAGCCTTCCCTGCCCAACAAGAGACTTATCTTTGGTCTATCCTTTCCTAGAGGTGGCAAATTGGGTTGAAGATTACAGTAAACACTATATAGAGCCTAAAGATCTTCTATCTCTTCTCTACCAGCTGTGACTGTAAATATCATAAAGTACACTCCTGCTGTCATAAAACATTTTGCCTCCCCCTCCAGCTGATCACACACACACAAAGAAAAAAGTAGGTGGAAGCAGAGAACATAAAGATACCTGCAGGAGACTGCACCACTGAATTTCACAGGTATTCTACCACAGAGGTTCACACCATAAACCTAGGGAGTCAGAACAGATCAATTTAAGAAACTGAAGCTAACAAGAAGAGTCTCATAAGCAATGGGAATACAAAGAAACAATGCCCAAATGAAAGACAAGGTGGAATTCTCAGAAATAATGTCAGATGAAATAGAGGCAAGTCAGCTATCAGATATTGAATTCAAAGCACTAGTTATCAGGAAATTCAAAGAGCTCACATTGAGCTACCAGAAACTAGAGGGGAGCTAACAGAAACTAGAGGGAAGCTACCATGAGCTCTCCGCAAACTATATCAACATGAAAAAGGAAATAGAAACTATCACCAAAGGACAAGAGGAAATGAAGAATACAATTTCTAAACTGAAGAACACAGTAGAAGGAATGAAAAGCAGGATCGATGAGACAGAAGATCATATCAGTGAGTTGGAGGACACAGTAGAAAGAATCTCCCAGAAAGAGCAAGAAAGGGACAAGAGGCTCAAAAAGAATGAAGAGGGACTAAGACAAATGCAAGATAATATGAAACGTAATCATATCCTAATAATAGGAATACCAGAAGGAGAAGAAGAAGAACAAGGGATAGAAAACCTATTTGAAAGAGTAATGATGGAAAATATTCCTACTCTGATGAGAGAAAAAGTTACATGAATCCAGGAATCACAGAGAGTCCCACTCAAGAGGAACCCAAAGAGGCCCACTTCAAGACACATCATACTTAAAATGGCAAAATTCCCAAACAAAGAGAGAATCTTAAAGGGAGAAAAAGGAAGTAACATACAAGGGAGCCCCAATAAGTTTAGCTACTGACTTCTCAATGGAAACACTCCAAGCAAGAAGAGAATGGCAAGAAATATTTCAAGTAATGAGAACCAGAGGCCTATAACCAAGGCTACTTTACCCAGCAAGGCTCTCAATCAACATAGAAGGCCAAATAAAGAGCTTCCAAAACAAAAGAAGTCTAAAAGAATATGCCTCCACCACATGAGCTCTACAAGAAATACTAAAAGGGCTGCTTTAAGGAAAGGAAGGAAAAGAGAGAGACAGAGAGGAACTGTGGTACCAAAATGGCAATGAATAAGTACCTATCATTAATAACCTGAAATGTAAATGGATTAAATGCTTCAATCAAAAGACATAGAATAGCTGAATGGATAAGAAAGCATGACCCACACATATGCTGCCTACAGGAGGCTCAACTCAGGACAACAGACCATCACAGACTAAAAGTGAAAGACTGGAGACAAATTTTCCAAGCAAATGGTCAAGAAAAAAAAGCCGGGGAAGGAATTCTAATATCAGACAAAATAGACTTCAAAATAAGGGCCATAAAGAGAGACCCAGAAGGTCACTTCATATTGCTCAAGGGAAGAATCCAGCACGAAGACATTAACATCATAAATATATATGCACCCAACATAGGAGCACCCAAATATATAAGAAAAATCCTAGAAGACTTCAAGAAAGATATTGACAGCAACACAATTATAGTAGGGGATTTTAACACCCCACTGTCAAAAATGGACAGATCTTCCAAACAAAATATCAACAAAGATATAGCAGCATTAAATGAAACTCTAGAAGAAATGGACTTGACTGATATATATAGAGCGCTTCATCCCAAAGAAGCTAAATACACATTCTTTTCAAATGCACATGGAACATTTTCAAAGATAGACCACATGATAGGACACAAAATGAGCCTCAACAAATTCAAGAAAATTGAAATCATACCAAGCATTTTCTCTGACCACAAGGGACTGAAATTAGAAACCAACCCCAAAGGAAAAAACCCAAAACACCCAAAATCATGGAGACTGAATGGTATGCTATTAAACAACGAATGGGTCAAGATTGAAATTAGGGAAGAAATCAAAAAGTTTCTGGAAACAAATGAAAATGAACTCACAACAACCCAAAACTTATGGGACACGGCCAAGGCAGTCCTGAGAGGGAAGTTCATAGCAATACAGGCTTACCTAAAGAAAATAGAAACATTTCAAACAAACAACCTAACCCGACGCCTGCAAGAACTCGAAGAACAACAACAAAGACAGCCCAGAGCAAGTACAAGGAAGGAAATAACCAAGATCAGAGCAGAATTAAATGACATAGAGACCAAAAGCACAATTATAAGGATCAATGAATCCAAGAGTTGGTTTTTTGAAAAGATAAACAAAATAGACAAGCCTTTAAGTAGGCTCATTAAGAAAAGAAGAGAGAGGACACAAATAAACACAATCAGAAATGAAAGAGGAGAGATTACAACTGATACCACAGAAATAGAAGGGATTGTAAGGAATTACTATGAAGAACTGTATGCCAAGAAATTTGAAAACCTAGGTGAAATGGACAAATTTCTAGAAAAATATAATCTTCCAAAACTCAATGAAGAAGAAGTAGAAAGCCTGAACAGACCAATAACAGCAAATGAAATTGAAGCAGTAATCAAAAAACTCCCATCACACAAAAGCCCCGGACCAGATGGTTTCACAGGAGAATTCTACAAAGCGTTTAAGGAAGAGCTAACCCCTATTCTTCACAGACTATTCCAAAAAATCCAAAATGATGGGAAACTCCCAAACTCTTTTTATGAAGCGAGCATTATCCTAATTCCAAAACCAGAGAGAGACACAACAAAGAAAGAAAATTACAGGCCAATATCACTGATGAACATAGATGCTAAAATCCTCAACAAAATATTGGCAAATCGCATCCAACAATACATCAAAAAGATCATACACCATGACCAAGTGGGATTCATCCCAGGGATGCAAGGATGGTTCAATATCCGCAAATCAGTAAATGTAATACACCACATAAACAAAAGCAAGGACAAAAACCACATGGTCATATCAATAGACGCGGAAAAAGCTTTTGATAAGGTACAACACCCATTTATGATAAAGGTACTCAGCAAAGTGGGAATAGAGGGAGCATTCCTCAATATAATAAAGGCCATATATGAAAGACCTACAGCCAACATCATACTGAATGGGCAAAAACTGAAAGCTTTTCCACTAAGATCAGGAACAAGACAAGGTTGTCCACTTTCACCACTTCTATTTAATATAGTATTGGAAGTTCTAGCCACAGCGATCAGACAAGAAAAGGAAATAAAAGGCATCCAAATCGGAAAGGAGGAAACAAAACTGTCACTGTTTGCAGATGACATGATAGTGTACATGGAAAATCCTATAGACTCTACCAAAAAATTGCTGGAACTAATAAATGAATTTGGCAAAACAGCGGGATACAAAGTCAATATCCAGAAATCAAAGGCATTTCTGTATACTAACAATGAATCAGCAGAAGCAGAAATCAAGAAAAAAATCCCATTCGATATAGCAAAAAGAAAAATAAAATATCTGGGAATAAATCTAACCAAGGAGGTTAAAGACCTGTATGCAGAAAATTACACAACACTGAAGACAGAAATCAAGGAAGACACAAACAAATGGAGACGTATACCGTGTTCATGGATTGGAAGAATTAACATCATCAAAATGTCCATACTACCCAAAGCAATTTACAGATTCAATGCAATACCTATTAAAGTACCAATGGCATATTTCACAGACATAGAACAAACACTTCAAAAATTTATCTGGAACCATAAAAGACCCCGAATAGCAGCTGCAATGTTAAGAAAGAAGAACAAAGTAGGAGGGATCACAATACCTGATATCAAACTGTATTACAAGGCCACTGTAATCAAAACAGCCTGGTACTGGCATAAAAACAGGCACATAGACCAATGGAACAGAATAGAGAGCCCAGAAATAAACCCAAATCTCTACAGTCAATTAATATTCGACAAAGGGGGCAGTATCATAAAATGGGGTAAAGATAGCCTCTTCAACAAATGGTGTTGGGAGAACTGGACAGCTACATGCAAAAAAATGAAACTCGAGCACCAACTTACATCATACACCAAAATAAATTCAAGGTGGATAAAAGACTTAAATATAAGCCATGACACCATTAAAGTCCTAGAGGAGAACATTGGCAGGAAAATCTCAGATATTTCACGCAGCAACATTTTTACTGATATGTCCCCTAGAGCAAGGACTATAAAGGAAAGAATAAACAAATGGGATCTCATCAAAATAAAAAGCTTCTGCGCAGCTAAAGAAAACAGCATTAAAATAAAAAGACAACCAACTGTATGGGAAAACATATTTGCCAATGATACCTCAGACAAAGGTTTAATCTCCAAAATATACAAAGAACTCACACGACTTCACTCTAAGAAGACAACTAACCCAATTAAAAAATGGGGAAAGGACTTGAACAGACACTTCTGCAAGGAGGACATACAGAGGATCCAGAGACACATGAAAAGATGCTCAATATCACTAGCTATCAGAGAGATGCAAATTAAAACTACAATGAGATACCACTTTACACCGGTGAGAATGGCTATCATAAACAAAGCAATAAACAACAAATGTTGGAGAGGGTGTGGGGAAAAGGGGACTCTGGTCCACTGTTGGTGGGATTGCAGACTGGTACAACCATTATGGAAAACAGTATGGAATTTTCTCAGAAAACTAAAATTGGACTTGCCTTTTGACCCAGCAATTCCACTGCTGGGATTGTATCCTAAGAACCCTAAAACACCAATCCCAAAGAACCTATGCACCCCAATGTTCATAGCAGCACAATTTACAATAGCCAAGAGTTGGAAGCAACCTAGGTGCCCGTCAGTAAATGAATGGATCAAAAAACTATGGTACATATACACAATGGAATTTTATGCTGCAGAAAGAAAGAAGGAGCTCCTACCTTTTGCAACATCATGGATGGAACTGGAAAGCATTATGCTGAGTGAAATAAGCCAGGTGTTGAAGGACAAATACCATATGATCTCACCTTTAACAGGAAGCTAAACAACAAAACAAACAAGCAAGCAAAATATAACCAAAGACACTGAAATAGAGAACAGGCTGACAGTGACCAGAGGGGAGAGGGGAGGGAATTTCAGGGGAAATGAGGGAGGAATTTAGAGGAACCTATATAAAGCATACATGGACAACAACTGAGAAGAGTGTAAATGGGAGGGGGGAGCATGGGGGGTGGGATGGGATGGGAGTAATAGGCAGAAAACTGTACTTGAAAAATAATTAAATTACAAAATGGAAAAAAATAATTTAAAAATTTAATAAGTAGAAATGCAATTTGGGACAGAATCATCAATTTCTATACATAGATGTAATTTCTATTCTAATTGAGATTAAAATAAAACAACATAAAATAAGATAGTTGATGAATACTATAAAGAAAAGTACTTTTATATGACAATGTGAGATATATACATATTTATGAAAATACCAATCAGTTTGTGTAAACAAAACTGGTCACTTTAAACTTGGTATTAAAATGACAAATTACCAGTTCATTCTAGATTAACTAAGGACTTTGTATGTTAGAGAAATTACAACCAACTACCAATATTGAGATGATAATTATTGTACTTAAAATATATTGCCTGCTAGTAAACCTACTATGTATTTGCTTTATCAACGCATTTAATTATGCAACATAAGTCATAATTAAAAATTAGTCTGTCACAAAACTATATAATTCCATAATTTTTTTACTGTCTCTATAAAAATAAAAAATAACAAAATACAAGTAATATATTATGATTAGGAAAAGTTTTTAAAGGTGTCCCAATGAACTTCAATGACAAATTCATAATTAGTCACAATTTAAATACATGATAAATGGACACTATATTGATCTCATAAGCTGTTGAAAGACATTGAGTATTACAATCCTGAATTATAAATTCATTCCTTAAATACTACATGTATAGTTAATCGGTTTTCTTTAAATTACCAATTACTTTCTGGAAATGAATTTTGCATAAATTGTGTGTAAATTTAATATTTTTATAAACAAAACATATTGGTAGTAGAATAAAGAACTCTATACTTAAAATCAAAGGGATTGCCAAAATCACATTGGAATATAAAACACTAGCAAATTTTTAAATTTTTATTTTAATTAAAGTATAGTTGATCTAAAACATTATATTTGTTTCAGGTATACAACACAGTGTTTCAATCTTTGTATACCTTACAGTTTGATTAAGATAGTAAATCTAGTGATCACAGGTCACCGTACAAATTTATTGTGATACTATTGAGTATAGTCCCTGTCTTCGCACTACATCTCCATAACTTATTTATTTTATAATTGGAAGTTTGTATCTCTTATTCTCCTTTATCTTTTTCACCAATCTCCTACCCCTCTCCACTCTGGCAACCATCAATTTGTTCTCTGTATCTGTGAGCCTGTTTATGTTTTGTGTTTTTTTGTTTAGATTCTGAATATAAGTGAAATCGTAGGCTATTTGTCTTTCTCTGTATGACTTAGTTCACTTAGCATATTGTTGTCACAAGTTGCAACATTTAATTTATTTTATGGTTGACTAACATTCCATTATTTTTTGTGTACATGTATTGTGTTGGCCAAAATGTCCATATGATTTTATTTCTGTGAAATAAAAGACACATCTTTCATTTTCACCAATAAATTTATTGATTTGGATATTTTGATTATGTCAGCTATCTCCCACATGGTATAACATTGATTTTTCTCAGTTAATGTCTCAATTTGATTGCTATCAACGTCAACTGATCTTCCTGACTGTGGAGCATTGTCCAGTGAGACATCTCCAGCAGGAAACTTTATAAACCACTTTTGACATGTTTGATCAGTCACAGTACTTTCTCCATACACTGCACAAATCTGGGTTTTTTTGCATTTAAGTTGTGTTTTTACTTTTCTGGAAGTAATAAAGCCTGATATGCCAAACTATTGCATATTTTCTCCCATATTCAATATTAAAATGGCCACACAAAAATTCACCAATTTTGATATGCTTTTTAAAATGCATGCTGATATGACAGCTGCCACAATACATTCTAACAAAATTGTTTCAAATGAAGTTTCAGACAACTAAGCACTACTAGAGCCATCTTACAGAAAAAAGCCAAATGGCATTTTTCACCACCCAATATGACATACATGCATACATTTTCTTTATTAATTGATCTATCGATGGACACCTAGTTTGCTTCCATATCATGGCTATTGGAAATAATGCTGCAAAGAATATAAGGCTGCATATATCTTTTTAAATTGGTGTTTTTGTTTTCTTTAAATAGGCACCCAGAAGTGGACTTCCTGGGCCATATTGTGCTATATGTACTTTTTGTATTTAATAATATGTCAGCCTTTATTCACACCATTTGAAAGTCATGAGTCTTTGATAATGCTACAGAAAGGAAGACATGTAAATGTCCCAGTAAAACTGGGACATTTGTATGTGTTCATCAACACATATACTAAAAATTTTAACTTGATCTAAAAAAGTATTTTATAATTGGCTTGTTCTTTACTTGGTGATGTTAGATACTATTTGATTTATAAGTAATTTAATTAATAAATGTATTATTTTTAATATACTCATATGGAAAGTAAAACAGGAAGGAGAATGCTGACAAATTAAGGGAATGGAGTCAATTTTTTGAGAAACCTCCATACTGTTTTCCACAATGGCTACACCAATTGACTTTACCACCAACAATGCATGAGAATTCCCTTTTCTCCACATTCTCCCCAACACTTGTTATTTGTGAACTTTTTGATAATAGCCTCTCTGACAGTTGTGAAGCAATATCTTGTTGTGGCTTTGATTTTCATTTCCATGATGATTAGTAATGTTGAGCATCTTTTTTTATATATCTGTTGGCCATCTGTAAAAATATTAGTTTATTTATATTCTCTGTAATAATTTTGAAGATTTCTGTGTAAATTCAATGCCTTCCCTAGCTGATTTAGATTATCATTGTGTTAAATATCACATTGAAAATAAAATTCTACATCAAGGGACAATATCAGGATCAGTAGGAAAGAATCTGGTAGGTATAATTAGATTTGTTATAGGAGGAATAAGGTGTCTTGTGTATGACAAGAATCAGATGCGACTAAAATGCTCACTATATCTGAAACTATGAAGCATATATAGGCGAAGTTTGTGGCTGGAAATTGGAATTAGGAGCTCCCTGCTTAATGTGGAACAAAGTGACCTGGCCAGAGGAAATAATGATGGTGAAGATGAATGTGAAAGTGAATTCAAAGCTGATAATAATGATGTAGCATTCATTGTCCATGTGGTGTAGTGTAACCAATGCAGGTATGGCCATCTGCCCCCACAAAAGCCAGTACTCTAGAGGCAGGTGCTGATATAAAGGAAAGTGCTTTATTCAGATACTCGCCACCTGGAAGAAGGGGGACTCATGTCACAAAATCCATCTTCTGGGAAATTGGGGGACTCTTACCTGTGAGCCCATCTTCACATTTCAGTGGAGACAGAGGTTTTTATAGGAGAGGGGAACAGAACAAAGAGATCAAGGGTGGGTATTGAAAAGTGTTCTATGTGCAGATGAGCACAGTGAATTCCAATAAGTACAGTGATAGATAGTCCAGTGTGTGGATCATCCTGGTTTAGTCATCCATGGTTGAATATCAGCATATCTTCTGAAGCTGGGATGCCTGAAGGTCAAAGTCTGTATTTTTTGAAGTTAGTTCCTAGGATTCTTATACAAACATGCTGTTTATCTGCAAGTTACATGTTAGTCAGAGTCATCATTTACAGAAACAATGTCAAAAGAATGGTGGGATATGTTACAATTCCCCACAGTTACAATTTTTCAGTTACAGTAGTAGACATGGAGGATGTGAATTTCATTCCCATATTCACCAAAGTGACCTTGAACATGTGTAAATTGTAGCTAATAATGCTTTCATTGCAAGATTATTATAAGACACAAATGAGATAATGCATGTGAAAGCTTTTTATGTATTATAAATTTCTGTTTCATCTTTAGATTTAAACATTTGACTCTTCAAAAAAAAAAAAACGAATTTGTTTTAATTGCCCTAGATCAAGTAGTGCCTCTCCTAAATATTAAGACTTCAACAACAACCTGGGGTGATTAATTACTGCTATGATTACAATGTTCAAAATTTCATTACATTCAAATAACTTGATATTTCAAAGAAAGTTTCAATATTCTACATTTATTATACTATTTTATGAAATGGACTTTATAATATGCTTTAATTACAAGCTGTAAAGTCAAGTTTATTATTAGTTCTTATTCTTACTGTATTTCCTCAATTCAGTACATAGTCTCATGCTGATGACTTTCTTTGTTAAACTTTGTTTTTTCTATTTTTCCCCAATAAAGATTATACATCTCCATTGTTCAAAAATTAATTTCATGGAACTCATAATATTCTAGCATTCTAATGTGTATGGATGTTCTAATTGCATGGATCTCTTGGGCAACAGTATTTTTCTGTCAGATATTTAAAATACATTACTCATGCATGAAGAAATTTGTTAATGTTTCATTAGAATGGAGTTTAATATACAGACTTCAGCATTACCTCTTTACTTGTTTAATAATGAGTGTAACAAAAAGAAACTCACATGAAAATATCTGAACCTACCAGTGATTAGTAAAAAAAGATATTTATTTGACTGATATTTTTACATAGCAAGCTTATATTTGGAATTATGAAGGTAAATGTAAAAGTAGTGCAGTTTTCTGTTTTTTAAAAACCCAGACAAGCATCTAGAAATCTCTCTGACAAAAATCAATAGATCTATTTCCTTTCACCATCTTAACCAATTTTTATTTTTAATTTTTAATTGTAAGCATTTTAGGTGACTTAATAAAGGAAGAAAAGATAATATGGTAGCCCAATGATGTAAAACAGCAAAAATAAGGATAGTTTTAATTACTCCACTTCTCTTCTGCTTCAGTGTCCTAAATTGTCTCATTTACTTCTCATGTAATATTTGTTCAATGTATAGCACATGCAAACACTGGTAACTAATATTTGACAAAAGAGCCGAGAATACCCATGGGGAAAAGATAGTCTCTCCAATAAATGATGCTGGGGAAATTAGATATTTGTATGTAAAAAATGAATCTAGACCCCTTTCTTACTCCACTCTAAAAATTAACCACAAATTTAGAATAATAATAACAACAATAAATAATATTTATTGAGAACTTATTTTCTGTCAGGCACAATGTAATATTCTCTTTACATTCATTCAGTTCATGAACAACTACTTTTTAAAATTTGGTTCTCATTTCTACTCTATGAGATTGCTATTACTATTCTCTCTGTTTTACAGAACATAAAATTTTGTTGCTTGGAAAGGTTAAAATATGTAAGGTAACAAGGCTAGAATTGATGGGATTGGAAACTTAGCTCTTTTTGATTCCAGGATGAGATGATTCAACCATCAAATAATAATATATTATTAAATGAAAAAAGTGCAGACTTATTTATATCATATATTCCTACTTTTTTCTAAGCACAGTGAAATAATTGGTTAATGCCTAACAATTGCATTGAAGTTAAGTGTGTTAAATAGCTATTAGATAGTTCTTCAAAATAAATGTTTTCAAACTACACATGTTCTGAATAGTATACATGTGTACATGTATACTAGTATACATGTATACTGAATAGTATACATGTTCGTCATGTATACTACCCAGTCACCACTACATATTTATTATTTCAAAAGAGTTAATGTTACTACTTAGATGGAAATAATCTCCTCATTTTCATTTATGATACTAAAAAACTAGGTTAAAGTTATACATTTAGGGAGGTGAATAGAGACTTAGCAAGATAAATCTCTTATCCCTAAGTCTAAGTATTACTATTGATATGTTGGTGTGAAGATTAAGAATATGATACTTCTCTAATTCAATAATTTAGTTAAATATATAATATCTCTGTATTTTAATGGGATCTAAATTACAAATACTATATGAAAAAAATTCTGGTTCAACAAAATAATAAATTTGAGATTCAAAATGCTGATATACCAAAATATCCAAATCATTAATCTCTGTTAAAATGCCAACTAGTCATGGCAACATGTATGAGTACATTCATTTGAAATGAATAAACATTCTTGCAAAAATCTTAGGAAGTATAATATTGCAACTCTTTAATGCATACGTTTCATGGGGTAAGTTGCAGTTTACGTAAAATTGTGTCACTTTTCTCCAACAGGAAAGAGGAGTTTGTTTAATTATTGTTCTAAGGATCAAGGGACGTTGTTTGCAGCATTATGCAATTCATTATGTTTTCAAAACAAGTTATTTTTTGTTTTTTCTATCTTATTGAAGAAATTGGAAGAATATTTATGCACACTGCAATCAGCTAAAATTTTAATCTTAGAATGAGGGAAAATCTAGCTTATTAGAATTCTAAAATTCATCAGCTGAAATTTTAATTTGCAACATAATATCTGTTTCTCTTTAAATTATGACTGGGAAATAAGCTGAAACTCAACATTCAGCTGATATTTTAGCTGATTTCCTGATTGTGTTGTTTTTCTTTCCCTGAATAATTTTCAGTTGATCCTTCCTACTAATTCTTTTTTAAAACTGGTGTAACTAGGAATCCATAAGTGTGACAGCTGAGCAGAGGGGAGTTTGAAGGTTTTGTTTAGTGCTATTTGCCTCAGAGTAAATAATTACCATTCACATATCTGCTTTTTAATTCTGAAGAAAAGAAGCTGAGAATTAGACAGCTGTGCTGTCTCCATAAAATTAAGCATTTGAAATGAACTAGTACTTAGTGTATTGGTCAGCCCTCTAGAAGAAATAGAATTACTGGTTCTCAAAATTCATAATACATCAGAATTATGTGGCATACATATTGAAAGTAAAAATTCCTGTGTCCCAAGCTGAAGATTCTTTTTTAAAACTTATTTTCAATTGCAGTTTACATTCAATATTACTTTGTATTAGTTTCAGGTATACAGCATAGTATTTAGACAATCATATACTTTACAAAGTGCTCCCCTTGATATTTCCAGTACCCTGAGACCAAACATATATTGTCTATAGTCTCTATGCTGTCCTTTACATCACTATGACAATTTTGTAACTACAAATCTGCACTTCTTAATCTCCTGTATTTTTTCACCCAGTCCCCTAAACTCCCTCTACTGTGGCAGTCATCAGTCCATTCCCTGCAACTATGAATCTGTTCAAATTTTGTGTTTATTTATTTTGTTTTGAGGTTCCACGTGTAAGTATAATTATATGGTATTTGTCTTCTTTGGCTGACTTATTTCACTTAGCATAATAGTCTCTAGGTCTATCATACTGTAATAAATGGTAAGATATTATTCTTTTTTATGACTGAATATTATTCTCTTGTATATATGTACTACCACATTTTTATCCACTCATCTACTGATGGACACTTAAGGTGCTTATATCTTGGCTATTACAAACAACACTCAATGAACATAGGGCACATATATTTTTTCAAATTAGCGTTTTTGAATTTCTCCAGATATACACCTAGAAGTGGTATCACTGGGTCATAAGGCAGTTCTTAAATAATTTTTAATTATTTGAGAACCTTCTGTTACAGAACAGAGGTCTAAGTGGGGGGACAACTATTTGGCCCACCCAGGGATGTCAAAAACTGTTATCAAAAATACACACACAGGTTCATTATGTCTGCCACCAGAGGAAAGATGTCTCTCAATGCCAAAGATTTGTGAAAAGGAAAGGAAAGGTTTATTTAAAGCTATACAGACTTAAAGTAGTCCACCCAAAGTCCCCATTAAAATATCAAAGTCCTTTAAGATACCTACAGATACACACAGTGCTTCCTTCTCCCCCTGCCCTAATTTGGGGTACTGTAACTCCAGAAAAGGAGCAAATGTCTGTGTTTCAGGCCACTAGCACCAACAGCTGTGTGGCAATTCAGGCAAGATCTCTAATTACTCTGAAGCCATATGGCACCTTCTCATGGTCTACTAGCAAGAGTTCTTTGTACCCATTTTCCAGGCAAAGTCTCTCTTGCTTCTCAGGCCATGTGGCCAAAGGGAGCACTCCAAGGCCACATGGTTCTCTTCTACCAAAGCTGCGAAGGTCTCCACTCTGGCCAAAACCACATGGCTCTTCTTCTCTCCACCAAAGCCGCGAGGGGTGGGTCCTCACTCTGGCCAAATAATGTGGATCTCTTTTCCTAGCAAAGCCAAGAGGGGGTCTTCACTCTGGCAAAGCTGCATGGTACTCCCCCCTTATATGGCTGTTGGGGCCCCCACTCTGGCAAAACCTCATGGCTTTCTCTCTTCTTACATGGCTGCCACATCTGGGTTTTAAATCTTTGCACCAGTCCTCCTCTGCACCCCCTTTTCCGACTCCTCCTACGATCAGTTACACCTGCCAGCATTTCTGTATTATTCCAAGTTTAGTGGACTGTCAAAGCCACATGATATTCTCTCTCACATGGCTGTGGGTATCCACAGTCTGGCAGAACCTCGTGGCTCTCTGTACTCTATGGCTGCCATGTCTGAGTTTAAATCTCCAAGCCAATCCTCCTCTGTACCCCATTTCTGACTCCTCCTACAATCAGCTACACTTGCCAGCATTCCTGTTTCCTTCCAGCTTTACTGGGCTGCCATTATGAGCCTGGGTAGGTATGGCCCCATGCTGTGGAGCCAGTCCTGTACAAGATTTCACACAGGTGCTGTAACCTGGGGGACCTGCCCCCAGTTACATATTGGGTGGGGGAAGTCCCTTTCCATCCCCTGGCTCAGGGCATGACCACAGCTATTTAACATATCTATGCAGCCAGTTAAAGATTATAAATATGTTAAATGACCATGCCAGAGGTTAGCTGCAAAGCTCTTGCTGTATAAAACAGCTCTGCATGTTTCTGCTCCATGTGTCCCTTCCTCCAACGCACATCTGGGGGGGGGGGAAGGACATCTTAATATTTCCTGGACACCTTGAGTTCTGGACCCCATTACAAACCCTTTTTTCTGGGGGCCCTCTCTTGGCTGTACCCTGTAACACTTCCATACTGCTTTCCACAGTGACTGGATCAATTTGCATTCCCACTAATAGTGCAAGAGGATTCCCTTTTATCCACATCCTCATAAACTATTGTTGTTTGTTGATTTATTAATTACGGCCATTCTGACAGGTGCAAAGTATTATCTCATTATAGTTTTAATTGGCATCTTTCTGATGACTAGTGACATTGAACATCTTTTCATATGTCTATTGGTCATCTGTATGTCCTCTTTGGAGAAGTATCTAAGTTGAAGATTCTTATTGAGTAAATGTGCAGTGGAACCCAGAAGCATGTGTTTCAAAAATGTGATGTTGATAAAAGTGGTCCCTAGACCTCACTTACCCCTGTACCTTCCTGTATTCTGACCCTCCCAAGCAATATGCTCTGCTCCTGGCTGTTTTCTTTCCCAGGACCTTGATGGAGTATAACAAATAAAAATTAAAAAAAGAAGAAAGAAGCCCATCAGTAAATGAATGGATCAAAATACTATGGTACATTTACACAGTGGAAGTCTATGCAACAAAAAGAAAGAAGGAGGTCCTAACCTTTGGAACAGCATGGATGGAACTGGAAAGCATTATGCTGAGTGAAATAAGTCAGGTGGTGAAAGACAAATACTACATAATCTCACCTTTAACAGGAGCCTAATCAACAAAACAAACAAGCAAGGAAACTATAACCAAAGACACTAACATAGAGAACAGGCTGACTGTGACCAGAGGGGAAAGGGGGAAGGGTTTGCAAGAACAAGTATAAAGGACACATGGACAATAACAAGGGGGGTGGAAATAGGAGGGAGGCGGGGAGGGAGGAAGGGCGGGCTGAGACTGGGGTAAAACAGAAAACTGTACTGGAACAACAATTAAAATTAAAAACATTTTTTAGCCCTGGCTGGTGTAGCTCAGTGGATTGAGCATGGACCTGCGAACCAGAGGATCGCTGTTCGATTCCCAGTCAGGGCACATGCCTGGGTTGCAGACTGGTTCCCTGCAGGCCAACTCCCAGCAGGGGATGCACGAAAGGCAACCATACATTGATGTTTCTCTCCCTCTCCTTCCCCTCTAAAGATAAATAAATAAATAAATAAAATCTTAAAAAAAATTTTTAAATACATTTTTAATTTAATTATTTTTCAAGTACAGTTTTCTGCCTATTACTCCCATCCCATCCCACCCTCCATGCTCCCCCTCCCTCCAATTTCCACCCTTCTCAGTTGTTGTCCATGTATCCTTTATATATGTTCCTCTAAATCCCTCCCCTATTTCCCCTGAAATTCCCTCCCCTCTCCCCTTTGGTCACTGTCAGCCTGTTCTCTATTTCAGTGTCTTTGGTTATATTTTGCTTGCTTGTTTGTTTTGTTGTTTGGCTTCCTGTTAAAGGTGAGATCATATGGTATTTGTCCTTCAACATCTGGCTTATTTCACTCAGCATAATGCTTTCCAGTTCCATCCATGATGTTGCAAAAGGTAGGCACTCCTTCTTTCTTTCTGTAGCATAAAATTCCATTGTGTATATGTACCATAGTTTTTTGATCCATTCATTTACTGACGGGCACTTAGGTTGCTTCCAACTCTTGGCTATTGTAAATTGTGCTGCTATGAACATTGGGGTGCATACATTCTTTGGGATTGGTGTTTTAGGGTTCTTAGGATACAATCCTAGCAGTGGAATTGCTGGGTCAAAAGGCAAGTCCAATTATAGTTTTCTGAGAAAATTCCATACTGTTTTCCATAATGGTTGTACCAGTCTGCAATCCCACCAACAGTGGACCAGAGTTCCCTTTTCCCCACACCCTCTCCAACATTTGTTGTTTATTGCTTTGTTTATGAGAGCCATTCTCACCGGTGTAAAGTGGTATCTCATTGTGGTTTTAATTTGCATCTCTCTGATAGCAAGCGATATTGAGCATCTCTTCATGTGCCTCTGGATCCTGTGTATGTCCTCCTTGCAGAAGTGTCTGTTCAAGTCCTTTCCCCATTTTTTAATTGGGTTAATTGTCTTCTTGGAGTGAAGTCGTGAGTTCTTTTTATATTTTGGAGATTGAACCTTTGTCTTAGGTATCATTGGCAAATATGTTTTCCCATACAGTTGATTGTCTTTTTATTTTAATGTTGTTTTCTTTAGCTGTGCAGAAGATTATTATTTTGATGGGATCCCATTTGTTTGTTCTTTCCTTTATATTCCTTGCTCTAGGGGACATATCAGTAAAAATGTTGCTGCATGAAATATCTGATATTTTCCTGCCAATGTTTCTCCTCTAGGACTTTAATGGTGTCATGGCTTATATTTAAGTCTTTTATCCACCTTGAATTTATTTTGGTGTATGGTGTAAGTTGGTGCTCGAGTTTCATTTTTTTGCATGTAGCTGTCCAGTTCTCCCAACACCCTTTGTTGAAGAGGCTATCTTTATCCCATTTTATGTTACTGCCCCCTTTGTCGAATAAGAAGGAAGCCTAGGTAAGAGCACCCTATGGAATGAAAGGGTGGCAAGGAGAGTGATACTTGTTTTTGCCAGAGTGGGGCAGCTCAAGCAGCCTGGGCAAGGCATTGTGATACTGAAGATGGGGCATGTTTCCCATAAGCAAAGGTAGAGGGAAAGGACATTCAAGGATGTAGCAACAGTTTGAACAAAGACACCATTCTGGTGTTCAAAGTATAGGATTTGTATTCAGGCCCACCTGGGTTTACACCCAGCTCTGCTATTGTATAATATCTTTATTCACAGCTCTGTTTTCCATATTTCTCTCAACCTTTTGTTTTCATGTCTTAAATTATTATGCTCACATTACACTAGTTATGATATTTGCATAACTGAACATGATTAATTAAGATGTTATCTTTCTCTGGCTGGTGTGTCTCAGTTGGTTAGAATGTTATCCTGTGACAGAGAGGTTATGAATCAGTTCCTGGTGGGGGTACATGCCTGGATTGCAGGTTCAATCTCCAGTCTAGGTATGTGAGATTCCGGGTTGGGGGCATATGGAAGGCAGCCAATTGATACTTCTCTCTAGCATTGATGTTTCTTTTTCCCTTCCTCTATATCTAGAAGCAATAAAGAACTGTCCTCAGGTGAAGATTATGAAAAATGTTATCTATCCTCACTTAAAGGAGCTTACCACTATATTTCTCTCCATTATTGTACCTAATTTTTTGTCTAGAGGGTTAACCATTTTGTTTCACTTTTATTCTAAGATTCTGTTGTGAAATCTGCATTGTTCTCTTTTCCAAACATAAATGCTATATGGTTGATTACTTAGTTACTATATAACATTTTCATCTCAGGTTTCCAAATGTAAGTACTAATTTAAGTGCAAATCATAGATGCTTGTTGCCACTGTTTTGAGTGATAACTGGATTAGTTATCTCAGTTTTCCCAAAACACTCCTGTACCAAAGTTTGGATGCCTCTGATATTCCATAGAATAATTTCAGGGAAGATCACATCTATTGAAAAAAATGAGATCAAAGATGGATTCATAGAACTAGCTACATTTGAGCTGAGCCTTAAGAGATGGGTGCACAATTTACAATAGCCAAGAGTTGGAAGCAACCTAGGTGCCCGTCAGTAAATGAATGGATCAAAAAACTATGGTACATATACACAATGGAATTTTATGCTGCAGAAAGAAAGAAGGAGCTCCTACCTTTTGCAACATCATGGATGGAACTGGAAAGCATTATGCTGAGTGAAATAAGCCAGGTGTTGAAGGACAAATACCATATGATCTCACCTCTAACAGGAAGCTAAACAACAAAGCAAACAAGCAAGCAAAATATAACCAAAGACACTGAAATAGAGAACAGGCTGACAGTGACCGGAGGGGAGAGGGGAGGGAATTTCAGGGGAAATAAGGGAGGGATTTAGAGGAACCTATATAAAGGATACATGGACAACAACTGAGAAGGGTGGAAATGGGAGGGAGGGGGGAGGATGGGGGGTGGGACGGGATGGGAGTAATAGACAGAAAACTGTACTTGAAAAATAATTAAATAAAAAAAAAAAGTTATATTTAATTCAAAATAAAAATATTTCAAATATTGAAAAAAAAAAAAAAAAAAAAAAAAAGAGATGGGTGGGATTTCCACAGAGAAAGGATGTTCTAGAAAGAGGCAATAATAAGAACGAAAGTGTGATATAGGACCCAAAAACCTGTATTTTAAGTGAGGGATTTATTCAACTTTAATGCAGATGGCTCAAAGACAATAGTTTGAATAATAGTACTTGAATTAATCGATTCTGTAGCAAAATTTAAACTTAAGGGTTCTGCTTGCTGGATTCATGTAGATATGCTATAATATATACAACTAATAGCTTAGTTTTGAAGAGTGACTCTTTCCACATGACAGGAGAGGAGGTGTGAAGGAGACTGGAGGCAATCACAGAACCCTCTACAATCTTTACCAAATGGGAAGATAGAAACATAACGTTTAGTCCAAATAGAATTCAAAGTGAAAGGTCTATGGCTGGATTTTCAAAAATTATTTATTTAGAACCTTCAAACTTTCAAACAAAAGATTCTTCTCCCAGTTTAATACACATGACATATTGCAAAAATAAATGAAAAACTGGCTTCTACCTCTAGAGAACCTTGCTTCATACAGTTTCTGAGAAAGAGGTTCTGGTATTTCTCAACAGCTCCCAAATTAAAGAAATTTGTGCCTTTTACCTTGAAATGCCAGGCTCAGAAAACACTTTCCCATAGTTTCAAATTAAGGTAGAAGGCTTTAGAAAGGAAATAGTGAATACAGGAAACAAAAGCAAAAATCATAAATCTGGTCATTGTCCAGTTTTTGGAGCAAAACAAGGTAGAATATACATGCTAGCAGAGAGGCAAGCGTGGTCTTGGGCTTGATAAAGGATATCTCGGATGAAACATGCTACACAGCACAAGTGGTATGAATTGATGTCAGGATGACTTATCTCACACTTTTTCTGGTTCATCATGGAACTTCCTTTGTGATCTTCTATATAAATCAAATAGACTACAGTAAAATAGACAAAGAATTGCATGTGTGAAAAATCACACAAATGCCTTGCCTTATTACCTCACAATCAACCTACATGTTTTTCTACAAAGACAGTTTGTATTTGGTTTTTATTTGTTTTCTACTTGTTGGCATACTGCTATGTAATTTTCTTCGAATTGTTCACTGGGACTGCATCTTCCTTTCCTCATCTGGACTGCAAACTCTTAAAGGCCAAAGGTCTTGCATGTGATTTCTTTGGTAGCTCCTCACATTTTGGAGCACAACATTCTCTTCACATGTCAGTGAAAGGCAGCTGTGAATTCTTCTGCATTTTTTTTTCAGCTGAAAACAGGTAGGGCCTAAGGTTAAGTGCCATGTTTAGTATTAATAAATTTTCAGGCTTGTCAGAGAGTACTTCAAACAAAAACTGTCTCTTCCCATTATGGGATTGTTAGGAAGATTCACTTATGTTTTTCTATTGGCTCTTGACAGTAACTGAAGTATTGTCATTTCTGTCTGTACTTATGTTACTTTATGGGGACTTTTCACCTTCCTGGGTAGGTTCACCTAATTTAAAGAAAATCTTTCTTCAAAGTGATAGAAGATTATTTAGAGACTCTTTAAGAACCACTTCATGCAAAAAGGGAATCCACTATTTCGGAGCTGAAGGACAGACAGCTCTAGAGCTATAGGTGGGTCTTACATAAAAGACATTGATTCAGTTAGGTCAGAAGTTTTTCATCCTTGGCTATAATTGCATATAACCACTATTATTTCACATAGTACATGGAATTGAAAATATAATGTGACAGAGGTTTTAAAGAAAAAAATTTTCCTTAAAGGAGGAAAGTTTTTATATTGATAATACTACAAATAAAGATGCATGGAAAGACTTTGAAAAGGGGTAATAAAAATTCCTATTATCTCAAATAATAAATACAGTTCCCTTCTTGAGGTTTGAATTAAAATATTTCAAAGAGAAATTCAAACTCAAACTTTGGTATTAAAAAAAGAAAACTTAACAAGTGTGCTAACATGGGCCTGTATTGAATAAAAATCGCTTTGATATAATTCTGATCTTGGAAATATTGCTCAGGGAGTTGAAATACAACATTATCTAGAAAAATACATAATATTGTTACTTAGAGAAAGCTTTACAAGACCTACTCAACAAGCACAGGAATGAGTTAAGTTCCAGTTACTGTTTTGTCTCTTTATGTCAAATGGAAAATCAGGGGAAGTACATCAAAGCATGAAACTACAGCTTGAATATCTTAAGCATGGCATTGATTATTTTTCCAGGTCAAATTAAATTGCAAATCTATGAGCAATCTCAAGAACTACTGAACCTTATCCTTCTGATTCCAAGCCTGAATCTAGATATAAAATGGGTTGACATTGTGTTCCACACCTAAAGAGCTTATTTGTCAATTAATTTTCAATATTTTCTTTTATTTAGTTTATAAGGACAATTAAAAGAGCATATGAGTGAGGAAATACAGTCACTATACTTATCCTGTAAATATGCTATACTTTTTATATGGAAATCTTTCACTAAATTGACAATAAAAGTAACCATCACCACACAACAGTGGAAACAAGATGACAGCAATAACGGCTAATGTTTGTTAAGAACTTATTCTGTATTCATGTTACTATGGCAACCAATTTGTATGCATTAACTTCATAATTTCATGTAATACTCTTAAATGATCTATTGTGTCCTATTATTATTGTATAATACCTTTAAAAATATCATGGTACATTATTATTATTATCCCAGGTATAGATGAAAGAGCTCCTAGGCCTAAAATATTCAGCTATTAATGACAGAGCCAGAATATAAAATTGGGCCAGTTCAAACAAACTTTGGCTCAGTGGCCCATGGAACACCATGATTTTTTTGAATGTTATTGGATAAACGATCCTTTGGCAATTCTATTCAATGGCTTGGCATCATGGGTATTATCCCAATGACCTTTATGGTGATTATTCCTTTCCCAGTTATGGATTTATAGATTCCCGTATTATGTCTCCAATCTATTCAAATCTCTACAGCATATTTACTATTATTATATCATTATCCTGTACATAGATGAATTTCACAAAGTGTTCATAAGTTTCATTCCTGCAGAGAACTTGAGGAAATCAGCAGTCAAGAACAAAGCTCTGCTAATTAGCCCAGAGCCTGTCTGTCTAATGGGGGCCATTAGCAAGGAAAATGAGAAGCAATCAATGAAAGGACTCTGTCTCAACAACACACAGAAAGGAACTGGAAAGATTTTAACAAACTAAATGTAACAACGAACACTCAAAAATCTCTGTGCATTTCAATGAAATGTGGATTCAGAATACTAAATCATGAATGTTTGCAGAGCCATTGACTAAAATACTTGTACATAGATTTACTTGTAAATCTATATTACTTGTATAATATTTATGTAAAACATTATATATATTTGCATTAAACTTAAACCTCACTGACCAAAAGAAGGAGACAGTTTGAAAGATCCAGCTAGCAGAGTCAAAGAAAATGAACAGAAACTCCTCTTGCTCTAATTCAGTGCTGCTGAAATGAAATCATAAGGATAAAATGTCATTTGACAGCCTGATAGCTAATAGACCATCATGTAAACATGCACCTATACTTTAGTGATAGCAATCCAACATTAATAACTTTACACATATTTGTACCAATTTATTTTATTTTAAAAATATGTTCAAGTACTATAAAGGACACATGAACAAAACTAATGGGGAGGGTGGAAGCGAGGGAGGGAAATGGGTTTGGTTGGGGTGGAGGGGAGTGGTGGAGAGCAAATGCAGACAACTGTAATTGAACAATGATAAAGTAATTTAAAATATATGTTCAAGAAAACTACAGGACAAATTCAGCTTACCAAGACAAAAGAAATTTTAAACCACACTATTTTAAAGCAAAAATAAAATGTAAGATTTGATACTGGAAACATGAAAAACATGATTCTACACTAAAAAGTTAAAGTGAATAAATTATATAAGAACAAACTTGAATGAATCATTTTGATAATACTGATACATTTGAGATTTTCAATTAATATTTTGTTTAATACAAATGAATGTTTACAATACTGTATTGAATCCATGTTATTCTGGGAGTTAACAAGTAGACAGGGTAAAAATAGTGTTTACCAAAAGAACCAAAGAACGTTTTTTCCAATTATGTGGAATACTCTGCTTCACTGAACTTAAGATCATGAATGAGTTAGTAGCTACATTCTTTGAAAAATGATGCCAATTGCATCCCAAGGGTCATCTCCTAGAAAAGTACAAAAAGTGTAATATATTTATTTGAAAGGGCATTTGCTTTTATTCAGACATAGCATGCATCTTGATTTAGGTAATAAATAGTAAAGTATAAGGGAAACTACAAGATTTTCAATACAGAAGTAAAAGCTATATATTTATAAGATGGGTTTAGTTTTCTGCTTTTAGTCATTCATAATTACTATTTCTTTTTCTCATCTTCGCTTTCTGAACATTTCACACTCTACTTTATAAACCTCCACTAAACACTTCAGCTGTCAGAATTGCTTCTGGATTGTAGTGTTTCACTGATTCTTATTCACCATTTATTTATTTATTATTTAATAAATATTTAACAAAACCCATTTGCAAAATATAGTGCTAAGTAATGGGGATATAATGATGAACAAATTAGGCAATGTTATTTAACTTCTTAGACCTAATCATCTATTTGGGAATAAAGACATTGATTTTAAAATTAAAAAATATAATGAGATACATGTTATCAAAAGTGGATGTCCATAAATGTTACTTCTCCACATATATGTAAATGAAATAAGGATCCGATGTATTGTGCATAGATTATCAAGACAAAAGCAATTCGAATAGACTGAAAATGACACTCTTAAAGGATTGTATACCACTCCATCATATTATATGTTGGCAGCACTCTGACAGCATAGAGCTATGCATACGATGGGGAATAGGGATCAGGGGACCAAGATATTTAAATAGAATAGCATGATTATAAAACAAATTCAGTTGGTTTAGAAATCCAAGGCAATCCTAGGAATTTATAGGTACCAGAGGTTATGGAAATGTTTTTCTGGACAGTTGTGTATTCATCTCCTCCTGTAAATTTTTGGGAGAGCATAGACTAAAACTCTTTATTGGATAATATTTATACTAATCTCCTCAGGTCTACATACTCAGATTATGAAATATTTCATAGAGTAAAATGTATAGCATACTATGAAAGTGTACAACAGTGGGACTGAAGCCAATTTGAGAGTTCAGGGAAGGCTTTCCTGAGGGAAAAAATTTAAACTGAGATATGAAGGAGTACTATGAGTCACAGAAGTTAATATTAATATCTGTAAAGGGATTGGTTCTAAGCAGAAAAGATGGCATACACAAAGACCTGGTGTTGAGATAGGTCCAGGGATATGATTAAGGATTCAAAAAAATAGCAGTATACTTAAGACAAAGACAAGTTACATGGGATATCATGAGACTCATATTAAAGACAAAAGTTGTGCCCTGGCTGGTGTGGCTCAGTGGACTGAGTGCCAGCCTATGAACCCAAAGGTCTCTGGTTCAATTCCCAGTCAGGGTATGGGCCTGGGTTGCAGACCAGGTCCCCAGTAGGGGATACATGAGAGGCAACAATGCAATGATGTTTCTCTCCCTGTCTTCTTCCCTCCCTTTACCTCTCTCTAAAAATAAATAAAGAAATAAATTTTAAAAAGACTAAGGTTGTTATACTAAGATAATTGCATCCTACAATCTATTCAAGATTGAAAAACACATTTGAAATAATTTGTATATGCCTTCACAATAGGTCAGATTCCAAGTTTTTAAAGACTCTTGTGTTGACAGAATTCTAGTGGTCCATGAAGTTTGTTATGAGTATTTTGCCTTTGTCATCATATACTTATCATTAAGCAAGTTCATATAATGATGTGTGTCAAATAAGTAGCATACTACTTAAATGGACTAAGAGATTACTTTGGATTAACATAGTTAATGAAAAGTCTCATAGAACAAGTACAGTTGTACAGGAGACCATTCTGTGTGATGTGGGCCCAGATCCCACTTGAAGATGCACAGGACCTATGCCCATGGATAGGTTCTCCTGTGGGGAATCAGGCCTGCACTATACCTAGACTGCTATGAGAGTTGCTTTTGCTAAAACTCCCTCATCCTGAATTGAGGCAGAAAATGTTTACTGCATATCTTTAAAATAACTTCCTGAAGTCTAAGCTAAACTTCCCCAGTATGGAGTGTAACCAGTTCAACCACTTTCCCCTTTGCATTTGCAAATATCCTTCTTCTGTGATGTAATCAATTAGCGGCATCCTTTCCTTTGTTTTCTGTAAAAGGTAACCACCTGAAGCAAACCTCTGCATAGTAAATGAAGACCATCAGAAAAACAATACAAACTTGTCAAGGCAAGGGCTGAAGCTTTTCCTCCTCTTGAAAGAGAAGCTGCCTGTCCCGTCTCCACAGGACTCAGTAGTCCGTGTGAATTTGTTTGGTCTTAGCTACAATGCCATGGACCCCACCAGCTGTGGTCCACATCAGAGTTTGAAATAGGGTTCCCAAGAAGCACATAATTTCGATAAGCATCATTGGGAGAGTGGTTGACGAGATGAGGGAGGGTACTTTCTTTGAGGACAACAATATGGAAAGCATAGACATGATAAAGTAAGTGGTGTGTTCTAAGCCTGGGGACATTTTGGCATCATTGGGATGAGTTATAAGCCTACAGAAGAGGTCACAAGATCCTGAGCTAGAATGGTCACAGTAAAGATGGTGTAACATAGGGATTCAGAAAATACATTTAGTGAAAAATTTATAGAACTTTGTGATGAATTTCATATGAAGGGATGAAGAGAAAGGGAAAAGCAAATATTTACTTTATACTTGAGTAATTAGGAAGATAACTATTAAATAAGACATATTGTGATGTTTGTTCATGCAGTCTACACTTCATGCAGTCTTTGCTTTCATATAGTTTTCAGTCACGCTGTAAAATGTCTTTCTTTTACCTACGTTGGACTTTTCTGTACCAGTTGACAAATAACAATTATGGATTATTGCATGCTGGTATGATCTGCCAGCCAGTAATTTAGTTTGTGTGGCATCTTCATCTATGTCTGTAGAGCAGAACCTGTTGGTACAAGTGTTGAATATTTACATTCATTATATTTTCATTTCAAGAGAAAACTTCCCCATTTGTAATAGAAGCATAATTCACATGAATTACTCCAAATGAGATGAATATAAAAATCAAGTGTAATAAATTTTTTCCAAATTTTGTGGATTTAAAATTGAATTAAATTGTGAAAGGAAAGCTTGTTTAAAGTACATGGCACAAATATGCCAATTAAATGTGTACATAAATAAGAGTTTTATTTCAGTATTTTCATTTTTTCTCTTTAAGAACTGAAGAATGTAAGGCTTGTGACATATTTTTCCTGCTTATGTTTTCTCAAGTATACATTATAGTAAAAAACTTACTATAAGAAATTTAGGAACATAAACCAGGTTTTTTGGAATATGAGATAATTTTATTTTAGTAATGTAGAGTTTGAAGTGATGGTAAATATCAATGTAGAAATGCCTAGTAAGCAATTATAAATATAAGACTAGAGCTCAGATAGAATTAAAAATTTGAGGAGTATATGGCCAGTGGTATTTGAACCATGAGAATAGAATTCAAATGATTAAAGTACTAACAGATACAGGAATATTGTTAGACATTGCTCTTTTAATACTCATATAAATGAAAGAGGCAAGGTTTTAGACCTCTGAGTGGCAGAGAATTGGAACCAAAGTTACCTGAAAGAAGCTAAAAGTCACGTTTCTGTAAAACAGACATTAAAAATCTCTACCCACTGGCCTAAGGACTTACTAAGAACGTTGGCCATCTTGAAAATTTTGTAAAAAGAGTCACCTGCAAGGAATCAGAATCCCAAATTTGCACCACATGTGGAAAAATATACCATTCATACTGTACAAAGACAATAAAATTTGCAAACAAACAAATTAATATAAAATTCACCTTAGAAACATTGAAAGCTATAGAGACTCAACAGAAGTCAATATGAAACTGCTTAAAACAAGTATGCACAATTCAGAGAATAAAAGAATGCCATAAAATAACTACTCTAAAGACAAGGTTACAGTTAAAATTGCACACTACTCATGAAAGTTAACTGCCATGAGACTGTAAGCAAGTAAAATAAACATAAGAAGTAACACATTGTGAACTATAAATAATGGAAAACAATAAAAGTATTAAAATAAGCATTCTAAATGAGTAAGAGTTAAAAGGAGTAGACACCATAAAGAGAAGATCAAGACACCATAGCAAAAATGATAATCAAAAAGGAAAATTTTAAATTTTAATACATATTCTTTACTTTATTTTTTCATTTTAATTTTTGCCATTACTACAGTTGTTCCGATGCCCCTTGTTGCCTACCTCCTCTTAGCCCTAAACCCTTTTCCTCTGATTACCACTACACTATTTGTTTTTTTTTAATTTTTTTATTTTTATTTATTTATCTTTAGAGGGGAAGGGAAGGAGAGAGGAAGGAAACATCAATGTATGGTTGCTCCTCGTGCATCCCCTGCAGAGAACTGGCCCCTGCCGGAAACTGGCCTGCAACCCAAGCATGTGCCCTGACTGGGAATCGAACCACGATCGTCTGGTTCGCAGGCCCGCGCTCAATCCACTGGGCTACACCAGCCAGGGCACCACTACACTATTTGTATAAATGGGTGATACATGTCTCTTCTTTGGCTAATCCCTTCACTCTCTTTTATTCAGTACCCCCTTGCCCCTCCCATCTGAGATCTGTCAGTCTTTTCCATGAATCTATGCATCTGTTTCTATTTTGTTCATCAGAGTTTTTTTGCTAATTAGATTCTACACATAAATGAGACCATATGGTATTTGTCTTTTGTCAATTGACTTATTTCACTTAGCAAAATAATCTCCAGGTCTATTTATTGTTGTCAAAAAAGTAAAAGTTTCCTTTCTTTTTTTTAAGGGGTTAATATCCAAAATTTGTTTATTTATTTATTTTCTATGGCTGTGTAGCAATCCCACTTCTGGGAATATATCCTAAGAATCCTGAAACACTAATCAGAAAGAATATATGAACCCCTATGCTCATAGAAGCATTATTTATATAGCCGAGATTTATGATCAGACCAAGGGCCCATCAGGAGATGAGTGAATAAAGAAATGTGATACAATTGCATAATACTATGTTTCTATTAAAAAGACATTGTTGAAATAAAAATACAGGCATTTGAATAAGTAACTTGAGGAAAAGGCAAAAGTAGATTAGATATAGTTGGGAAGAGACTTCATTAAATAGAATATAGATCTGAGAAATTTATGCAGATTACAGCATAGAACATTAAAGAAATAGATGACAGAAATGAAATCCAAACTATATGGAGGACAATATAGGATAAAATATAATCAAGTAGTACCTAATCAGATGTCTAGAAGAAGAAATAAACAAGATGAGAAAGTGACAATGTTCCAAAAGTAATTGGCTGAGGAATTTCCAGAATTGAGGTAAGAAAAAGCAGCTTAGCTTTAAAAATATATTAGATAACCCTGGCTGGTGTGGTTCAGTGAATTGAGTGTCAGCCTGCAAACTAGAGGGTCACCAGTTTGATTCCTGGTCAGGTCACATGCCTGGGTTGCAGGCCAGGTCCCCAGCAGGGGGCACGTGGGAGGCAACCACACATTGATGTTTCTCTCCCTCTTTTTCCTTCCCTTCCTCTCTTTCTAAAAGTAAATAAATAAAATATTTTTTAAAATACTAGATAATGAACAAAATCTGAAAAAGTAAATCTACATCCTGACTCATCAACAAGTAAAGATAAGTATCCAACACAAAGATAAAATCTTAATGCTTACCAGAGAGGAAAGTTTATCTACAATGTGAATTTAATAAGATTTATAGAAGACTTATTACCAACAAAAATAAATGTCCCAAATAAATAGAATAAGGTCTTCAAGGTTTTGAGAGAGCATAATTCTCAATTTAAAAGTATAAACTCATCTAAGAAAGGTGAAAGAAAACATCCCTCTCTTGTTCCCAATCTTAAGGGGAATTCTTGTATGTTTTACCTGTTGAATATGATGCTGGCAATGGGTTTATCATATATTGTCTTTATTATATTTAGGTATGTTCCCCATAACACCACTTTACTGAGAGTTTTTATCATAAATTGGTGTTGGATTTCATCAAATACTTTTTCTGCATCTATTGGTATGACCATGCGGTTTTTATCCTTCATTTTGTTTACATGGTGAGTCACATTTATTGATTTGCAAATGTTGTGCCAATATTGCATTCGTGGAATAAATCTCACTTGATCTTGGTGTACAAAGTTTTTGATGCATTGCTATATTAGGTTTGCTAATTTTTTGAGGATTTTAGTGTGTATATTCATCAGGGATATTGGCCTATAATTTCCTTTTTTGCAGTATATTTATCTGGTTTTGGAATTAGGAGAATGCTGGCCTCATAAAATAAGCTTGGAAGTCTTCACTCCTCTTGAATTTTTTGAAATAGTTTGAGAAGAAGAGGTATTAGTTCTTCTTGGAATGTTTGGTAAAATTTGTCTGTGAGACCCTCTGGTCCAGGACTTTTATTTGTTGGGGGTTTTTGGATTACTGTTTTAATTTCACTAGATGTAATCTATGTATTCAGATTCTTTGATTCTTCCTGATTTAGTTTTGGAAGATTTGTGGGAGTATATCCAAAACAACCCAACACACTAATTTGAAAGAACATAAGCACCACTATTTATTTACATTTGCCACGATATGGAAGCAGCCCAAGTGTCCAGTAGATGAGTGGATAAAATAACTATGGGACATTTATGCAATGGAATGCTACTCAGCCATAAAAAAAGAAGGAAATATATCCCTTGAGACGGTATAGATGGCATTGGAGAACATTATGCTAAGTGAAATAAATCAATCAGAGAAAGACAAATACCATATGATTTCACTGTTATGTGGAATCTAATGAACAAACTGCACTAACAAACAAAGCAGAGGCAGAGTCATAGATGGAGAGCAGGATGACAGTGAAGGGGGGCAGTTAGAAAGTGGAGGGATTGAGTAAAAAAGAAAAAATAGTCATGGACATGGACAGCAGTGTGATGGTTACAGGGGGTAGGGGAGTATAAAGGCACTAAATGGTAATGAAAAAAACAATAAAACAATTTAAGAAATAAATAAAAAGTAAAGGCTTTTAAAGTATATTTAAGATAGAGATTAAAATAAAGCATTTTCAAACCTACAATGTTTTAGAGATTATTGCTACAGGATATACATGAGTTGAAGGAAATGAAGTGTTGGGATGCAAGAACTATGGTGAAGGAAGAAATTTTTAAATTGTGTTAATAAATTTTCCCAATGGGTAACTCTGTACAAAAAGTTAATAATAATAATGATGATAATGATTACTGGAAAATATAGAGACAATGTGCTTCTAACATTCTAGAAAGCAATAGTATGAAAATTGTAGGAGATGTTTGAGTCAAAGTATTCTGAGATCATTGTGGAGAAAAGGCTATAAATCTGATTAATTATAATACCTTTAAGTTAAGTACACATGTGCAAATGTAAGGAAAGCCAGTAAAGTATCAGAAATATAAAACATAAATTTCAAACAAGTAGAAAAGAGAACATGTATGAAATATATGATAACAACTCAATCGATTTAATAGATCACAGGAAAGGATATAGTAGTGATGAGTCCTATTATGTAATAATCACAACTAATAAAATTATTATACCATTTATTAAAAGACCAGTGGAAGTACAATACAGATGTATGTTAATGAGAAAAAACTGACAAAATATAAAAAAGATACACCAGAATAGTGCAAATAGTATTAACCAATAGCAAATCAATGCATAGCATGGAATACTGTACAGTTTGTAAAATAAATACACTATCTCTCTGTTTATCTTCTATTTATCTATCATTTGTCTACCCATCTTAACCTTCGTACACAGAAAAAAAAGATTGTTATTAAATATACAGGACTATATTTTAGTATTATGTCATTTATGTAAGTTAAAATTTCCAAAACATTTAATATTATTTATGAAAATACATACAGATATGTGGTAATTTATGAAAACATGGAGTTGGGAAGCATATTATTAACATTGTGGGAATGTTAATTATAACAATAAGGTTTCATTTTTTCTTAAAAACATCAAAAGAAAATTCAGCAAATGAAGATGATATTATCATATTAATTAGTATTTACTCAGTATTTAGTATTACTCAGGCACTGTTCTAAACACTTTATTTTTTAAATATTTATTTATTTATTTATTTATTTATGCATTCATTTGAGAGAAGGGAAGGGAGGGATAAAGAGAGGGAGAGAAGCATCAACTGGTTACCTCTCGTATACACACTCTAATCGGAGACTGATCTCACAACCTAGACATGCACCCTGAGTGTGAATAAAACGGGTGATCTTTTGTTCTGCAGGACAATGGACACCCATCTGAGCCACACCGGTCAGGATTAAGCACCTTATATATGTTAAGTTATTTAATTATGGCCTGTGAGGTTGATATTTTAACTATGTATTGGATACCTGGGTGTTTGTTTTATTACACTATATAATTTTGTTTTGAATGTTTAACAATGATAATAGTAAAATAAAATGTTCTGGGTGGTTAGAATGTTATTGGTGGAAGTGGCGTTCTTGTGACACCATGAAGAAAATAATTTCCTGAGACTCACACCAAAAGAAGGGGTACTGCAGTGAATTTTATTGGTGATGGAAAATCAAGGGGGTTCCCTTCCTGACTTCCCAATGTCACATCTCCATCCATCTTGCCATAGAAAAAGTCCAATCTTGTTCTCAGTAGGCTCAGAATAAAGGCCACTTCCCGGAGTTTCTGCTCCATATTAAAGTTATGGACTTTAATAACTAAAGTTATTAGTCCATTCCTGGATCTCAGCTGCAATCTATTAGTGTGCTTTGCTATTCCGGCTCCCTCCTGGACCATGCATGTGGAGTCTGCATAGCTGTGGGCCATGCAGCTGCTAAGGCCACATGGCTGCTAAATCCACATGGCCATGGAGAGAACAGTGAAGTGCACTGTGTGAATGTGCATCATTGGGTGAAAAAGAGAAAGAGAGCTTCTTTGTTCCCCTTGGTTGTAACCAGGAGCATTTTCTAAATGACCATTCAACTTCCCAACCTTTCATGGGCTTTTGATAGGTATACCCCCTAGTTAGACTAACAGGTCTCTTTGGTGAGGCACATCCCCCTGCAACTCCTAACAATCCAGTATTGGGCTGCAGGTGGTGAAGAAGAAGTGTTAATTCCCTCGCAGAGCAGTTTTTTATACTATTTGGTGTGAAGCCGTAGTTTCCTGGCTAACCAAAGCAGACTCATGCTCACCATTTTATTAAACTCCATGTCTAATTCCCTTTGCTCTCTTTTTGTATTAATGATTAGCTAAATATTAATGGTATTGAGAAGATCATTGCTCATTTGTAAGACTTTAATTTCAATGGACAGAGATTAAGTTTTACAAAAAGATAGTAAATTATAAAAGGGGATTTACCAACGCATTTCCCTCTACTGCCACCCCTCACATATGCAATATAGATACAAGAACATACTTCCTAAACACAAAAGGTGTGTTTGTTATTTGATTTTTTATTTCCACATGACACTCAGTAATGAGTTATAAATCAAACTGGTCTCAGTAGATGTTGATTAAACACAAAGGACAGGCAGATGATATATTTTAAGCTCTATGCAAGAAAATTAGCAGCTATTTTTAGAAATTTGCTATTTGAAAAGTCAATTCATTTAATTTTTTCTCATTTTAAAGTATGATGTAATAATCCAGTGCATGCTCTCTTTCATTGCTAAAGATCATTCTACAGATCTGCTTGCAAGAAAATACTAACTTTAAGGTGGGTCTGAAGAAGCAATACATTACTTATATTTATGCCTGATAAAAATATGGGGATTATGCAAATGCATTTGCAATATGCCAATGTGGTTTGGGGTTTCATGTGCTAAGATACAACTACAGCATAAGAGGATTAAAATTGTCCTTAATTATCTTATTAAAACTTACTTTATACAAGGCATCTTACTATGTGCTTTTAATATACACTTGAACAAATTGAGCACATCAATGAGAATTTTACCTGCTGGAACTTGAAATACTTTCTCTTGGCAAGATCAGGATAATGCTATTCCTGCTAATTCTGCATAACAAGTACCATTTTTTAAAGTCCCAATCAATAATCCTCACCACATTGAGAAACAATGGGAGAAACACAGGCATCAGCAAACCAGATTTGTTTGCACATTGTAATCTTGAGGCAGCTATTTCTCCTTTCTAATGCTCTGGTTTTCTGGTCTGAAAACTGAAGGCATTAAAGTAGATTATTCTGAAGATTTTGTCCCATAATCATTCAGGAAAGTAATTATTTTAAAATACTTTATGAATCTACATACTAAAATCTAGTTGTATTTTTGAAAACTAAACAATTATTTTATTTATTAAATAAAATTTATTGGGATGCTATTGGTTAATAAAATTATATAGGTTGCAGCTATAAAGTTTTATAACACATCATCTGTATATTGTATTGTGTTTACCACACTAAGTCAAGTCTGCACCTTTTATCTCCCTTTTGTCCTCTTCTGCCTTCCCCATCCCCTTTTCCTCTGGTAATCATCAGACTATTGTCTGTGTCTATGAGGTTTTTTTTCTTTGCTTAATGCCTTCACCTTTTTCACACAGTCCTCAAATCTCCCTCCTCTCTGACAGCTGTCAGTCTGCTCTCTGTATCTATGAATTTGTTTTTATTGTGTTTGTTAGTTTATTTTGTTCAGTAGATTCCAAATATAAGTGAGATCATATCGTACTTGTCTTTCTCTGATGGGATTATTTCACTTAGCATAATACTCTCCAAGTCCATCCACCCTGTCACAAAATATATTTTCTTTTCTTTACAAGACAGCAGTAATAGAACTGCCTTATGACCCAATGATTCTATTTCTGGGAATATATCTGAAAGCATTGGAATGTATTTGAAAACAGTGGAAACACTAATGATGCACCCTTATGTTCACTGCAGTGTTATTTTTTTACACAATTTTATTTTAAAGTGTTGAAATTTATATAAAAATAAGACAGCAGAACCAGTGTTACATATTGCTAATATGTAACAATAGAAGACCTAGGCTTTTATGACTTTTAATATCTGAAAATTGCATTTTATATAACCGTAACAAAATGTTTTTTAATATGCCTGCGATAAATTTTATGTACAGAATAACATGAGAGGATGCTGGAAATTTGTGCTGTGTATGTAGAATCTACTGGACTGAATAAATAATTTGATTAATAATGAATATGTATTAGCAGCACCTGCACTACTTCAAACATCAATCAATTTCTTGAGTAATGACTTTTGGAGGGATAAGAAACAAAGTTTATAAAAAAGAAATCTAAGAAAGACACCTGAAGGTGGCATAACAATTATACTCAAGAATCTGTGCTTTTGCCCTAACACAAATAAGGCATGGCTACATTATCCAGTTATCCAAATAGGTTGACAGTTATGTAGAAAATATGAGTATGTCTCTCTTTCTTCCTTCGAGAGTTATTCTGCCATGGAGTTCTCTATCTGTGCTTTCTGTGGAAGTAATAATTCTCTTTCATGTATGGGTACTTTATAGATAACAAATCAAATAATTAACTTCATTTACACAACCACTAGACAAAGTAGGCACACATTTTCTCATTTCACAGCCATATAAATGAAAGCTTACAAACCTTAAATGCTGTGGTAAGTGGCAGAACCAGGATAAGAATTGAGGTGAGCCTGCCTCAACAATCTATACAGTAAATTGCTTCCTATAGAGCCATCATGAGCAAACCCCTTTTAATGAAAGTGTTTTACTCACATCAACAAACGTTTCCTTTAAGAGCGATGGCAAAATCTATTTTATCAGGTGATATTAATTCCCCACTCTTTTTGGAGGAGGAGTGGGCATTTTATTCAGCTCTTGTGTCTCTTTCTCTGGCTCAATCGGCCTTCTAAAAAAGTGCATTCTGTTTTCCTCTCTAAATTATATGATAAATCTGGAGAGAATGGCTATCTCTAAAGTGGGTAGATGACAGTTATTTAGAGCTGTTGTGACTGGGTCAACAAATCTACATGATTTTGTGGAATGAATGCTAGCCAGCAGTTATAACTGTAATTCATATTCTTCAATTTGGCTCTTAATTAGCAAAAAAACTGACATGCTGATCTTGATTTTTCTCACTCTGGAATGGATTTCTCAATTGATTCCAAGTGCAGAAGAACAATGGGTTGCTATTTTGGGGCTCACTAAAACACTATCTTTATCATTAATTTAATAATTAATTTCCCTGACTATTTGTATTATGAAGATAATACTGGACACTTAGAAAACAGAGATAAATAAGACACTTTCTTGTGCATGGTAAGAAATACATACAATTTAATATCCAGTATCTCTGATCCAAATAACGGTATTCATCTCCCTGTTCACTATTTCTTACAACCCCACAGAATATGTTCAATAGTCCCATTGAAATTTCTCTTCAAGTATAGGGCTTATGGATGGCTCATGACAGGACCTCACTAAGAACCAAATATTTGACAGATGAACTGAAATTTACATTACAAATCAAGACATATCTAGCCACAGAAAATGCAAGGTATCCCAGAAAAATAGGCCATTGCCATCAAGGAGGACCAGCAGGACACATCAAAGAGATATGGTTAATAATACCTGGTATAAGAACAATATTATGTAATGATAATTTAATGAATAAACATGAGTTGAGGCAGTCTAGCAGTAGGCTTGTGTTCCCCCACCCCTCTTTCTGCGGGGAACTGAAGTAGGATTGCAGTCTCTTGGATGATAGAATAGAGTAAAGCACACCCTTATCTAGTCTCAGAGTTAGGGACACAAGCATGGAAAAAAGACAATCCCATTCCTAGATGGTAGTGTTGGTTGAAAGGAAAGGAAGAAAATATCAGTATTAGCACTAAGAAATAAGGTCAGAGTGACAAATCTGACTGGTTATTTGGTGACCAAGCTCTGTGTTAAGTGATTACTACCATAGTTTTTAGTAGAATCTAATTCAGGGCTGATTCTGAAAATGGAAGGTATATTGTCTTAGCTTTGAAGACTAAGCTAGGGATCCAGGGAAATAATTACTACAATGTCTAGGGCAATGTCATGTTTCTAGTAGGTACTGGCGAGCATTAGTAGAAAGATAGTATCAAAGTATGGAAGGAGAAAAAACCTGGATTAGCAGACAGGAAATATGGAATGTAAACCTGACTCAGCTAATAAATAGTTGACTAATCTTGGACAAATCACTTTAGCTTCCTGGGATTTATTTTTGTCTTGTATATAGTAAAGGATATGAACTATATAAATTAGTCTTCATTTTACAATTTTAACATTCTATGATAATATTACAATGACTTGTATCTACTCCATGTTTTTCTGTTAGGACAGGTATTATGAGCTGAATGACAAATTCTACCTGAAACCAGACCATGCTTTTACAAGTAACCCAATATCTGGACTGTATTTTTATTCAGTTGAATATACTTTACCGATACCACCAAAAATGATACTCTTATTTGGACTTCTTTGTGCAGTCCCTCTTTTATGTCAAGCTTAAAATGATGTCAGTGAATCTATAATGCAATGTAGAATCAGTTTTTGTTTTGTTTGTTTATTTTGCAACTGAAATCAGAATTTTATACTTCTCTGAAAATGGAGATAGTACTTAGTATCAAACATCAGCATTTAGAATATTAGTGGGTAATCGTTAAAATGTGTTTTTGGATATGCTTCCTTAACTAGTGAATACTTTATTTTCCCTCTGAAATTTATCTCAACTACTATGGTTTATCTCATTTTAGATTTGCAGACTTACTTTAGAAACACTTAAAGAATGAAATGCATCCACTATTTTCATCTGCCAGGTGCAGAAAAGAAAGAAAATGGATCCATTCTTATCTTGTTAGTTTATTTGTATCTTTTAATGTTTTATTTTAGTTAGTTTGGGAAGATTTGTTGGCCAACAATGCTCTTCTTGTTTGGCAAAATTACATCTGTTGGGTAACACTATCCATGCCTTACTTGACAAAGCTTTACAATTTATAGCATCGCATTGATTATGCCATAATGTCCATTTGGTAATCCTTGCAAGTTCTTGACTTGGTGTGACAAAGAAATAACAACAATATTTCATACCACTGAATGCTTCTGGGCTTCCACTAAATCACCTTATTCTTCCTTTGCAGAGTAAAGACACTTCACAACTATCTATTATTTCCTAATGTTTAGACTCTATGGTTAAATGCCAGCAATTGAGTTTAATTTTGAAATATATATTTTTATTAAAATGCATCAACAAAATAATTTCTTGATTTTTGATTTCTAAAAATGGTAAAGTATTAAGCGAATTATATGGTACTGTATGAATTGAGTCTTATTTCATTTGACTGTTAGGAAATGATTTTCTAAAGTCAACAGTATAGAACACACAGATTATGAGAGACAAAAGAAAAAAATGTGTTCTAACATAGTTTATAAATATTAATATTTCCAATTTAAGTTATCTCAAAGATCCTTTTGAAGAATATTTAATTATTATTACATTAACACCTTATCTTACTAGTTGCACTTGTGCACTTGTGCAACTAGTGCTGAAAAACTGTACTTTCATAAATTTGATATGGCATATAGACCATATATATATATATATATATATATATATATACACACACACATATATATAATAGGATGGCTTCTGTCATCTCTCATTTATTGTCATCTCCTGTTTTATTGTTTACAAGAATAGCAATCCCCAAACCTCATTTCTGCAGATATAAGGTATACCCAGAATTGGCAGAAGACATTTATTATCATTAGTGTGAAAATGATAAAAAAATAAATGATTATGAAAGGAATTTTATAACATATTACTGATATACTTTAACTCATAACATTAACATTATTTTTGTTTTTAAAAAGGCTTTTAAAATAGATTTCATTTCCATGAAACAAAGGTATTGGTTTTGGTTTTCATTTATTCACTATACATCTAGTATTGTGAGGCAACATGCTAAAAGCTGAAGTATATGAATAACACACTTGATACTTATTTGGTGCATAAATATGTGAAAGATAGAGTGTGTAACATTAAAGACCTTAGAGTATCTTGAGTGACAGAAATAGGTACACACACAATTATATATAATACAGGGTATTATTAAAATACATTAACCCTAATGTAGAGTTAACTTGTCATGAAAGGTTTTATGTATAAAGTGTTTTTAAGTGGGTAAGTGGAGGATGAATAGAGATTTGCTGACTGATGGCAGTAGAATGGCATAAGTGAAAGATGAAAACTCCTAGTCCAAAGGAACAGCTTGCATTCCTAGAATTTAGTGATATTATGGTGCATTTGAGGACCTGTCTCTTAAACTAAGTGTTATCAACTTAGTAATCAATAATGTGTAATACATGTGAACATATTCAGACTCCTTTGTTTTTCATTCCTTTCTTATTTTTGGTTTAATCTGGTTTCCTATAGTTAGTCTCACAAACAATAAAAAAGCTACTTAAGAGAGAATATACAATAGCTAAATGCTTCACACATATTAACAAGTTAGCTACACCTTAGGGGTGACCTTGTTATCTACACTGGCCTAGAGGAGGAAAAATATTAAAGAAACTAAAGAAGGGTAGCATTTTAATAAATGCACACAGATTACATACAGAAAGTAAGACTGTGGTAACCAGTGACATTTATAGAATATTGTGGTCAATTGAGTACCTTCACTTGTTTTATTCCTTTTTGGCTTTACAGTAACTCTGAAGAACGGGAGAGGAGAGGTGTGTAACTCTGACTGAGTCTAGGGTGCTTTCTCAACAGTACATCTAAGGACTCAAACTAGGCCTTCTTGATTAGGCCTAAAGGATTATTCTTTATCATAAAAACCTTAACTCTCCATGTCTCCCTGAAACAATTGGGCAAGTCATCAGAATGTTTGGTTGCTCGTTCTTTCCCACTATATCTTTCCTATGTGGAAATAAACATATAATCTGCCATACAACCTATCACTATCTGAGAATGTATGAATTGGAAACAGACTATTACAAGCATCAAAATATCTATTGTATTTTGATTGTACCCAAGAATTGTGTGAGGTTCTAAAAAGTTTGCATGGGAAAGAAGCAAAGTGGAATTAGTAAATAAACATAAACAAAATTACTGGAAAATAATCATGTGTAACTAATGAAACTGCAGTAGGAATTGAAATTCATATTAAAAATATCAGGTCTACCTTGCTGGTGTAGCTCAGTGGATTGAGTGCGGGCCTGCAAACCAGAGTATCGCAGTTCGATTCCCAGTCAGGGCACATGGCTGGGTTGCAGGCCAGTTCCCAGCAGGGAACTCACGAGAGGCAACCATACATTGATGTTCCTCTCCTTCTCTCCTTCCCTTCCTCTCTAAAGATAAATAAATAAAATATTTAAAATAAATAAATAAATAAAAATATCAGGCTTTGAAGAGGCAGTTAGTTAATTCACACATTGTTTAGATCCAGATAAAGAGTTTCAGAGCAAGTGCAACTCATTTGCTGTCTATAGGAACTAAAAAAATGTCAAATTTCCTGGAAAAACAACTAGAAAAAGTTGAATTTTAATGACAGTAAAACACAATTAGAAAATAATTATGCTTAAAGAAATATCAGCTCATAACTCTATTTGTAAAATTTGGATTTTTTTGTCTCTTCTAACCAATGCATGGTACTGCCTCAAGCTCTTCTAGTCTACTAGAAGAAAGCGTCATTAATTCTACTTATATTATTATATTAAAAATCTGTGAGGAAATAGGGGAGGTATTTAGAGGAACAAATATAAAGGATATGTGGACAACAACTAAGAAGGGTAGAAATGGGAGGGAGAGGGGAGCATGGGGGGGTGGGCTGGGATGGGAATAATAGACAGAAAGCTGTACTTGAAAAATAGTTAAATAAATTTAAAAAAAAAACTCTGTGAGGACTTTTTATTTCACAAAATTTACAAAATTGCTATAGCTAGTCACAAAAAATAAAATGGCTCACCAAAGTATCAAGGGAGGTTTTTCATTTCAGTTTAAAATAAATAACAAGAAGGATTTATTTAAATTTATCAGTAAAACAAAATAAAAAAGCTTAAGATTGTAAAATGTGTACATGGGAAAGGACAGAGACAATTGTTGATAGCACAAGTTCTGCTAATTGGTTCAATCCACAGGAATTGCTACAATCTCAAATATACCAGCTTTTTAGCAACATAGGTTTTTAAAGTTTGTAGTGTTATAAGTTAAGATGACACAGGGTATCTTCTGAACAAAAGCCCAGATGTATTTGTGTTATAAATGGCAGACTTGATGCTGCTGCCACCCAACTGTCCACATAGGAATGAATGGTTTTAGTAAGTGCAGGCAGCTTTGAAAGATCATGTTAAATGTAATATTTTAATGCACCACATTAACAAAAAAGGATAAAATGTATATGATCTTATCAATAGATGCAGAAAGAGCATTTGGTGAGATACAATATCCATTTATGACCACAACATACAACAAAATGGGTATAGAAGGAAAGTGCATCAACATAATGAAGGCTATATATGGCAAACCCTCAGCTGCTGACATACTCAATGGTGAAAAATTGAAAGCCTTTCCTCTCAAATCAGGAGAAAAACAAGGATATCCACTCTCACCACTGTTATTAAACATAGTACTGGAAATTCTATCTGGAACAACCAGGCAAAAGAAAGAAAAACCATCCGAATTGTAAATAAAGACATGAAAGTATCACATTCTTCAGAAGTCATGATTTTTATATAGGAAAACCTAAAGACAAGACTTCACACACACACACACACACACACACACACACACACAAAAGCCCTACTAGAAACAATGAACAAATAGAGTGCAATTGCAGGACACTAAATTAATGTACAAAAATGCACTGCATTGATATAATAATTAAATTTCAGAAAAAGAAGTGAAATAAACAACTCCTTTTGCAGTTTCAACAAAAATAATAAAATACCTAGGAATGAACTTAAAGGATGTAAAGGGCCTATATACTGAAAACTACAAAGCATTAAAAGAGATTGAAAAAGAAAATGAAATAGAAATATATTCCATGTTCATAGATAGGAAGAATCAATACAGTTAAAATGTTATATTACCCAAAGCAATATACAGATGAAATGCAATTTCCACCAAATTCCCAATAATATTTTAAAAGAAAAAGAAAAAAAACAGCATCAGAAGTATACTGAAACACAAAAGATCCCAAATAGCTAAAATAATCCTCAGAAAAAAAACAACGAAGGTATCACATACCTGACCTCAAATTATTCTACATAATGGAAACAGCATGGCATTGGCAGAAAAACAGACACACAAGCTAAGGTAACAGAACTGAGAGCCCAGAGATAAAACCACTTGTATATGCACAAATAATTGCTGACAAAGAAGCCAAAAGATACAATGGAAAAAAGAAAGTATCTTCAATAAATGGTGTAGGGAGAATTGGAATGACACGTAGAAAAACATGAAACTAGACTACAGAATGTCCCTATGTACTAAAATTAATTCAAAATGTATCAAGACCTAAATATAAGATCTGAAAGAATAAATTACATAGAAAAAACCATAGGGAATATTTGACCTTGGTCTTAGAGAAGATTTTCTGAATTTGACCCCAAAGCCAGAGAAGTAAAAGCAACAATGAATAAATGGGATTATATCAAACTAAAAAGCTTCTTTGCAGAAAAGGAAACAGCCAACAAAACAAGGCAGCCAAACAAATGGGAGACAATATTTGCAAACAACTGTTCTAGCAAGAGATTAACATCCAAGATATATAAATAGCTATATAAATAGCTCATACAACTCAACATGAAACAAACAATCCAATTAAATAATGGGCAGAGTCCCTGAGCAGACACTTCTCCAAAGAATACATGCAAAAGGGCAACTGATATATGAAAAGATGCTCAACTTCACTAGCTGTTAGTGAGATGCAACTCAAAACTACAATGATACCTGTTAGAATGGCTATTATCAACAAGACAGGCAATAAGTGTTGGAGAGGTTGTGGAGAAAAGGAACCCTCATTTACTGCTGGTAGGAATGTAAACTGGATAGACACTGTGGAAAACAGTGTAGGGGTTCCTCAAAATATTAAGAATAAAATTACCATATGATCCGGCAATCTGTCTTCTGGGTATCTGCCCCAAACTGTTTGAAAACATATTTGCAAAGATATATGCATCCTTATGTTCATTATTGCATTATTCACTGTCTTCAAGACATAGAAACAACCAAAGTGTCCTTCGATGAATAATTGGATAAAGGAGACATCGTGTATACATACTATGGAATACCACTCAGACAGGAAAATATGAAACAATGCCATTTGCAACAATAATGATGGACCTTGTGAATATTATATTAAGTGAAATAAGTCAGTCAGAAAAAGTAAACAATCATATGATTGTACTCATATGTGGTATACAAAAATGAAACCCATAGACACAGATAATAGTATGGTGATTACAAGAGGGAAAAGAGGTGAGAAGTAGTAAAGGTAAGGGGGCCAAATATATGGTGACAGAAGAAGATATGACTTTAAGTGGCTGGCATACAATGAAATATACAGACTATGTATCAAAGAATTGTACAGTTGAAACCTATATAATTTTATGAACCAACATCACCCCAGTAAATTTAATTAAAAAAACAATTCAAAAGAACCTATGCACCTCAATGTTCATAGCAGCACAATTTACACTAGCCAGGTGTTAGAAACCACCTCAGTGCCAATCAACAAATAGCTCCATCCACTCTGCTGTTGTTTCCCTATAATCCATTTTTTATTTCAATTAGTGCATCCTTCATTTCTGACTGGGTATTTTTTATGCTGCTGAGGTCCTCACTAAGTTCCTTGAGCATCCTTATAACCAGTGTCTTGAACTCTGCATCTGAGAGATTGCTTATCCCCATTTCATTTAGCTTTTTCTGGAGTTTTGATCTGTTCTTTCATTTGGGCCATGTTTCTTTGTCTTCTCATTTTGGAAGTCTCCCTGTGTCTGTTTCTATGCGTTACGTAGAGCTGCTTTGACTCTGTGTCTTGATAGTGTGGCCTAATGTAGTAGGTGTCCTGTAGGGTCCAATGGTATATCCTCCCCTGTCACCCAAGCTGGGTATTGGAGGTGCACCCCTCATGTGGGCTGAGTACATGTTCCTCATGTAGTTCAGCCTTCATTGCTATTGGCAGGTCAATGGGAGGCATTTAGCCAGGCCAGTCAGATGCAAGCACTGGCTTTGACCACTGACCACCAACCTCCACCCTCCATGGAGAATCAGCTATGCAGGGGCAGGGTGGTGGTGTTCCAACTTGGTCTGTAGTGGTCCACTGGCTAAATCCCAGTGGTCCACCTATGGGATTTAATGGGTGGTGCAGGCAAAGGTCAGCTCCAACCTGTGCCTGGAGTATGCTGCCTGAGCCGTAAAGATGCTAGGACTCACTGAAGCCAGCTGTTGCTTGTTTGATAGGATTTTGAGCCAAGACCCTTCATGTATACAGAAAAGCAGCTTGGATGGCCCCATAATTTGGGTGGGGCAGAGTCTCTGGGATCTCCAAAGAAGGTCAAACAGTGTTAGCCAGGTTGCTGGAGTCTGACATATGGTACAAGCTTGCCAGCTCTGTGAGGGGAGGGTTTAGCAAAGGAACAATGGTTCCTGGCTCGCCTTAATGCCAGACCCTTCAGTTTCTCCCTCTGTAACATTGGTGCCTTTCAAATTGCTACCCTGTTGCTGGAGCTCAGTCAGAGGGAGTCAGTTTGAGAAGGTGAGTCTGTGTGTGTTATTTAAGAGGAACTTCTTGGGGCTCCAGCAGTTTCTTCTGACTAAATCCTCACTGGTTTTTGCATCCAGAAATTGTGAGGACTTGTCTTTTTGCACTTGAATCCTGGGGTGGGGAGCCTAGTGTGGGTCTGGTTTCCTCACTCCAGAGATATTCCTTCAGTATTTTTATCCACATGGTGAGGAATCAGCCCATTCAGTGTCTGCACCTCTCCTACCGGTCAGGATGAGTATAGTTTCTTTAATTCTGAAGTTGTCAGACTTCCATTCAACTTGATTTCATGGTTGACAGACATCCATTCAACTTGATTTCTGACAGTCCTGAGTGATGGTTGTTTTATATTTTAGTTGTAATTTTGATGTGGTTGTGCCAAGAGGTAAGCCATGTCTGCCTGTACCACAATCTTGACTGGAAGTCATAGGAATTAAAACAAAACTTTAAACAGTTATGAATGAATGGTTTGAACATTGAGATAATGTCATTTTAAAGTATAATTTGTACAGTCTAAAATACTGTACTTGTTATGTGTCTTTGAATTTGCTATAATGTATGTGGTCTAAATTTTCAATTAGAGATGATTATTTGTAAATATTTTGAGTTATCATCTCACTTATACTTTAGTTTAAAATTGAAATGTGATTTGTCAGTGCAAACAGATTGATCCATATAAATGTGTTGAAATACCTGATCTCTATTACACAATTGAAAGATATTTGGAATATTTTAGTTAACTACATTGTATTAATGGTCATAAGAACCCACAAAATAAAGTATTACTTATTAGATAAAGAAATGAATAGCTTATTTGAAGGATATGCAAACAATGATCTTCCATAGAATCCTGTATTGTTGTGACAACTAGCAATTGCACATTTATTGATGCATATAACTCATCTTTACACTAAAAACATATAGATGAATATTTTTTATCATCAACACTGTCTATGTAAATCTCATGTGAAAAATCAAGGAATATAACATATTCTTCAATGATTTTATTGCTTATAGTTTTCAATGCTTATGGGGCCTTATATTTTTTAGTTTTAATTAGTTTTCCCTTATATACACAAGAATTTTCTCCTGGTTGTTTGTTATTTTATTAGAAAAAATATAGTGTAGTAGAGAGGTAAAGAATCTAGTTAAAGTGTAAAAGAGTAAAGATCAGGATTTCTATCACATGGTAGGAAATTAGTAAATGTTTAGTAACTCGCTAATCATATCTAGATTGAAAAATACTAAATGAACAATAATGATTCTTGGTCCCTTTTTATTACATGTTTATTCTTCCCCATGATATGAAGAAAGTAAACTTTTCTTAAGTATAACTAGATAAGCACTTTACCTAACAGACCACAGTTCTACTGCCTTTCTATTTCTATTGCAATGTTTTCATATATCCCAGCTGCTTTCTTCCTTTGGGTCATGCTCAATCTTCTTTCATGCATTTATACTGGGTTAAGAGACAATAGCATAATATAACATGACTGATACAAGTGAACATGACTCATTACTATATTTTACATCAGCCTAGGAAAATTTATTCAGTTTGGTTCGGAAAACTATTTTTGGAGTGATACCTTTCTCTGATCTTTTACTTTGAATATGCGTTAGGCTGTAGTAAGGACTTCAAAGTCTGTATAAAAACCCATGTGATGCATGAGATCTTGCTTAACTAAACACCTTTATACATTTATTTAAGACTTTTTTCTATTCTTGTAGAAGAAAAGTTTGAATTTTTAGATACCATACAAATTATAAATAAGAATCAAATGTTCAAATTATGGCCTTTGTTTGGGGTGCAGTTTAAAATTTTTTTTGGCACATGGGAATACAAGTTTAATGTAACCAATGCACAAAGCTAATTATAAAGATATTGTTCTGATTTATTCAAAACATATTTTCTCTAAATCCCAAAGCAAGGGTTCTTTTCTTGAGCCACCATATTCAGGCATGTTTTACTGGGTATATTGCAACAGACTAAAGATCAAATAAAGTATAAATCCCTAAACTTAGATTTACATGGATTAGGTAAATTCAGCTATATGGTAATCCAAGTAATACAAAGAACTGCCTTTAGCAATTTTGATTGCCTGTAAATGTCCTCCTTCTTTGCCCCATATATTGAGGAAATATGCTACATTGCATACTAATATGTTAAAACAGTTTAAATTTTTTAAATGTCTGAAGAGTACTGAAGGAAAGATTGGAGACACTTCCTCACACTAAGTAGGTGGCTTTAACAAAAGATCTATTGGAGCTCAGATTTTGGGTGAGACCAGATAAATTAGTTAACTCTTACTACTCTTCAATTCATGACAGTGGCCTACAGACTCAGTTTGATACACAGCAACTGGACTGAAGGAGATTTTTGCTCAAACCCCAATAAATTGATCTTAGTGATAGTTTTTCTTGAATAATAATAATTAATAATAATGTTCTAGGGCAGCATTATGTCCAGTGTAGTCATGTGTGGAATGTTTATTATTATTATTATTATAACTTTATTTTTATTATTGATACTAATAGAGATGTCCCCCTTCTTCTTTTTGCCCACTTTCTCCCAGTCCCCACCCCTCTTCCATTTGGCCATCACCTCACTGTTGTCTGTGTCTATGGGTTATACATATATGTTCTTTGGCTCATCTCTTCACCTTTCTTCCAGTCCCTGCTACCTCTTTCCCATGGAATTATTATTAGGAAGAATCATACATTCTGGTAAAAAATGTTGATTTGATATAAATCTCTATGTACAGAGTCTGAATTTCCCTTAACTATTTTCAAACTAACTCATCATACAGTTTCACATAGTATTTGTTAAGGTGAAATAAAATTTAGTCATTATTTAAAATATTTTACTGTAACCACTACGGAAATTTGATAACCCAAAACAAAGAAACTTTTGAAATATTTATTCAGTAGATGGATACTTTTCTATAACTCCTTTAAGAAGTAATGTTAGTTGAATCTACTTTTTGGACACTCTTTTAGCCACTCTGACCAATATCTATTTTATTTATATTACCTCATTTCTACTTATTTGTCCAATTTGTAATCATTTCTTCTTTTTTTTCATAAATTATAAATGTTATTCATCTTTTAGCAACTAGTTGTACTTCACAGGTCTAATACAGACAGTATGAGTTATTACTTTTATTTACGATAATATGAATAAACTAAAATAAAAATTATGAGGCTAATTTTTAAAAAGTGACACAAAGACTAATACCTATTATATTTGATGTTTATTAGACTTATGAATTTCATCTCTGAACTATTATTTCTCTAGCTTAGTTTTCTGAGTACCCTTTGAGTCACAAGACATTTTATCTCAATTTATGTTTTTCCAACTGAAAGTAATAAAATCTTTAGTTTTGTAACAAAGCAGTTCTTTGCATTTCATTCTTTCCCTGTTAGGGTATTTCAGTCTTCTTAATACTTTTTTTGTTTCCCACAGCACAAAAGAAAGATGAACAATTTCTTCCAAATTAAATAAATATTTGGACAAAATCCCAAACAATTCCTCATTGCATCTTGAGCCAAATAATGCAAAGATAAGGAATGAAATTTGATATATTGGTGACATTTTACTGAATTGTCCATTTTCAAACATAGATTAGTCAATAAAGTACCTTGATTATAAACTAGACAGAAGATGATCTCAGATGTGTCACCATCTATTATACATTTTTCTTTTTTTAAAATATTTTATTTATTCATTTTTAGGGAGAGGGGAAGGGAAGGAGAAAGAGTGGGAGAGAAACATCAATGTGTGGTTACCTCTCATGTGTCTCCCGCTGGGATCTGGCCTGCAACCCAGGCATGTGCCCTGACTGGGACTTGAACCGGTGACCCTTTGCTTCACAGGCTCACACTCAATCCACTGAGCTACACCAGCCAGGGCCTATTATACATTTGTCAATGCACCAGTCACATTATTCATAAGAAAACACAACTGGCCAGCTGGTCTACCAATCAAAAGAGTGTAAACTTCCAAGAGAAAATACTTCTGATTTTTATGCATATGAATTATAGAATCTACTTCTAAGAAGATGTTTTATAAGCCAGTGATTTCCACCTTAATTTCTACTTACAGTTTAATACTGAAAAAATATCAGTAGCGTGGACACAGTTCTAGATCTCTTTTTTAAAATGTGATAACTGTTGTCCCCAATTCCAGTTGATTGACCTGGAATAAAAAGTGTTTTGAGATTCTTAGTCAATTGTTCTTTCCACAAAATCAACTCCAATTTTTTTCAAGCCATACCCTGAGATTAAATATTTCTTAAATATTGGTGTCATCATTATTGTCATCATTATTATTTTAATTAATATATTTCTAAATTTGTATCCTTCTTTGTTGTTCTCAGAGTATATGTTCATATAAGTCAATTTAGCATATCAATGGACAATAACAGAACAGACAATAGAAAAATGAAGACATGGACCCCTTAGGTGAATTACTTTATACTATAATACTTGGGGTGATAGTGAATTTAATGATTTAAAAGCTACTTTCCAGGTTTCTGGGCAAGATGATGGATTAGGTAAACACTGTACTTGCTTTCTCCCACTACCACCTCAAAACTACAACTAAACTACAGAACAACCATCATGGAGAACTGCCTAAATTCTAGCTTAACAGGAGCATTATTACAAAGGATATACAGGAAATGCCATGTCAAGACTAGTAGGAATAGTGGAAATTTGGAAAAGAGTGGCTTCATATCCATGTGTGGTAATTAAAGATCAAGAGACCTATCTTCTTGATTTTTAAGGAGGGCACACACAACCCACAAAAGGGACAAAATGGAGCATGCAACTCAGATGGACAGGGAGACAACTCCACTGGGCCCCACAGAACACCTACTACATAATGTCATTTTATCAAGCCTAGGATATGTAGCGGCAGCTCTACCTAATATATAGAAACAAACATAGGCAGAATGAGGAGATAAATAATGTACCAAATAAAAAACAGAACAAAACTCTGAAAAAGAACTAAACAAAATAGAGACCAGCAATCTACCAGATGAAGAGTTTAAAACACTAGTTATAAGGATGCTCATTCATTCCAGTGAAGACTTCAACAAAGAGATAGGAAACATAATACCAGAGTTAGAAAATGTAAAAGAATTATTCGGAGCTGAAGAATGCAATACATAATATGAGGAATACATTAGACAAAATCAATAGTAGTTTAGATAGAGCAGAGGATTGAATCAATGATTTGTAAGATAAGGTAGCAGAACTACCCAATCAGAACAGCAGAATATTAACAATAATCCACAAAAATAAGAGAGAATAGTTTAAAAAACCACTGGGACAATATCAAGTGTAACAACATTCATATCCTATGGTTACCAGAAGAAGAAAGGGAACAAAGAATCAAAAACTTGAAGTCCTGGCTTGTGTGGCTCAGTGGATTGAGTGTTAGCCTATCATCCAAAGATTCACTGGTTTAATTCCCAGTCAGGGCACATGCCAGGGTTGCTGGCCAGGTCTCCATTTGGGGGGGCATGAGAAACAACCATACATTGATGTTTCTCTCCCTTTCTTTCTCTCTCCCTTCTGGTTTCTAAAAATAAATAAATAAAATATGTTAACAAAATGGTGAAAGACAAATACCATATGATCTCACCTTTAACAGGAACCTAAACAACAAAACAAACAAGAAAGCAAAATATAATCAAGGACACTGAAATAGAGAACAGGCTGACAGTGACCAGAGGGAAGAGGGGAGGGAATTTCAGGGGAAAAGGGGAAGGGTTTACAGGAACAAGTATAAAGGACACGTGGACAAAAAATACGGGGGGATGAAAATGGGAGGGAGGTGGGGAGCACTGGGGGGTGAGCTGGAATGGGAGTAAAAAACAGAAAACTGTACTTGAACAACAATTAAAATAACTTAAAAGGGAAGAAAACTATTTGAATATGTGATGAAAAAAATTATTTAACCTGGTGATGAAAATGGATATATAAGTCCACAAAGCTCAGAGAGTCTCAAGCAAATTAAATCTAAACAAGCCCACACCAAGACACATAGTAATTACAATGCTGAAGATTTAAAACAAAGAGAGAATGTGAAAAGCAGCAAGAGAAATGCAGATAGTTATTTACAAAGGAGCTCCCATAAGACTGTAATCTGATTTCTCAACAGAAATATTTCAGGCCAGAAGGGATTGGCACAAAATATTCAATGTGATGCAAAGCAAGGATCTACAACAGAGACTGCTCTATCCAGCAACACTATTATTTAGAATCAAATAACAGACAAAGAGCTTCCCAGACAAGAAAAAGCTAAAGAATTTCATCACCCCCAAACCAGTATTACAAGAAATGTTTAAAGGACTTCTTTATGAAAAAAGAAAAAGATATAAAAATGTAAATAATAAAATGGCAATAACTACATATCTATCAACAATTACTTTAAATGTAAATAGATTAAATGCACCAATCAAAAGACGTAAAGTGGTAATAAAAATAATGATAAAAAATATGAACAATAAAATGGCGATAAATACTATCTATCAACAATTGAAGAAAAACAAATAACAAGCAGAACAGACTCATACATATGGAGAACATTTTGATGGTTGCCAAATGGGATGGGAAATGATGGAATGAGGGGATGAAAAAGTTGAAGGGATTGGGAATTATGAATTGGTTGTTGCAGAATAGCCATGGGGATGTGAGAGTACAATATATAGAATATAATCAATAGCATTCTAATAACTATGAGGGTGGCCCCCAAACCCCAGAATTTATTAATAAAAAACTGTGTATTTATTCTTACATGCTTAGACTTCAGTCACCTTCAAATTCCTCTCCATTTGATGGAATACACTTATTCAAATAATTTTCTCACTGCTGTGAACAGTTTTTAAACGTCAATTTTGATGCTGTTTAGTGCTTTATTTGTTTCACCTCTTCCACATCAGCAAAATGTTTTCCTTTGAGGGGCTTTTTTATCTGGGAAAACAGAAAAAAAGTTGCTCAGGGCAAGATGGAGTGAATAGGGAGGGTGGGGCATGGAGGTTGTGCCTTTTGTGGTCATAAACTGCTGAACACTCAGTGTGGTATGGGCAGGTGCACTTATAAACCATCCACCATGAAATGGACAAATGCAGTGAAAGAGTCTTCAAACAAAAAATTCACTGAAGCCAAACACAGCCTCTCACAACAACGGCAGCTAGTACATTGATACAAATGGGATCCTAGAACACTCACCTTATGGGAAAATTGTGTACAGAAAAATCTACCTGTGTAAAACTTACCTATAAAGAGCTGTTCTTTAAAACACATCCTAAATGTTTGTAAATTTGTTATATTAGAGTTAAATTTAGCATGCTTTTAAAAACATGAATAGAATTTGACTTATGCTATACATCTTTCAATGCATAATAGGTTAGGTTATTATTTCACCAAACGTAACTGTAAGTTATCAATACTATTTTGAGACAGGCTGCTGTAACATAGGTCTTGAACTTGTCTCTCAATATTTTATCATTAAACAGGAAATATAGATGTGCATTCACAGCCAGGAGGTCCAATAGGATGTTTTCTCCACCTAGTAGGCAAAATAATGTTTCATAAACCCTGACCTTTTCTATGTTTTAAGAAAATTTGAAAAACACATTGTAGTGATTGCAAATTAATACAAAACACTCTGAGATCAGGATTAATAGTAAAAAAAAAAGGTGGCTCCATCGCTGGGGTAGCCCAGTGGATTGAGCACAGGCCTGCGAACCACACGATCGCGGTTCGATTCCCAGTCAGGGCACATGCTTGGGTTGCAGGCCAGTTCCCAGCAGGGGACTCACGAGAGGCAGCCATACATTGATATTTCTCTACTTGTCTCCTTCTCTTCCCCTCTAAAGATAAATAAATAAAATCTTTTTTAAAAAGGTGGCTTTATAGACTGCTTTCATTATAGTTCCTCCTAAAATGGCTTACTCCACATTTGATTCTCCCATTCCCTAGTATCTGTTCATTAAATCTGAAAGAATGAGACATGAATTTAGCAAAATATTACCTTGTTACCCAGATCAGATAAAAGATAAATGAACTTATTAAAGTATTATGCATTGCTTCCATGCACTAAATAGTAAGAGACATTCTCTCATGAAGAGAATAACTCATTTTGAACATTTATTTTCTTTTCTTGACATTTATGGTGTTTTAAATATATTTTATTGATTATGCTACTACAGTTGTCCCATTTTCTCCCCTTCACTCTCCTCCACCCTGTATACCCTCTATCACCCACATTCCCCTACTTTAGTTCATGTCCATGTGTCATACATATAAGTTCTTTGGCTTCTACATTTCCCATACTATTCTTAAGCTCCTCCTGTCTATTTTGTGCCTACCATTTATGCTACTTATTTCCTGTACCTTTTTTTCCATTTCCCTCCTCCCCTTCCCCACTGATAAGCCTCCATGTGATCTCAATTTCTGTGATTCTGTTCCTGTTTCCAGTTGTTCACTTAGTTTGCTTTTGTTTTGCTTTGTTTTAGGTTCAGTTGTTGACAGTTGTGAGTTTGTTGTCATATTACTGTTCATATTTTTTGTCTTCTTTTTCTTAGATAAGTCCCTTTAACTTTTCATATAATAAGGGCTTGGTGATGATGAACTCCTTTAACTTGACCTTATCTGAGAAGCACTTTATCTGCCCTTCCATTCTAAATGATAGCTTTGCTGGATAGAGCAATCTTGGATGTAGGTCCTTGCCTTTCGTGACTTGGAATACTTCTTTCCAGCCCCTTCTTGCCTGTAAAGTTCCTTTTGAGAAATCAGCTGACAGTTTTATGGGAACTCCTTTGTAGGTGACTGTTTCCTTTGTCTTGCTGCTTTTAAGATTCTCTCCTTAGCTCCTAACTTTTCCAGCCTTCACGACAACATGGATGTAACTGGGAAGTATTATGCTAAGTGAAGTAAGCCAAGCAGTGAAAGACAAATACCACATGATCTCACATATAAGTGGAACCTAATTAAGAAAACAAACTGGCAAGTGAAACACAGCCAGAGACATTGAAATTGACTGCAAACTGACAGTAACCAGAAGGGATGGAAGTGGAAAAGAAGGAAAAGGGACATAGATAAACATGAATGAAGGACCCATGAACAGAACCAAAAGGGGTTGGGATTGAGGGTGGGAGGTGGGCATAGGTAGGGTGGGGGAAAGTGGTGGTGGAAAAATGGAGACAACTGTGTTTGAACATCAATAAGAAAAGTTAAAAAAACATTCTCCCCTTATCTTTAATCTTGAGTGATGTAACAATAGTGTGCCCTGTGTGTGCTTCCCTGGGTCCAAATTCTTTGGGACTCTCTGAGCTTCCTGGACTTCTTGGAAGTCTATTTTCTTTGCCAGATCAGGGACGTTCTCCATTATGTTTTTAAATAAGTTTCCAATTTCTTGTTCTTCCTCTCTTCCTTCTGGCACCCCTGTGATTTGGATGTTGGAACATTTAAAGTTGTCCTTGAGGGTCCTAAGCCTCTCCTCATTTTTAAAAAAGATTTTATTTATTTATTTTTATAGATGGGGAAGGGAGGGAGAAAGAGAAGGAGAGAAACATCAAAGTGTGGTTGTCTGTTGTGTGCCTCCTACTTGGGACCTGTCCCACAATCCAGGCATATGCCCTAGGCTGAATGGCAACCCCTTTAATTTTATTTTATTTTTTTATTTTATTTAATTCTTGTTCAAGTACAGTTTTCTGTCTTATATTCCCAGCCCTGCCCCCCCAGTGCTCCCCACCTCCCTCCCATTTCCACCCCCCACCTTAGTTATTGTCCATGTGTCCTTTATACTTATTCATGTGAGTCCACCCCTTTTTCCCTTATGATTCTCTCCCCTCTCCCCTCTGGACCCTGTCAGCCTGTTCCATATTTGAGTGTCATTGGTCATATTTTGTTTGCTTGTTTGTTTTGTTGTTTAGATTCCTGTTAATGGTGATATCATATGGCATTTGTCTTTCACCGCCTGGCTTATTTTACTGATATATCCCCTAGAGCAAGGGACATAAAGGAAAGAATAAACAAATGGGATCTCATCAAAATTAAAAGCTTCTGCATGGCTAAGGAAAACAGTATCAAGATAAAAAGAGAAGCAACAGCTTGGGGAAACATATTTGCCAATGATACCTCAGACAAAGGTTTAATCTCCAAAATATACAAAGAACTCACTTGACTCTACTCAAAGACGAGCAACCCAATAAAAAAAATGTGCAAAGGACTTGAACAGACACTTCACCAAGGAGGACATACAGAGGATCCAGAGACACATGAAAAGATGCTCGATATCACTAGCTATCAGAGAGATGCAAATTAAAACCACAATGAGATACCACTTTACACCAGTCAGAATGGCTATCATAAACAAAGAAACAAACAACAAGTGCTGGAGAGGTTGTGGAGAAAAGGGGACCCTAGTTCACTGTTGGTGGGATTGCAGACTGGTACAACCACTATGGAAAAGAGTATGGAATTTTCTAAGAAAACTAAAAATGAACGTGCCTTTTGACTCAGCAATTCCACTATTAGGAGCATATCCTAAGAACCCTGAAACACCAGTCCAAAAGAACCTATGCACCCCGATGTTCATTGCAACACAATTCACGATAGCCAAGAGTTGGAAGCAACCTAGATGCCCATTGGTAAATGACTGGAACAAAGAGCTATGGTACATTTAGACAATGGAATTCTATGCTGCAGAAAGGAAGAAGGAACTCCTACCCTTTGCAACATCATGAATGAAACTGGAAAGCATTACACTGAGCAAAACCCTTTGATTTGCAGGCTCGCATTCAACCACTGAGCCACATGCGCCAGGGATCTCCTCATTTTTTTGAATTCTTGTTTCTTCATTCTACTCTGGTTGGATGTTTATTTCTTCCTTTTGTTCCAAATAATTGATTTGAGTTCCAGTTTCCCTCCCTTTACTGTTAGTTCCCTATATATTTGATTTATATAGGGAACTATAAATGAAGGCTCCTGGTAGCCTTCATTTCTTCCTGAATTTTGCTACTGAGCTCAGTCAGTTCTGTGAGCATCCTGATTACCAGTGTTTTGAACTCTGCATCAGATAGGTTGTCTATCTTCTCATCACTAGCTCTTCTTCTGAAGTTTTGGTCTGTTTTGGGGGGGTCATATTTCTTTGTCTCAGCACACCTATTAAGTTATAAGGGGACAGAGCCTTAGGTATTCACCAGGGCAGATTAATCCCCTTTGCTGCATTGTGGCACTGTCTTTGGGTGAGGGGTCAGAGAGGGAACAATACCGCTTCCTTATTCCACTCTAGCCCCACTTTCCAATGAACTCTCCTGTGAGATTGGAATTTTCTCCCACTGTTGCAACACCCATAGCATTTACAGCTAGAGGTTTTGAGTCTTTCATTTCCTGTTCAGCCAGCTCTGCCTCACCTACGAGGTCTGTTGCCTTGCCAGGTGCCCTCTGTGCTCCACTGCCCATCTCTGGTCTCCACCCCTTCTACCAGTCTGGGTGAACATTTCTTTAACTCCTTGGTTGTTGGCATTCCATGCAGTTTGATTTTTTGCCACTTCTGGCTGTTTATTGTTTTTTAAATTGTTTGTTATCCTTCTTTTGGTTGTGTGAGCAAGTGAAGTATTTCTACATATGCCTCCATCTTGGCCAAAACCCTCTGATGCAACTTTTAAAATCTCTATTGTTATATCTGAAATAAGACTACATGTTTCCATTAAAGAAAGAGCTTAAAAATAATTATACTTAACAACTCTAACTTGCTAATTACACGTTCTCAAGCAAAGCTAAGGTGGTACATACTTATCTGATCACTCTGTGTTTATCTGTTGCAATAAATCTGGGAAAATCTGAGCACTTTCTAATATATATCAGAATAGCCATTGTCTGACATAGTTACTAGTCATCAAGTGTAGCTCCTATAAAACTTCATTGCTCTTTTTCTTCTCTCTTCATTTCAAGATTATTTCTTTCTTTAAAAATTTTTCTGCATTCAATTCAGAAACCATTTTTACTTTTATTGTGCTTGGGGGGAGTTAGTTCCCATAAACCTGAAATAACCTAAAACACATAGAATTGAAATCAAATATCTAGTTATGTTGGTACACACACACACACACACACACACACACACAGTCTGTCCAGAAGATATCCAACCATGTAACATGAAAAAAGAGGCATCTACTGAAGAAGATACAAGAAATATTGTACATAGGACAGTGATGCCTCAGTCCCCCTTCAAAGTAGTCACCTTGGGACCTCACAGTTCTCAAAATCACCATCAGTTTCCTGATCATATTTTCCTGAATCTCACTGACAGTCTGAAATCTCTTTCCTTTCAAAGGTGATTTCAGTTTTGGGAAAAGCCAGAAGTCATGGGTTGCCAAATATGGGCTGTAGGGGACCTGAGTCATCTGGGTGACTTGATGTTTTGTCAAAAACTGTATGAAAGGTGATTCATGAGAGGTGCTTTGTTGTGATAAAGCCAACAGCCACAAGATGTCTATATCTGTGGCCTTCTGAATTATCTGAATAGTTTGTTTGGAGGAATGTTCAAATTTAACACAAAATTTGATGCAGATTTGTTACTCTACTTGCTCAGTCATTTGAGTGTACTGGCCACACAGCATACATGCTCACTCAATGGTGTCTACCACCCCCACTGACTAGTACAGTGAAGTCACCTTTGTTCATGCATGTGTGTTCCAGTCCACTCTCCTTGGCTGCCAGGTCACATTGATGTCATGCAAATGGTTTTTGTTATATTAACAATGACTTCTTCCAGACAAGTACATATATACACATGCACATAGTGGGGCAAAAGTAGGTTTACAGTTGTAAATATGTGAAACCCAGTGCTTATTCTTGTATTACTATTTATTAATTATTGTATTATTTTTATACTCATTGTACCCTTCTTAAGTTGAAATCTCAAAAGATTACCAAGATAAATGACATCACACTGTAATTTTTCTAAGTGCATTTCTTTCATTTGTGCAAGGAGATACATTAGAAGCGTAGAGAAGATTTTGGCATGGGAGGAGATAGAGGGAGAGGTTATGAAAGAGAAAGCCTCTTACAACTTTCCACTGAAATACTCAAGAAGCCATGTAAAAAGATTAAAACACCATAACAAAAATGGTTGAAAGCTTGTTGCCATGATTGAAAAATAAATTTCAGTACTTATAAAGCAAGTGGCATATAGTTCATAGAATTAACTATTGGCTAATTTATGAAATGTTACATTTTTATATAACTGATAAAAAGGTAAGAAGCTCATTTTGTTTTACTTTTCTATAGAAAATCAACTATATAATTGGACAGCCATTCCTTTGGCATAGTGATTATTACCTGCATATTCTCTCTCTTTCTCTCCCTCTCCCTCTATCTATCTATCTACCTATCTATCCACCTATCTTTCTAATTTTTCTATCATCCCATATGGTAAAATGTATTCCCCAAGAAACTTTGGAGAAATTATACAGGAGTGGGCAAAAGTAGGTTTACAGTTGTTTGTACATAAATATTACAATAATTAATAAATAATAATATATGAATAAACTCTTTGTTTTGAGTACTCACAACTATCACCTTACTGTGGCCCACCTCTGTATGTGATGCTCTTGGAGCAATCCAATAAAGTAAAAAATGTCTCAATAAGTAAATTGGAAAATGAAGACACTGTGTGAGATATGCAGGTCAATACTATGGTTTCTGTCCAAGGACAAATTAGAGGAAAAATATTTTAATTCTTACCTGTTTTTATTTTTGTTTATCACTGTATAACATACTTTTGTAAGTTTTTAATTATAACATAAGCAGCAGAAGAGCAGATGTTGATCGCTTTTTGTCTAGTTCTTAACTTAAATACTAAGAAGAATGCCTGGCACATTGAGATGCTCAATCAATATCAAATAGCTAATTGAAGGAATCTTTCTATATACTCTTAAGGATAAATTTTGAATAAAATTTACATCTATAATTTGTCTCTCTCTGACCTCTACTGGAATTCAATATTCTTCAGAGGAAAGATGAAACTTTGGTCATTTTAATTGCTTTAATTCAAAAGTATCCTGCCACTTTTAATTTCCTTTATAGCACCTAGAGCCTATGCTAAATCTAATATCTAATCAAGTATCTATCTGATCTTATCTATATTTTTATCCCAACATGATGGATAACTTTTGGAGAACTGGACACAATTAAGCACATGGCAATTATATGATTTATACATATATAAGAACTTGATTGGGAAATATATTTAATGAACTTGATTATAACAGTGAGATAAATTTCATATGAGAAGCAAAATTCCCTCTGTAAGTCATTTGGAGTCATTACTTTTTGCCCTTATTTTTGTCCTTCCCCACCTTTGACATGGATGTTCTTTCCTACATTCCTGAAGGACTCCCCTTGGACAGAATAAGGAAGAAATAAAACAGTGTTACTGATTGTCTCACCTGATAAGTAAATATGCCTTGTTGTCAAAATCAAGCTGATCTAGTCCATCATGCAAATGTTAACTTTGTGTTTTGCTGAAAACTGAATGTATTGTTAATTGTTGAAATTTTTCGAGTTGAGTGGTCTTAACTATATTAATGTGGTTATACAAATTCAGATAAAGTAAGAATTTAAAATACTACTTAGACATAGGAAATAACCATTTCTTGGTATTCTTTGCATTACAAAGCTAAAAAATTTAGTCTTTTTTGTTGTTATCAAAAACACATCTGGATTTTCTAAATTTCCATTATTCAGAGTTCAACAGAAATCTTAGCAGGAGACAATGACATAAACAATAACCCATTTCAATAACTAGTTTTAAAAAGAATCCTATTTAGGGCTTTGGTGCATTTCAATTTTTCTATGTAGTTTATAAATTTGTGACTTTTGGATGTCAACCTGGACCATCTGCTAACCATTCTATATTAGCTTACCAGAGCTTGAGATGATAAGGGAGCAGGTGAATCACAAACAGAGGTATGGTTTCTGAAGACAACAGGATATACAACACCTGAGTTCTTTTATTAGTTTTATATTCTCTCCCTGCTACTGAGAGCCAACTACCTTTTCTACCTACAATTATGAATTTTCTATCCCTTTATTTCTCTGACTTTTCCTGTTTCTTATTTCTATTTCCTGCTTTCATTTCTGCAAGTTACAAATGGGAAGGGCCATGTACAGCTTCATTTATTATATTATTCTATACCAATCATGAAGTTATACTGATGTATGAATTCATGTGTGTATACATATGATGGCAAAAACTTCTATTGTATACCTAATATGTGTCAGGAACAGGAACAAAAGCTTTCACATGGATTCTCATGTCATCTCCACCCCCAAAAAAAGATCCCCTATGCAGTGGCTTCAATGACTATCTCCTTTTTACAAAAGAGATTAAGCAGCCTGCCTATAGTCATACAGCTAATAATGGACACAGTCACATTTTAAACCAGTAGGGGATAGTTTGGGGATTAAGCTGGACTAAACTCATACCAAAGTAACTCTTAATACATGCTTTTAACTGTCAACATGGGTCATTGGTGCCAATTCAACATCAACATGAATCCCCAATTTGTAGTATAGTTAAGAAGGAAACTTTATTCAGTTGAAATAGCTCAATTATGATACAGCAGAGCTGTGAGTACAGCAGGGCTGTGAGGATTCCCATGGATGAGGTGGCCCCAAGGTGAGTATTCTTTCCAGCTAGACAACTCTGGTCTGCTGTGGTCTGCTCCACCTGCTCTGACTTTGTCCAATTACTTCTGTTTTTTTTTTTTTTTTTTTTCTGATCTGCTTCGCTATGGTCCTGTGAGACACCTTTGGTATTTAGGCCCCAGCCAGGGAAATGCAGTCTTTTAGTCTTCAGTGAAAAGGGAAAGGGCACTTCCTGAGCCAGGGGGGTGGGGTGGGAACAGAGAGATATAGACAGAAGTTTTTGTCCCTGATCTTTGATTGGTCTGTCCTCATGCAAATGAGCACTCCAAATCATCACAGTTTGATTGGCCCAAAAGGCACTGTCCTAATTGTTAAAAATAAAGATTTTTGGATTGGTTGGTGAAGATGTTGATGGGAATACAGCTGTGCAGCTCTGATTAGATGGGGAAAGCCTCTATCCTATTGGTTAAAATACAATTCCAGGAATTCCTTTTTAAGGGCTGGCTCAGATGGATGAAATATAGCACAGGCTGGCAGGTCAGTGAAATCTTCTTCCTGAAGTGAAGTTTGCATGAGAGGTCCCTCTGTAAAAGTGGCTGCTGGGCTCTGTTTTGTTTGCTTTGTTTTGTTTTGAATTTGAGCCCAGTTAGCCACAGAAGCTCTACTTACTAGGCATCTTCTTTCTCAGGGGGTGTATAATCACTGTGCTTTGTTTTTTGTAATTTGCTGATTTGACCAACCTGTCATGGAGATTTTCATTCATATAACTAAATAAAAATGTGGGATGAAGCAGGTCTGTGGTTCACTGTCCATCCATTTTCTTGTCATTGGTAAGTGTTCTGAAGCATCAGGATTCTAATCTGTTAATTTATTATCAACTCATATATAACTCACATTCCTAGACAGCTCTGAATTCTTACCCAGTCCACATATGGTAAGAACATCTGAGTGCTCTGATCTAGCAGAGACTATGGTTCTCCTAGGAGATTGCCATGGAAAGGCCTGATTGGTGGAGATTATGTTTCCATGTAGACTGGAGCTGCTAATGCTGACTTTCTGGCCCATAGCAAATTCCACCTGTGGGAGGCAGATTAATTGAACAGCTTTGAGCTCACCCAGATAACAGCATTAGTCTGTTTGTTCAAAGTCATTATATTTTAAAATAATAAAAATATGTGTTAAGTAATTATTGTGTATCATGTACTCTGATAAGCACCTTGTATTTATTATCTTATTTATTGTATACAACTATCCTAAGAGGCAAGCATCTTTATTATTCACATTTTACAGCTGTAGGAAGAAAGCTAGTAAACTAGGGGTTTGACAATAAATCCAAGACTGATTCCAAAGCCTATGTTTTATCCACCATGCATATTATCTTTATTTAAACTTAACTATTTGAAGGTTATCATTCATCTTTATGATTTGTACCAAGAGAAGGATGTTATCCCTCAGAATAGCAATTGCCTGTTGGCTTGTGAGATTATCACTGCCCCTGGCATTTTCCTAGTAGTTAACACTTCTTTTCTAGATGGAAGGAAAGATGATAGCCAGTAGCAATCATCCCTTGAAACTCTGTCACCTGAGGTGGTGTGATTTTACTTTTACAGGGTTGTGCTTTCTATCTCTTTGCCATTGTCTTTGGCAGTAATTCTTGTTTCTTAACCTGAGTAATGTCTACTGCCTTCCTTCTAATGTCATGAGTGACAATTATCAAGGATTACCACAAAATTTTCGGTGCTTTGCTTGAGACAGGCTGTTTATAGATAGTTGATTAGACTGATCCAAGAGGAAACCCTTGAGTTGCTTCTGTTTCTTCACTGGATATATGTTTAATGCTGACAGGGGACTCAAGACTTAGAAAATTTTAGCTTAAGGTAAAAAGTTATAAGTCTAGCAAGTAATGTGTAGGTTAAAGCTTTTGTTTCAGAAACTACAGATAAGGCCGGTCCTGGCTCCTGAGAAAACAGCTGACCTCCTGGGGCACTTGCGAAAGATTACCACCTGGGGGCAAGTTAGAGGCATGTGGGCCTTTGTGTTCCAGGGACAGACAGATGACCACCCTCCCCTGGGAACAGCTAACTGCCCAGAACAGGAATGTTGCAGCTTCTGAATCTCAAAGCCCTCACTGTACCTTGTTTATTCCCCCCTTTATAAAATGCCTGCCCTAGAAAGAGAAAATAAGATGGTCTATTAGGGTATGAACCCACCATCTTCTCAGATCACTGGCCATCTGAATAAAATGCCCATAAAGATTCAATCGCTGTCATTGCTTATTGGGTTTGGTAGTGACAGGCAGCCCAAACGCTGGTGTCTTTTCCAGTTTCAGTGCCTTTCAGAAATTTAACAACTAATTACTCAATAATTATTTTTTTCTTGACCTCCTGGTGGGTTCAGACTCAATACTGATTGCCAGCAGCACTGGATAAAGTTTCAATATTGGAATCTTCATCCTGGTATTGTTATAGACAACAAGAAGGATGAAGTGTTTATTAATAGTGTTACAGAACAAAGGGCCTGGGGGGACAATATTTGGCCCACCCAGGGACACCAAAAACTGTTACCGAACCCACACATACACATACAGGGCCAAGGGGGGTCACAATATACTATTACCCAAAGGACCCCTTACTGGGCTTGATTGTCCACCGCCAGATAGGAAAGACATCTCTCAATGCCAGAGATTTGTGAAAAGGAAAGGAAATGTTTATTTAAAGCTATACAGACTTAAAGTAGTGACCCAACATTATTAAAATATCAAAGTCCTTTTTGGATACCCATAGATGCCTAAAGTGCTTCCTTATCTCCCCCTACCCTAATTTGGGGTACCATAACTCCAGAAAAGAAGCATGTCTGTGTTTCAGGTCCCTGGCACTGTCAACTGTGTCACCGTCCAGGCAGGATCTCTAATTAATCCAAGCCATGTGGCACCTTCTCATAGCCTACTGGCAAGAGTTCTTTCACCCTTCTTCTGGGCACAGTCTCTCCTGCTTCCTGGGCCACTCAGCCAAAGCCATGTAGTCCTCTTCTACCAAAGCTGCAGGGAGGGGGTTGCCACTCTGGCAAAGCCACGTGGTTCTCTTTCCACCAGAGCTGTGGGAGTCCGCACTCTGCCAAGACCATGTGGCTCTCTCTTCACTGCCACAACCGCGTGTTCCTCTTCCCTACCAAAGCTGCATGTGGCTCTCTCCTCTCACATGGCTGCAGGGGTCCCCACTCTGCCAGAAGTGCATGTCTCTCTCTTCAATGGCTGCTGAGTCTGGGTTTAAATCCCCACATCAATCTTCCTCTGCAGCCCCATTTCCTACTCCTCCCACAATCAGCTACACTTGCTAGCACACCCATATCCTTTCCAGCTTTACTGGGCTGCCATAGTGAGTCTGGGCAGGTGTGGCCCCATGGCATGGAGCCAATCTTGTCCAAGCCCTCACACAGGCACTGTGACCTGTGGGACCTGCCCCCAGTTTCATCTTTGATGGTGGAGAGTCACTTTCCATCCCCCTGGCTCAGAGCATGTCCACAACTATTTAACATATCTATGCAGCCAGTTAAAGATTATAGATATGTTAAATGGCCATGCCACAGGTTAGCTGCAAAGCTGTTGCTGTATAAAACAGCTCTGCATGTTCCTGCTCCATGTGTCCCTTCCTCCAACTCACATCTGTCGGGGGAGGGGGGAAGACATCCTAATATTTCCTGGACACTTTGAGTGCTGGACTCCATTCCAAATCCCTTTTTGGAGCCCTCTCTTGGCTGCAGCCTGTTACAATAGTTGTTTAAGGGAACTAGTTATCTCTCTGATTATTTTAACACATTAAATTATTTTCTTTTTTAACTCCAGAGTCTTATCAAGTAAACTCATACCTAGAAAATATTTATTTATTCTTACCAAGACTTAACAAAATCACTTGGAGAGTTATAAAAAGGTTTTAGAAAAGTGGCAGTTACAGAAACATGAAGGATATGCACTATCAAGTCTTTTTAAGGGGAAATGCACAGCTCAGAAATGGGCATTAAGTATCAGAAAACCTAATTCTTCCAGCAATAAATCAGTGGAAATGATCTCCAATATGACAAATGTGTCTAAATGTGTGCTCTAAATATGACACTGTTTACTATTATCAGCAATGACATTCAACAAACTTGGAAGGATGAAGAAGCTAAAAAAGTCTCAGTTTATTTTGGAATGTAGGAGGCCAGATTCTCAGTGATGCAGAGGAGAAGTCCTTTAATAGTAGCTATCTTTTATTGACTTTATACTATCTGCCTGTCCCCTTTGTATCCAATATATGATTTGTTCTTACACAAAAACTATATAAAAGTAAAATTGTTTTTATTTTGTAGATGAAAACAACAATAACAGCTCAAAAAGTGTAATTGATTTAATTACTGATACATACATTGATTTGGATTCAAAATTCACAACTGAGTATTTCAATATTTAAGCACTCAAACACTTCACTTTAGTTTTTTTCTTTAAAGTCACCCTAGAATCCTTCCACTTACTCTGCATTGCAGCCATATTTCTGTCTGTTACTCTCCTGCCTTCAGGACTTTGCATGCAGTGTTTCGTTTTTCTTTTCCCCCCTCAACATTTGACTAAACAAAAAACCTATTGGGGGCAAAATTTTTTAAAGATTTTATCTATTTATATTTAGAGGGGAATGGAAGAAGAGAGGGAGAGAAATATCAGTGTATGGTTGCCTCTCATGCGTCCCCTGCTGGGAACTGGCCTGCAACCCAGGCATGTGCCCTGACTAGGAATCGAACTGAGATAGTTTGGTTTGCAGGCCCGAGCTCAATACACTGAGCTACACCAGCCGGGAGAGTTGGAGGGGTGGGGGGACTTTTATGTAGATTATTTGTTCTGTGGAAAACTCTCTCTGACCTTCTAACTAGCAAAGGTTTTCTAGTGCTCTCATAGCATATTGTGCATCCCTTCTTATCACACTCTTTTGTAAAGATTATTTTTGTTTCTTTTTTCTGTATTATAAACTCTTTAGGTATAAATGCTATATTCAATTTGTTCAGTATTGTGTCCCCAGTCAATAACATAGTTTATTAAACATGGTAGGAGCTTTGAAGTATTAGCTGAATGAAAAAGCTATGTAAAATGTTATTTTTATTCATAGTTTGAACATATTTCTGGTTTTCCTGTTATTACTATTACACTGGGTTGGCCAAAAAGTCCATTTAGTTTTTTTCCATGAAATAAAATACACATTTTTCACTTTCACCAATAACTTTATTGATTTAGATATTTTTAGTATGTCAGCTATCTCCCTTGTGGTGTAACATCAATTGTTCTCAATTAATGTTTTGCTGTGATCTCTATGAACTTCAGCTGGTCTACCCTACCTTTGAGCATCGTACAGCGAGAATTCTCCAGCATGAAATTTCACAAAACACTTCTTTTTGAAATCTTTTAAATTGCCTTTATTGGAATCATTAATTTATTTAGCTTTCTTATTGTTATCTATTACAGCTGTCACAATTTTTCTCCCTTTGCCATCCTCTGCTCAGCCCACCCTCTGCTCCCACATCAATCCCTGAATGATTGCTCATTTGCATGGGTCATTCATACATTGTTGCAGACCCCAGCTCCTGGGGTCCATGGTGTTGTAGCTGAGACAAAACAAATTCACACAGACTACTGAATCCTGTGGAGAAAAAGGGTGGGTGGCTTCTCTCTCAAGAGGAGCAAACGACTCAGCCCTTTCTTCAATGAGCTTTTATTGTCTTTCTGGGAACATTACATGAAGGTCCTCATTTACTATGCACAGGTTTGCTTTAGGTGGTTACCTTTTAAAGAAAACAAAGGAGAGGATGCCGCTCATCACATCACCGAGGAGGGATATTTGTAAATGAAAAGGAAAAAGTAGTTGAACCAGTTAGACTTGTCCTTGGAAGGTTTAGCATGGATTTTAGGAAGTTACTTTGCGGTAAATGTTTCCTGCCTCAATTCAGGATGAGGGAGTTTTAGCAAAAGCAAGTCTCATAGCAGTCTAGGTACGGTGCAGGCCTGATTTCCCAAGGGAGAACCTATCCATGGGTATGAGTCCTGTGCATCTCCAAGTGGGAGCTGGGCCCACAATGAACAGAACAGTCTCCTATAATACATGTTCTTACAGTAGCCCCTTCCTGTTCTTTCCATCATTATCCCCCTCTACCCTCCCTTCTTGTCTCTGTAAGCCTGTTCATGTTTCCATAGTAGCACCATTTACAATAGCAAACCACTTTGATACATTTGATTAGTACCTTCTCCATACACTGCACAAATATTTTTCTGCATTTCTGTGGCATTTTTTACCTTATTAGAAGTAATAAAGCTTAATATACAAAAAACCACATATTTTATTTCATATTCAATATTAAAATGGCTAAACAAAAATTCACCAATATTGATAATTTTTTGTAAATGCACACTGATATGACAGCTGTCACAATACAATCTAACAAACTTTTTTCAAATGAATTAAGGTAAAGACAACTAAGTCCTACTAGAGCCATTTTTAAGGAAAAAACCAAACAAACTTTTTGGCCAACCCAATATATGGGAGCATTTGCATGCATGCTAAATCTCTTATTTTTTTGCAAGTTCCATGAGGTCACTGATCTTGTCATTTATATTTTTACATACTATTTCCAGAATATTGGTCTAAAGTTTCGCATATAAAGATACTCAGTAATTATTGTTGGTCACTTATCTAATGCCAGAAACATTGAAGAGAAATTATACATAACATGTCAAAATTAATTTAGCATAAAATGGATGTGGCTTTGTGCTTTCAAATACTATTTATTTTTTAATTTACAACAATTATTTTTATTATATAAGTTTCAGGTATATAGCATTATCATTTGGTATGTGTTTACACTACAAATTTATCAACACAACTCAAGTTGCTCTCAAATGCAGTATTCTGCTGACTTTCTTCACCCATTTCATCCTTCCACTAATGCCCTTCCCTTCCAGTAACCACTAATAAATTCTCTGTACCTATGAGTTTATTTTTGATTTTTGTTCTTTTGTTGTTTTGCTTCTTTTATGGTCAATACATGGGCAAAGTCACATAGTATATGTCTTTCTACACCTGAATTTTCTCACTTAGCATGATACCCTTAACGTTCATTCATGTTGTCTCAAATGGTGAGATTTTATTCACGTTATGGCTAAGTAATATTCCATCGTATGTAAATATGTATGCATACACACACACTCACCACATCTTTTTCATTCATTCAACTATCAGTGGACACTTAGGTTGTTTCCATATCTTGGCTATTATGAATAATGCCACAGTGAACATAGGGGTGCATATATATTTTCAAATTTGTATTTTCATATTTTTCAGGTAGAAACCCAAAAGTGGAATAGCTAGGTCATAAAAATAGGTCTAGTTTTAATTTTTTGAGTAATTTCCAAATTGTTTTCCACAGTAGCTACACAAGTTTATAATCCTACCAACAGTATTCATATGTTTCCTTTTCTCCACATTCTCACTAATGCTTTTCTCTTGTTGTTTTGACAATAACCATTCTAACAGGTGTGACATGATATGTCATTGTGGTTTTGATTTGTATTTTCCTTATAATTAGTGATATTGGATATATTTCCCTGTGCTCTTTGGCAATCCATATGTATTCTTTAGAGGAATGTCTATTCAGATTATATACACATTTTTTACTGGAGTAGGTACTGTGTATGTTGTTGTATTTTGTGAGTTGTATTCTTTATAAGTTTTAGATATTACATTAGAGCCAAAGACAAATAGTTGTGAATAGGACAATCCAATCTCTCATTCTTCTCAGAAAATTGTAAATAAACTTTACCTATTTTAAGCCACAGTTTCTAAGTCACAATAATAACTGAGCAACTAGTGTTGCATGACTGCCATTGAATAAGTAATAGAAAGAACAGGAGAGAGAGAAAGGGAGAGAGAAAGAAGGCTTCAATACATTGATTTTGTATGTTTATATATTCTTGATATTATGTATAATGTATATATTATATATAAATGTATATATTACATATTGATTTCATATGCATGCATGTGTATGTGTATATGTACATACAATGTATGCATACTATACATGTACATGTGTACAATTATTATGCATAATGATAATTTGATCTATTCCAACATACGTTTTCTTAGTTGAGTTATTTTGAGAAATAATAATAAATATTTTTGTTTAGCATATTGTTCATTTCTAGGCTAAATATATTTATCCTACAATCTGCTGCTAAAAAAACTGTTCTCTTATTGAATTACTAGTTCTAGAATCAAAACTATCAGAATGATTAAAATAATTTTTCACATATATGATTCTTTTTAAGTTTATATATGTACTTTATTTTTTAAAAGATTTTATTTATTTATCTTTAGAGGGGAAGGGAAGGAGAGAGAGATAGAAATATCAATGTATGGTTGCCTTTCGTGAGTCCCCTGCTAGGAACTGGCCTGCAACCCTGGCATGTGCCCTGACTGGGAATCGAACCGCGATCCTGTGTTTCGCAGGCCCACGCTCAATCCACTGAGCTACACCAGCCAGGGTATATATGTACTTTAAACAAATATGTTGAAAGACAATTCAGTATATTTTAATAATAATCTTGGTGTCAACCTTCTTTTTTGCCAACAGCTGTTTCAAGCTTCTCTTTAGTTCCAAAGGAAAGAAAATATATATGTACACATACATATACACAGAAGGAAAGAAAATACATATGTACACATATATATACACACACATATACATATATACACACACACAGCCATATATCAATCAGTGGGCAGATATATAGTGGGTAGAATAATTTCAGCTCTCATTCGTTCTTTTTATATATGTATATATTTTTTGTTTTGCCAGAGGGAGGAAGGAAGAGAAGGAGAGAGAAATACTGATAAACTCCCTCTTGTATATGCCCCACCATGGATAAAACCTACACCCTACACAGGTTCCCTGACTGGGAATCAAACCTACAACCTTTTGTTGTACAACACTTCAACCCACTAAGCCACATCTGCCAGTTTCCAAATTTACTTATTCTTAAATAACATGATTCAAATTATTTCTGGTATTACAGTTTTAGTGCCCATTCCCCATTGTTGAGCTGGTCCAAACATTCAAAATTGTAGAATTTTATGTGCATTATATGTACTCACAATATTTACCAGGTCAAAAGGGGAAAATAAAGAATCAAAGTTATTTAATCATTTTGTTTGTTTACTAATATTGATATCAGAAGTAATTTTGAAGTAATTCATGTATTTTTAATCCAAAGGATATTCGTCAAATTTTACTACAAATTTTTCCCCAAATGCATGCAATTATATATTCTTTGAAAAAACTCTTTGCTTTTTAAAGATATCTTTCCTACATAGTTAAAGTATACTGGCACTCATAATTACATTGTTTTTCTATTTATCATTTTTCTTGCTCTATTTCACAATTTATTATATTATTTTTTAGGAGATAATAATTAACTCCTGTTGTTTTATTGCATTATTTGTTAAACAATGTAACAAACTAGAAAACTAGAGTAATAAAATTAAGGTTATTTAGCAATAAAGCACTTCTCTGGATTTTAATTAAACTATGGACAGTTATCTTCTAAAGACCCCAGGACTCTCTAACATATATATGTGGCACCACAGACTTAAGCATACCACGATAAATATCATCTAAACTAAGTAGTTGATTTTGATTGTGTGTTAAAAAATTAAAAGATAAGAAGAGACAAATAACACCTGTAACCTATCTTTTCCCCATGAATGGGGATTTGTGGCAACAAGCAGAGCTCCTGACACTTGTGAGGCTCAAAATGAATGTTATTGAATGAATGACTCCAAATATGAAGTAATTTTCAAACAGATGTTTAAAGTAACTGGATTACTTGTTCTTGAATACTCAAATGCAGTTTTAGAATTATTTTCCAGGTCTTCTGTAGACAGACTAAATCTAGGTAGATGATTATGAGAGTGAAAAACATTCAACGTTTAAAATAGAATTTTAACATATCAAATAGTTGGGGCATGGAAGTGGCTTACTTTTTGCTAAATATTTGATGACACTTAAAACACATTCTAGTAATGTTTTAAATGCTAAATTATTACATAATTTAACCTATATTCATGAAAAATGTCCTTGCTTTCATCTGATTGTCCAACTTAAAGCACTTCAAAATAGTTTACTGCATTTAAACCTCTACTAATAATTACAATGTACTAGCAAGAAATCAGCATGAATAACATAACACAACTTTATCAATCTACTAAAAACCTGCAGAAAATATAAATAGACCAAAATCTTATTTATAACCGGATAACCCATTACTGGGAAGTCTAAACACAGACATTGAAATGAAGAGAGTAAATATAAGATTATGGTCAGAGTGGTAATCTAGTAAGAAATGTTTTGTTTCCTCTTATCAGAAGCTTAAAGTGGTTTCACAAGTGACTGAACATCTCAAATTTGCACTTGCCTAAGATTCATTAAAACAGTTTATAATTATTTATCTGAGTCTTATTAACATTGGAATTTAATGGTCTTAAATTTTTATTTTATTTTTGAAGACTCCTTGGCCATAAAAATGTCTGTTTCACTGGATAGAGATGCAAAATGGACCCTAAGAATATGATAGTATCCATTCATTCCTATTAAAGATAATTTAACTTCATAATTTACCTTTCTAACACATTTGGTGTAAGTATTACATATTATGTACTTATGCACTTATTTTTTCAAGTTAAACCTTTTGTGCCTACATTTTTTTAAATGTATTTCTTTGTAAAATACCATTGTAGTACATCTATATCCTGCTTTACTGATAAACATTGACACACTCCAGGATAAGTGCTTTGCCATTTTCTCATTCTACAAGCTCTTCTTCAGTGCATCCTTTCTTTTCCACTGCTTTACTTACTAGTTTTATGCTAGTAACTGGCAAATATATATTTCCCATGATATATTGCCCTAATGATTCAGATAGAGTTGACATGTCCCTTTGAATGTCTCACAGGACTGAATATTTATGTTCCTTGAAAATTCCTAAGTGGACCCCTAATCCCCATGTGATGGTATTTGGAGGTGGGGCCGTTGAGGATTCATCAGGTTGAAAGGTCGGAGCCCACAGGAATGGGGCTAGTCCTCATAAAGAAGAGGCCAGAAATCTTATTAGCTCTGTTTCCACCATGTGAGAACACATCAAGACTACTCTCTGTAAATCAGGAAGAGGGCACTCACTAAGAGCCTGACTATACAGGCACCCTGATCTTGGATTTCCATCCTCCAAGACTGTGAGAAACAACTGTTTGTTGTTGAAGCCACCCAGTCTCTGGAAATTTGTTATAGCAGCCCAAACTTGCTAAAATAGGCACTTAAAATGTGCCAAATCACCACCCTAAGCTTTCCAACTTGATAGTACATTTCATGAGGACGGAGACTATACAGTATTCATTTAAAAACATATTTTGTTACCTTTGACAAAGGAGATCCAACGTTTTCATGTGGTAATCAGCACACTTAGATACAATCCATTAAAGAGAAAAAGAGTTCAATTTATGTAGTTGTTTTTTTTATAACTTCAATAGTTATCTTTGGCATTGTATTAAAGGATTGAGTGAGTCAAAAATCTTAAACCCATCTTTTTTTTATTAGCATGGCTTCTTGAAGATGGTAACCTGAATTTCTGATGAGTTTGCAAGGAAGAAAAAGGCCTGAAATTTAGCAACTCAGAGTCAATATAATGCTTACTGTAACATAAATGACAAAGTGTCAGTGATGACTGAGATGACAAATGACAACATGCATATTAATAAGCACTAGACAACATTCAATCACTCTCCAATATTCTTAGTCATATTGAAGGACAATGCAATCTTCAAATGCAACACCTCACAGAGGAGGTGTGACTGTCACCAAACAACTTCTAGAACTTAGAAAGTCAGCAGAAAAGTAGCAAGGGTATGACTTTCTTCGTGGAGGGGTGAATGACACCTCCGTATTTCTTATATTCAAACAAAAGGGCAAAAACAATAGCTACTAAATTGTTACATAGAATTCATGCTTATATATGTCATCAGTTCATGCTTTTCAAATGAATTTAGTAATAAATAAAAGTAAAATGTCTCTTTCCATCTGTCTGCCTCTCCCTCTCTGTCTATGTTTCTCTGTCTGCCTACCTATATAGGTATTTGACTGCATTGCTTTTTTGTTTGTTTGAGAAATTCTGTCAAAGTAGTTAATATAGCTGGAATTCATGTGCTCTCATGTTATTAATCTAATTATGTGACATATGTACTATGTGCATGTGTATATTAATGTAAAAATATACATGCATGTAAGTTTTAGATTTCAAGTGTCCAGAGTTTTATAAGAACCATTTACTTTATCTTCTCACTTGCAGCATTTTTTCTATTTCAACATAGAGAGGGATTCCTTAAGTAAATTTATTATCAACATATAATAAGTTTAAATAATGTAGAGACCTGACAAAAACATTCAACAATCTGGCAAGGAGGCCCTGAGTTGAACAGTCCAATATAAAATCTTATTGTTCAAAAATGACAAACAGAAATTCTTTCTGGCAGTGCAGAATGGCTAGTATTGTTACTGTTGTCATAGCCCTAATGTTGTTCAACATATATTTTGGACTAAATATAAAAATATGTCAGAAAATTATGTGTGCCTGGGTTTGAATACAAATACATATGAAAGACTTAGACCTTCAGTTCTTATCCTCATTTGTTTTTTACTAAAATCACCGGACTTTTTTTACATATACAACAATAAGCTATGTTTCAGAGATAGGTGGCATTCCAAATGTGCTCTCCTGAAATAATATTAAGAATGATTATATTAAATAACAGTTTAACTTCACCCAAGTAGTAAGAAATTACATATCAAAAATACTAGAAATATTTGCCTTTTTTCATCTAATAATTTATGTTTAGCATAGTATAGCAATCATCTAGGATTTCATAACAAAATATCCCAGATTGGGAAGCTTAAACAACAAAAAAATTATCTTCTTAGATTTCTAGAGGCTAGAAGTCCCAGATCAATATGTCAGCAGGTTTTTTTCCCAGAGGCTTCCCTCCTTGCCTTGCAGTCTTTTTGTCCTCTATATGGCCTTTTCTCTCTGTGCATGCACTCCTGCTGTTCCTTTCTCTTTTTATAATGACACTAGTGTCATTGTATTAGGATCCCAGTTTTCGATCTCATTTATTCCTAATTATCTTTTTAGAAGTATTATCTCCAAATACCATCAATCAATGATCATGAGGGGACACATATAGTTAAAAGAAGATTCCATCCGTTATAAGAAAACACTTGGTACATCATTTTTAACTAAATTCAATTTAAGTCGGTGACTATTTACTCAACGTACATTTTGTGATAAAGCACGTAAATCACATAACACATTTACTGGTACATAGTACATTTACAGAAAAATTTATCACTAGCTTGTAGACCAAAAATTAAAACAGAAAGGAATGAGATTAGGAAAGACAGATTTAGAGAAAGAGATTTCAACCTTTGAAAACCGAGAAATTGGGGTGAAAAGACAGCCACATGTAATGAAACAAAGCATACTGTAGGACCTAGCATGGAGAGGAACATCAGAGATCATTAGTTATACTAAGAAAGAGAAATGGGGAGAAGTTTGTGGGCAAGAGTGTGTGAAAAGGATTTATGAAGGAATTGAATTTGTAGAGAGCTTCACATAAAAAACAGGGCAGAAATTCCAGGCAGGGAAATTGACATGAGCAAAGGTAAATGGATGGGAATGATGAACATAAGGTATTATTGTGTGTTCACTCTATGCCTTGTTCATTCTTCAAAGAGAAAACAGGCTGACACACTCAACAGAAGCTGTAACCTGTAGAATGTTCTGTGATCATTACTAAACTAGGATACTTCAGATAAAGTATTATTCAGGACTTCAGAAAACATGCCTTCATAGTGTTAAACCAGCATATTTTTTCTGGTTCATGTTTATCCATATTCCCTTATGAATTGGGTAACAGTACATTTATAGAAAATTTAGTCACATGTAAACAAATGCAAAAGAGAAAAGCAATATATTTAAATGAAGTCACAAATCCTTGAAGAGGTTGTTAATAATCAGATATCAGAATGTGGACTCAGGCCAGATACAAATTCGTGAGGGATGTTTTTTCAAATAAAGAAGTCTAAATTTATATTAAGATTCAAATAACACACTCAATTTTTGTCAGGTTTTGCTCAGAATTTCTAAGGAAAAAACAAATACAGAACATTTATACATACATAGTTACATACACACAAGTATATACATATACACATACCTTTTATTTTGGTAGTATTTGTTTCAAAATTGTCCCTGAATGAAAATGGGAGAATGTCATTAAAAATGTTTCCCCTCTCAGCAATCCAAAAGACCCTATGCACTCAAATGTTCATAGCAGCACAAGAGTGCTGCTACAATAGTCAAGTGCTGGAAGCAACCTAGGTGCCCATCAGTAAATTAGTGGATCAAAAAACTATGGTACATTGCTTTGGGTAGTATGGACATTTTGATGATGTTAATTCTTCCAATCCATGAACATAATTAAATAAAAAAATTTAAAAAAAACTATGGTACATTTACACAATGGAATTCTACATGGCAGAAAGAAAGAAGGAACTCCTATGGTTTGCAACAGCATGGATGGAACTGGAGAACACTATGCTAAGTGAAATAAGCCAGGCAGTGAAAGACAAATACCATATGATCTCACCTTTAACAGGAACCTAATCACCAAAACAAACAAACAAGCAAAATATAGCCAAAGACACTAAAATTGAGAACACGCTGGCAGCGACCAGAGGGGAGAGGGGAGGAAATTTCAGGGGAAAAGAGTGAAGGGCTTGCAGGAGCAAGTATAGAGGACGGAGGGTGGTGGAGGTGGAAAGGAGGTGTGGAGGGGCAGGGGGTTGGGCTGGGGATGGAGGAAAAGGCAGAAAACTGTACTTTAACAATTTTAAAAAATGTTTCCCCTTCTCAGAACTGCTTTTTCTTTGTCCCACAGATTTTGAGTTGTTATGTTCTCAATTTCATTTGTTTCAAGGTATCTATCTTTTGATTTCTTCCTTGATCTCATTGTTAACCCATTCATTGTTTAATAAAATGTTATTTACCTTCCACTTTTTTGTGTGTTTTTAAGTTTTCTTCCTGTGATTAGTTTTTAGTTTCATAGCATTGTGGTCAGAGAAGGTGCTTGATATGATTTCAATCTTACATTTATTGAGAGTTGTTTTGGATCCTAGCATGTGGTCTATCCTAGAAAATGTTCCATGTACACTGGAAAAGTAGGTATATTCTGCTGCTTTGGGGATAAAATGTTCTGAAGATATCAATTAAATTAATTTGATCTAGTATGGCATTTAAGGCCACTGTCTCATTGTTAATCTCTCCAGAGGATCTATCCTTTGAAGTCAATGAGATGTTAAAATCCTCTGCTTTGACTATATTCCTGTTGGTCTCCCCTTTTACGTTTTACATATTTGTAAACATAAAACATAATTATGTTTTACATATTCACAAGATTTGTTTTACAGATTTAGGTGTCCTTATGTTGGTTGAAGAAATGTTTACTAGGGTTATATCTTCTTGTTGTGTTGTTCCCTTTATTATAAGTATTGTCTAGTTGAATTTTTACATGCCTAATGAACTATCATAAAGGACAATTAAGAAAACAATCATACTCATGATTGCTTCAAAAATAATAAAATACCTAAAGATAAATTTAACCAAAGATGTAAAAGACCTGTACTTGGAAAATTATGAGATATCAAAGAAAGACATTGAAGAAAATACAAATAAGGGAAGCACATATCATGTTCATGGATAGGAAGAGTTAACATCATTAAAATGCTTGTACTACCCGAAGCAATCTGTAGATTCAATACAGCTCCTATCAAGATTCCAATGATGTATTTTTCAAACTTAAAACAAACATTTTAAAAATCTATATGAAAGCACAAAAGACCATGAAAAGCAACAGCAATCCTTAGAAAAACACAAAGTTAAAGGTACATAATATCAAAATATACTACAAGGCCATAGTGATCAAAAAAGCATGGTACTGGCATAAAAACAGACACATAGATCAATGGAACAGAATAGAGAGCCCAGAAATAAACCCACACCTTTATAGCCAATTAATATTCAACAGAGGAAGAAAGCACATGTAATGAGTTCAGACAATTTATTCAATAAGTGGTGTTGGGAAAATGGACAGATATGTACAGAAAAAATAAAATTTGAGTGCATTCTTATACCACACATAAGAATAAATTAAAATGTATTAAAGACTTAAATTGTAGACCAGAAACCATAAAAATTCTAGAAGAAAACATAGGCAGTAAACTCAGATATTGCTTGTAGTAATATTTTTTCCTGATATATCTCCTCAGGCAAAGGAAAAAAAGAAAAAGAAAACAAATGGGACTCCCTCAAACTAAAAAGTTTTTGCACAGAAAAGGAAAACATCAACAAAATAAAACGACAACCCATGGAATGGGAGAACATATTCACTGATACATTAGATAACACTTTAATATCTAAAATTTATAAAGAACTTATAAAACTCAACATGAAAAAAACGAACACTCCAAATAAAAAATGAGCAAAGGTCCTAAATAAACACTACTCCAAATAGGGCATACAGATAGCCAATGGACGTGTGAAAAGATGTTCAATATCACTAATCATCAGAGAAATGCAAATTAAAACCACAATGAGGTATCACCTCACACCTGTCAGAACTGCTATCATCAGTTAATCAACAAACACCCTAGTGCACTGTTGGTGAGAATGAAGACTGGTGCAGCCACTCTAGAAAGCAGTATGGAGTTCCCTGAAAAAAATTAAAAATGGATCTGCCTGTTGACCCAGAGATCCCACTTCTGGGAATTTATTCAAAGAAACCTGAAACACTAATTTGAAATGATATGAGAAACACAAAGAAACCCCAAACACTAATTCAAACGTGCATAAACACCCTTATTTTCATTGTAGTGTTATTTGCAATCGCCAAGATATGGAAGCAGCCCAAGTGTCCATTGGTAGATGAGTGGATAAACAAATATGGTATATATACACAATGGAATGCTACTCACTTGTAAAAAAAAAAGAAAATTTTACTCTTTATGACAACATGGATGAACCTCGAGAACATTATACTGAGTGAAATAAGAAACTCAAAGAAAGACAAAATCCATATGATTTCACTCATATGTGGAAAATAATGAACAAACTGAACTAAGAAGCAAAGCAGAGACAGATTTATGGATAACAAAATAGAGGACAGCTATGGGAATTGTTCAGTGGTGGAGGGACTAAGCAAAAAAGAAAAAAGAGCCATCATCATGGACAACAATGTGGTGATTGTGGGGTGCAATGGAGTATAATAGGGACAAAGGATAATGGAAAATTACAATAAAGAAATGTTTAAAAAATGTTTCCGTTTGGATCGGAGAAAATGGAAAGATACAGTTATATAGCTACTGATCATTTCCATAGTCTAGTTTCTTTGTTATATTAAAGATGTGCATTATTTTATTTCTCCATGCACCTCATTCTCAGATTGACAGAATTACAAAACAGAAAAGATAGGTTTGTATAGCATGCATTCTGTGTTTTGGCCATGATGAATGTACCAGACTCATCCACCCAATCCAAATTGGGATGATCTGTTTTCTTTCTTCAAGAAATTCGAATTTTAGGTACAGAAAAAGATTTAGTGAATGAACCCTTGAGCTTGGACTGTAAAATGAAATAGAAATGGGCTAGTGATAATACTCATTGAAACACAAAACAAAAAAAAAAGCCCCAAATTAGGAACCTGATAGAGAAAGTTTATCTGCAGACAGATGGTTGGAATATATATATAAATGAGACTGATCAGAGAACACAAAAAACACAATGAGAGAGTCTGACTTATAGACTATCTGTGATGTCTAGTTATAATTTCTGGAAACCATTTTCAGTTCCTTTTTAATCATGTCCATTCAAATAAGCAAGCTTGAGTTTTTGTTACTGCTAATTAAAGAGTCTCAGGCTAAAACAGTATTCACTTTTATGATGGGTGCTTTTGGATCTGAACTACCCCAGAAATGAAAATGTTTGTTTGGATTCTGCTTGCTTAGAAGGCAATAAAGCATTTGCCTGTTGTGTGAGGCAAAACCTGCAATGTATGCTGTAGACTCTCAAGAGATGCTGAGTGGATTGAACACATGTTGAAAGTTTGAACTCATAGAGTGGTAACACAAATAACATGGAATTGTGAAATTTAGTTATGGTATTATGGCATTTAACCCAATATAATTTTACACTTATGAAAATTGATTCAAAGTAGCCAGAGCATATGTAAGTACCGCATACTGTATCAATTTGTATAACAGATATTTAGGGGTCATTCTTAATTAATATATAACTAGTAAGCAAGATTCTTCTTTCTTTTAAATAACTCACTTCTCATTATTTATTAAGGGAGAGTTAGCTAACATAACATAAGTAGCTAAGGCATAGTCAGTGCCTGGACTAGTGTATATTTTTATTTAATGTTTATCAAACAGATGAAGTTACTCAGGATCCAAGGCTAAATACTTATTTATTTTGTAAAGTGCTCTAGTTTTCCTCTGTAATTTTGCTGTTTTTTCTGTTTCTGGTAACTGCACCATTGGGATAGGGGAGGTATATATTTAACCTCTATTCTTTAAGAAATGCTTTTACTTTAGATTTCATATTTTTAATATTGCGAAGAGTACAGTTGTGGACATAAAGGTTATGACTAACTCAACCCTATTAAATGAAGTGCTGCAAAGATAATATCCTCTTATATCCTGTTTGTGAAAAATTCCTCCAATAAGTACTAGATTCCAGATTCTATCTCTGAGTATGGTGACTATAAGTCATTTTGCATCAGTGATTTCTGCTCTATGTGAAATGGTTTCTCACTGATTTAATTAGAATGGCTTTATAAATAATATGCTCTTTAATATGAAGAAAGTCACTACCTTCAGTGTACTATGTTGAATTAAAAGGATGAAGTATGAATGGAGGAAACACATCACTTTACTTTTTCAGAAGAATGTAACTTATTTTCTTTAAGCATAGGTATAAATAAACAGATTCTAATTTAGGCAAAACTAAACCCCACTACTTGATACTTTAGACTCCTGTTGAAGGATAATTATTCAGTAACAATAATAATTTTAAATGCATTTAATGAGGCTTTCAAGGGTAGATTATTCTCCCCATTCCATGTTCTAATTTATTTTTATTGAAATAAAATTCACATGCCACAAAATTCATCTGTTTATTATTCAATCATTTTTAGTATTTCAACAGATACGTTCAAATTGCCAGTTTTACAAGTTTTATAAGTTCTAAAAGAAAACCTAAACCAGCCCTGACTGGTGTGGGTCAGTGGATTGATTGCTGGCCTACAAACCAAAGGGTTGCGTGTTTGATTCCCAGTCAGGGAACATGCTCTTTCTTCCTCCTGTCTCCTGTCTCTAAAAATAAATAAAATCTTTAAAAAAGAGAACCTAAACTATTTAGATGTTACCTCCATATACCTTTGTTTCTTTAACTAGACCTAATAAACCACTTCTTCTCTCCATTTGTATAGATTACCCTGTTTTGTACTATGATACAAATAAAATCATATAATATGTGGTCTTTATTTTTTAAAGATTTTTATTTATTTTTAGAGAGAGGGGAAGAGAGGGAGAAAGAGAGGGAAAGAAACACCAATGTGTGGTTGCCTGCCATGTGGCCCCCACTAGGAACCTGGCCCACAACCCAGCGACCCTTTGGTTCGCAGCCTGCACTCAATCTGCTGAGCTACACCAGCCAGGGCAATATGTGGTCTTTATAACTGGCTTCTTTCACATGATATAATGTTTTCAAGGTTTGTAAACATTGTAGAAGTTAAAATATATATTTCATTCCTTCTTAGAACTAAATAATATTACCTTTAATGACTATACCACTCATTTATCCATTCAACTGATAATGGGTATTTGGTTATTTTATTTATTATGTTATCATAAATATTCATTAGAAGTTTCTCAGGGCAATGAATTTTGATTTCTCTTGAGTTTTTCTAGGAGGAGAATTGGTGTCAAATATTATAACACTATATTTAGTTGTTTAAAGAACTGCCAAACTTATTTCCAAAATTACTCCAAAATTTTACATTTCTACTGTGTATGAGAGTTCCAGATTTGCCTCATCCTGGACAGTACTTGTTATTATTACATTTTTTCTTGAATTGAGACTTTATTTTACTATAGCAGTTTTAGGTTTACAGAAAAATTATGTGAAAGGTACAGAGATTTTCTATATAGCCCCTTCCTCCACATACGCATAGCCTTCTTCATTATATAATACAGTACAGAGAATATATATGGTCTGTCCAGAAGGTATGCAACCATGTAATACGGAAAATAGAAACATTTACTGAAGAAGATGCAAGATACAAGCAGCAATGTACATAGGAAAATGATGCCTCAGTCACCTTCAAAGTAGGCACCTTGGGACCTCACACAGTCCTCTCAATCATCATCAGCTGCTCCGTAGTATTTTCCTGAATCTCATCAATGGTCTGAAATCACTTCTGTTTCAAAGGTGATTGTAGTTTTGGGGAAAGCCACAAATTTCAGGGTGCCAAATCTTGGCTGTAGGGGGATGAAAAAACTGGGTGACTTGATTTTCAACAAAAATCTCTGTGTGAGATGTAATGCATGAGGGGGCACATTTTTGGGATGAAGCTGACAATCATGAGTTGCCCATAGATGCGGCCTTCTGAACCATCCAAATAGTTTCTGTGGAGGACTGTTCAAGCTTAATGCAAAATTTGATGCAGATTCATATTCTTACTTGCTCAGTCATTTTGAATACAACAACCACACAGTACACATGATCATTCAATAACATCTACTGCCCTCATTGACCAGTACAGTAAAGTCAACATTGTTCACACATGCACATTCCAGTCCGCTCTCCTTGGCTTTCAAGTGACATCAATGTCACACAAACTGTTCTTGTTATATTAACAATGGCTAGACTTTTTCCAGATGGACCTCACTTTGTGTGTGTGTGTGTGTGTGTGTGTGTGTGTGTATACAAATAATGGAAATTATTCAACCATGAAAGCAAATGGTTATCTTGCTATTTGCAACAACATGGAGGGATCTTTTGGGCATTATACTAAGTGAAATAAGTCAGAAAAGAAAGAGGAATCCTGTATGACTTCTCTCATATGTGGAATCTGAAACAAACAAACAAAAAAGGGAGTCATGAACACAAGAAAGAACAATAGTGATTGCCAATAGTGGAATGTGTGTTTGTAGGGGATGAGTTGGTAAAACGAGAGATGGGGTTAAAAAGTACAAACTTCCAGCTATAAAATATATGTCATGATGATGTAATGTATAGCAGGTTTATTACACTTAATGATACTGCAATGTATATTTGAAAGTTGCTATATAGTCAATTAATATTCGACAAAGGGGGCAATAACATAAAATGGAGTAAAGACAGCCTTTTCAACAAATGGTGTTGGGAGAACTGGACAGCTACATGCAAAAAAATGAAACCTGAGCACCAACTTACACCATACACCAAAATAAATTCAAGGTGGATAAAAGACTTAAATATAAGCTGTGACACCATTAAAGCCCTAGAGGAGAGCATTGGCAAGAAAATCTCAGATATTCCACGCAGCAATATTTTTACTGACACATCCCCTAGAGCAAGGGATATAAAGGAAAGAATAAACAAATGGGATCTCATCAAAATTAAAAGCTTCTGCATGGCTAAGGAAAACAGTATCAAGATAAAAAGAGAAGCAACAGCTTGGGGAAACATATTTGCCAATGATACCTCAGACAAAGGTTTAATCTCCAAAATATACAAAGAACTCACTCAACTCCACTCAAAGAAGACAAGCAACCCGATTAAAAAATGGGCAGAGGACTTGAACAGACATTTCTCCAAGGAGGACATACAGAGGATCCAGAGACATATGAAAAGATGCTCGATATCGCTAGCTATCAAAGAGATGCAAATTAAAACCACAATGAGATACCATTTAACTCCAGTCAGAATGGCTATCATAAACAAAAAAACAAACAACAAGTGCTGGAGAGGTTGTGGGGAAAAGGGGACCCTAGTTCACTGTTGGTGGGATTGCAGACTGGTACAACCACTATGGAAAACAGTATGGAATTTTCTAAGAAAACTAAAAATGGACGTGCCTTTTGACCCAGCAATTCCACTTTTAGGAGTATATCCTAAGAATCCTGAAACACCAATCCAAAAGAACCTATGCACCCCAATGTTCATAGCAGCACAATTCACGATAGCCAAGAGTTGGAAGCAACCTAGATGCCCATCGGTCAATGACTGGATCACAAAACTATGGTACATTTACACAATGGAATTCTAGGCCGCAGAAAGGAAGAGGGAACTACTACCCTTTGCAACATCATGGATGGAACTGGAAAGCATTTTGCTGAGTGAAATAAGCCAGGCGGTGAAAGACAAATATCATATGATCTCACCATTAACAGGAATCTAAACAAACCAAACAAGCAAGCAAAATACGACCAATGACACTCAAATATGGAACAGGCTGACAGGTTCCAGAGGGGAGAGGGGAGAGGGGAGAGCATCATAGGGGAAAAGGGAATGGACTCACATGAACAAGTATAAAGGACACATGGACAATAACTAAGGGTGGGGGGTGGAAAGGGGAGGAAGGTGGGGAGCATGGGGCGGGGGGCGGGCAGGGTTGGGAATATAAGACAGAAACCTGTACTTGAACAAGAATTAAATAAAAATTATATTAAAAAAAGAAAGTTGCTAAGAGAATAAGGCTTAAATGTTTTCATCAGAAGGTAAAAAATTCTTGTGACTATGTATGGTGATGTATGTTAACTAGCCTTGTGATTATTTAGCAATATATACAAATAACAAATCATTATATTATACATCTAAACTAATATAATATTATGGGTCAATTATATCTGAAATTTTATTTAGCTCTACTTTTAGAAAAGACCAATACAGTAATGTCAAATGAAGTAATATGAAAGGTTTTTAAATGATGAAATATGTAATAAATGAAGTAGAACAAGAATAGGCAAGTTATGCTGCCCCCTGCTCCATGTAGAGTTCCAAGGTGTCTCTTTGAATCTTTTAAACTACCATGAGTTTCACTTTACAATTTCCAAGGAGCAGAACAGAAAAACCCTGGAATATTTCCAACAAGAAAATCAGAGGCTTCAGTATCTGGCGAAAAGGAGTGAGACATCAGAATCTCGATACCTATGTATGTATATACCCTCTCCAAATACAATAAGATCAATAAGAACAGCACATAAAACTACACATAACCTACAGTCTCTGGACTACTAGAAGTTGGAGAGTACCATAAACTTGAAATTACATTTACATAGAGAAATAAACAATAAATTCCAAGAGAATTTCTTCTTTGAGTGCAACACTATGAATACAGAGAGCAGGGGAAGAAGGCTTAGGAGATTCTGTGACATACAGATGAGAGTATTGGCAGAATTAATGAAGGAGAGACAAAATTATTCTCAGAAAGAAAACATTCAATGTTAAGAGCCAAATTATTAAATGATGGTTTGGCTCTTGGCAGTCTACAACACCAGATACAATGATGGAGCATAAAATTATAATGATACTGAAAGAGATATTACTAGAGAAGCTTTATTCTGAGGGAGGAAATAAAGAATGGGGCTATGCTTTTGAGAATGATAATAATGAAAATAAAGAAAAAAATAAGAAAGGAAAACAATAGAATCATGAAAATGGAAAAAAATCACAACTTTTTTCTTTACTCCTATCACTCCCACCATTAATCTCTTTTATTAAATAAATAGCATTTCAGTAAAGCAACAGAAGAGAGTGTGCTTCGAGTATAAACTCTGCCCATGACATGAGTAGGATTTAGAAAACACACACACATGAGCAGTGAGAGAAAAAGAGGGAGAAAGAGAGAGGGAATATCTCTGCACAATGTGACTGGGCAAATAAAACAGGTAACATGAATAAAAATATTTCAACTGATAAAAAATCACCATCCCCAAACAACCATAAAGAAAAAAATGTAGCACATTCTTCTAACTAAATTACATATAAGTGTTTTGACATCTGTCTCTGAAACCTATCTTTCTTTAAACTTGTACATTGAAAATCTAATGCAGAAATCAATTTTACAATGGAAAAAATGTAAAGAATGTTAAATTCAGAAAAATTATTAAACTAGAACAATAAGTGCATTTTATAATGCTAAAAGCCATCTTTATAGTGAAGACAGAACATAAATAATATCTATGTATAATATAAACTTAGACAGTAACTGTCTATTTAAAGTTGAAAGTACAGGCAATACATGGATAAATATGTAAAAAATTTAATAATGGGAAACATCAATATACCACAATCAGTATAAAATAGAATGAAAAGATATGAGTAGGTATGAGTATAAAAAATAAAAACAACATAAATAATAGAGTATATTTTATAGATACATATTAAACACTACTGTATAACAATAAACAGTGTATGTTCTTTCATACCTCTTGTTATTTCAGATTTGATCACATATGGAGACCCATATCAGGAGGTATCATAAAGATAAAATTTTAAACATTTACTTATCATATTGTATAAGATCCAGAAATTCAAAATACAATGCAAAAAATTTAAAATTACCTTTGCCTGTAAATACTAAACAATTTTTGGAACACAGGAACATTGCAGCCTTTCTAAGAATTAGTGATAATTACAATAAATGAGATGCATGTGAAGCAATCACCAGAAGGAAATTCACAGTTTACAAAAATATAAAGTACATTTTTAAAAAAACATTGTTGTTCAATTACAGTTGTCTTTATTTTTCACCCATTACTCTCCTCTGCCCTACCAAATTTGTACTCCCACATTCAATCCTTCTCCATCCCACTGTTTTTGTCCATGGGTCCTTCATACATGTTTTTAATGCTATTTGGGAACTAACAATTAAAATGAGGCATTATACAAAGCAACTTTATTTTTTTTATTTTAATTTTTATTTAATTCTTGTTCAAGTACAGTTTTCTGTCTTATATTCCCAGCCCTGCCCCCCCAGTGCTCCCCACCTCCCTCCCATTTCCACCCCCACCTTAGTTACTGTCCATGTGTCCTTTATACTTGTTAAAATAATGAATTTAATTTAAAAACAAATAAGTTTTTTAAATGAAAGGAAATCATACTAGTAACCCAATACTATGAATTAATCTTGGTTGGAACCTGGTTGAACAAAACCAAAGATGGGTTCTATTTTATGATAATTGGGGAAAATGAATAGAGTAGAAGATATTAGATAATATATCATTTATTTTCTTAGGTGTGATCATGATATTGTGGTCATATTGGAGAATGATTTAATTCTTAGCAAACTGATGCTGAAATATTTATGTAAGAAGAGTAAATAGTAAAATATAACAATGGTGATTGTTGTTGAATCTGAATGGAAAATATATGGTGGTGAATTTTTTAAACTTTTGTGTGTGTTTCAAACATAATTTCTAAGTACAATAGATAGAACTGAATTTATACATCACAAAATAAATAATTATAGAAAGGAAATAAACATATTCACATTTAAACGAGTGCTTTAAGTATACAAAATATACTATACATTACTTCACACATCAATCATGTGTGGTGATATCACCTGCCAATTTCAGGTAGTGATTAATTCTGGAGATGTGTATGGCTGTGATGGATGGGGGTGTGGTGGGGCTTACATTTCAATTCTTTAGTAAAAATAGAGGGAGAAAAGGGACTTCAGCAAATAGGGCAAAATGTTAACCTTTGTTAAGTGTAGCTTGCAGTAATTACTATTTGTTGTAATATGCTCTGTATTTTCTATGTTTAAACACTTAATAATTAAATATTTTAGCTTAAAATGTCTCCAGATAAAATATAGAAGATAATGAATATAAAACTTATCAAATGATTATTAAGAATTTAAAAAAGAGAGACAATATGAATCTAGATGAAATAACTATGCAAGTATTCTGCACTGCTGATAACTTCCTGAATTTTTAAACAGGAAAGGAATGGAATTCATATTCTAAGAGGTCGGTACACTGCATTCTTACTATAAAAACAATGGTGTTCTTTGGATGTTTTAAAATTTTATCATGCTGAAAATACCAACTTTGTTCACAATAAAGGAGCCATGCAGATAATTTCACATGTTTTATATAAATGGGGTTAATGCAGTTATATACAATGGTTTGCTGGAGCTGGCTCATACTGGATCAATAAGGTTGATTGTGCACATTTCAGAGAGCTGGCTCGCTAGCATACCACTCCTTACGTAGGAATTGAAGTGATGAGCTGGTAAATGTTTAACAACTGGTTTTCCTGGGCATCATGCTTTTATTTATAATGCTTGCTGGTTTCTACGATCTGCATATTCTTACCATGTCAATTTTAAGCTACCAATGTGACCTCATTAAACTTGTGGATTTGGGAATAGAGGCATGCAGTGAACACTTTTTTAAGTCATATGTATTACTTGGAAGAATTATTAGAGTAGATCACAGGAAATTCTATTAATTTATTCCCATATATTAAATACCTACTAATCTACTCTTGCTATGATCAAAATAGTCACCATGAACACCACAATGAAAAATATCCACGTGAAGAATTGGTCTATGACTTTTGGAACCTTCTTTCATTCACTCCCCTTACACTTGGTGGCCTTGTGGTCTTTGAGACACTTGGCAATGTATTCAACATTCCTCATCAACAATTTATACCATGCACAGTAACTGTCAGCATGCTGCAGTTTCTCTCCCTGATATCCCAAGTCATTCTTTTCTTATTATAGTTCAGTTACAGTTTTCTCACCTTTTTCACCATTGCTAACCCTTATCCCACCCCCATCACTCCCACAGTCAATCCCCCACCATTGCTCATGTCCATGAGTTTGTTCATCTCCTTCCTTCTGGGAAGCCATTTGTTCCTGGCTGTTTTCAGATCAGGCTCTTTCAGATCAGGAAGTTTGTCATAAACCCTCATGAGGCGGTCCTGTTCTTGATCACAGCAGGGGCTCAGACAGCTCTCACCCATATCATAGACAAATAAGATCCTGGATGTGTATTTCTGTATAACCACCTTGATCCAAAGTGGCTCTGGCCAGGCCTCAGCTCCACAGAAGTGTATATTGATCACCATAATGGTCAAGGCAGTGGAGGCTGTGATCAAAGCCATCATGGCTATATAGTATTTTCCTACCAGAGGAGCATTGTCTGAGTCCAGCATGATCTCTGCCACCTTGAGCTTAAAGGCAGACGTGGCCAGTAGGACAGTCACTCCAGGAATACCTTTTCCCCAAAGGCTGCAGAGAGATAAAAAGTCAAGGGAGCAAGAAAAAAATATGAGGATACAGACGGTGAGGAGATTGACAATATAGAAGGGGACGTCCTCTTCAGAAAGAGAGTGAATGTCACACTGGGATAAGGCTCACAGCAGCAACCATAGGACATCACATTTTGCATAGCAGGCATGCCATGGACTCCTTACTCCACATCCTCAATGAAGTCAGACAGGTCTCCACACAGTCAATGCTTTTAAACCAGTTTGTGTTGACTCCAGTACATCACTAAAGTGCACTTATCTCAAACCTTCCTCTCTGACTTTGTAGTGAATTCTAGTGCTACATGATGGAAACAATAGAGAAGAGAAATCTATCATTTGCAACTGTAGCAAGGAAGGGAGAAGTAAAGACAAGGCTGCTTTGATTAATTCACTATATCTTGAATTCCTTACCTAGTTTAAGGGGTGGGCAAAAGTAGCTATGCAAAACAGGGTTTATTCTTGCAGTATTATTTATTAATATCTGTGTTATTTATTTGTATTACAACTGTAAACCTACTTTTTCCCACCCCTGTGTGTATATGTGTATAATTCTACTCTATCCACTATGCAGGCGTTTAGATTATCATTTTACTGTTCGGAATAATATTGTTTCAATTTTTCTAGACTTTGGAAGAATAAATTTTATTGAGAAAAATAAGAGAATAGTTAATTCTATAGTTGCAATTTTAAGTCAAAGGAGTTTTGAAATTCAGGCAATGTAGCATAGAAGTTGATTGGGCTGGAAAAAGTATTCTAAAAAATAAACTACTCATCCAGGTTTTTCTGTTTTGTTGTGTTTTTTTCACCTTACCACATGAAAGAAAGGTTAAACACACTTCAAAACAGCTGATTGGCTAATTAACAGAACATAGATGCTGAAAATACACTACATTGTAAAACAGGTTATTTCAAAGTGATTTTCTCTAAGAATAATAATCTAGAAGAAGAAAACATTATAGTTTCATGAGTCTGGAACTATGCAATAAAATTTTAATCAGATAAAATTGCATAATGATTTTTTTACGTATGAATATTTCAACCACCAGTCTTAATATGAAAGACTAAGGGCTGAGTGTATATTATTTGTAGAAAAATATGGCACAATTTATTTAGACCTACTTGTAATAGAAACTGCTTATATTTCAAAAGTCAATAAAAATAAGAACATTGGAGAACATCTTGACATATTTAAAATGCATCTCTATAGGAATACTTTTCTATATAGTATTGTCTTAGTTTCTCCAAGCTGATATAACAAAACATCATAGACTTGTTAACTTGTAAATAACAAATTTATTTATCTCACTTCTGGAAGATATAAGTCCAAGATCAGGGTGCCAGATCATGGTTGTGTGAGGGTCTTCTTCTTGGTTGTGGACAGCCAACTTCTGGCTATGTGTTCACATGGTGTTAAGGTGTTAGTGAGCTCTGCGGTGTCTCTTTTAATAGAGTACTAAGGCCATGTATGAAGACTCCACTCTCATGACCTAGTCACATCCCCAAACTCCACCTTCTAATAATATTACACTGGGCATTAGTATTTTAACATATACATTTTGGGGGAACACAGACATTCCGACCATAGAAAGTATGAGCCAGAATTTGTTACACTTGGTAAAGATTTTTAAATTTCCCATAGCTGTAAATTGTACCATGTCCCTAAGCAATGTTAGGAATGATATTGCAGAGATAAGAATAAGGTCTACATGTATTTATAGATTCTTCAATGATATTTCTAATTTAGTATTGAAGTCTGACTTAAAGTATATTTATGGTAATCAAAGTCCCTGAGAAATATTGTCTGCTTAGTAGAATGGAATGGTTACCTACAGAAAGCTTCAGGCCTAACATAGAAAACACTAAAACATCTAACATTAAACATCTTATAATAAGTTTCTCATACAATACCATAAATTGGGATCTCTGGGAAGCAGACTGTAAAGCCAGATATACCATACAGGAGGTTTAATAGTGCTCTTAGAATCAACACCTATAGAAATGACAGGGACAAAGGAGGATTAAACAGGTGGAGTAAGCTGAGCTGTGATACAGTCCCAAATAAGGTTTCAGCTGATCCTCCCTGGGAGCTCTAGAGCTGGGACCACCCATTACAGTTATCCCAAATAGAAGCAATGGGGCTGGGCCTTTATACTTTCACACTGATCAGTAATGTGATGTAGTCTGGCTCATGTAAGGGATCCTCAGGTAAGGCAATTTACTTCACTTGAGGCAATCTCCAAAGAGGGCTAAGAATTGAGGCTAAAACCAGTAGTAAGTTCATCATTACTGAAGGGAAGTCTGAGTGCAGCATCACAATCTCTACCATGTAACTCTCTGATGAAATAAGAGAAAGTGGTCACCCTACCAAAGAATAATAACTTTTTTTCTCAATAGTTTGAGGGAGGCATCTGTTGAAAGTTTCATCTGCCCACATCCACTCAACTACTGTTGTCTTCTTATGTGAGCATCATTTGATTTAAATTATACACTTTTATGAAGAAAATAATGACTCTTCTCTCTGAGCTGTGTAATGAAGAGTGAACACAGTGTAATGGAAAAGCAATGCTGATGGTATAAAAATTAATTCAGATATTGAATATTTCTACTTAGCTTCTTCTCTGTTTATGGCATTAACACAATACATTGCACGTGCTTTTAATAGTATTTGATGTATACACATAAATATTGACTTTTCTAACTGATTCTACAAGATAAATAATAGTCTTCCCAAACATATTGGGCCCAAGAAGAAAAATGCAGATCCTTAATATTTAAAAAGTATTTACTCTTGATAAATATTTACATTTTCATAGCTTCCCAGTGCCAGAAGTGCAAAATTCTTCAGCTGTTCATGAGAAGACTAAACAAAAAGGAGGCATAGTACTATCAGTAGATAAACTTTATAGTAATCTGTAAAATTTAGATATACAAAATTAGGTTTGTTCCTATTTTTAACCCAAAGGCAAAGCAAGAGAATAGTGTAGCCAATGTGTATATTCTTCTGTCCTGTGACTAGGTGTCACTGCAGGAAAAAAGCCCAGTGGAATAAGTTAATGTGCCATAAAAAATCTGACAGTAACCAGAGTCAGGGGGAGGGGATAATGAGGGGAAAAGGGGGAAGGGTTTAAAGAAACAGCTATAAAGGACATGGGGGAGTAAATGCAGAAAACTGTAATTGAACAATAAAATAGTTTTTAAAAAAGTTTAGAAGCCCTTTTACAACATATTTTGTACGGGAAAAGCACATCAGTGAATTCTCCTTAACAGAGTATCTATTGTGTTAAATATATAGTGTCCAAGTTCCCTAATACTATGATCCTTTTGCAAAATGTTCTTGATGAATATGAAAAACAATAAAAATCCAAATATTATTCTTATAATATTATTACCCACAGTTTGTGACTTAGTTTAATAATAGTCTTAGATATTAAAAAATACAGTATCCAATTCTGTACATTTGTTACCTTAGCTAGAAGGGATTATAGATATAGATAGATACAAGCATAGATGTGTATATATATATATATATATATATATATATATATATATACACATATAGAAATAGAGATCTTCCTATGACTACTAACTAAAAATTAAAAGCATACTCATGTATTTTTTTCATAGCATTTTTTATTTTCAACTGTATTTAAGTGTAATTCAAGTAGAATAAACTGCACATATTTAAAGAAAACAATTTGGTAACTTATGCGAAATGTATAAACCCATGGATCCTTTACACAAATAAAGATAAACACTTTGATCACCCAAAAGTTTCTCTGTGCCCCTTAGTAATTAATGACTAAATCAGCCCTATCCCTAGGCAATCACTGATCTGCTTTCTGTTAATTATAGATACATTTTCATTTTATTAGAAGTCTATGTAAATAGAATTAGATAGTATGCATGCTTTTTGATCTTGCATTTTTCCTCGGCAGGGTAATTTTGTAATTCATCCATGTTGTTTTATGCATCAATAGTCCATTCTTTTTTTTATCACTAAGTAGTATTCTATTGCATGTGTATGCCAAAATCAGTTAATCTACTAACATGTTTTATGGAAATGTAATTTGCAGTCAGGCTTTGTCCATTACAAACAAAGCTGCCTGTAATATTTGTATAGAAGTCTTTATGGGGGCATATGTTTTTGTTTCTTTGGAGTGAATTCCTAGGAGGGGCATGACTGGGACATATGGCAAGTTTGCTTTACAGTTTTTAAGTGCCAAGTTGTTTTCCAAAATGTACTTACTTAAAATTAATATTTTCACTACCACTATATGAGAGTTCTAGTTGTTCCACATTCATTTCAACATTTAGTATAGTTTGTCATTTTAATTTTTTCATTTGTGATGATATCTGTGTGTGATTAAATTTGCAATTTCCTGATGAGTCATAATGTTCAACATCTTTTTATTGCGTGTAGGCAATCAATATACGATCTTTTTAAAAAGTATCTTTTAAATATTTTGCCTATTTTCTTATAATTAAATTATAAGAGGTTGTGTGTATATATAAAATATACAAATTTATTTTATATATAAATGATATATACAATTTATAACGAATTCTGTCATATTTTTATTTCTATATAACAATTATAATTATACATATAACATAATAATAATATATATATACTTCAAGTTCAAGTACTTTTTCTGATTCTAATTACTTTCTTAGAGTTTTAGCTTCACTTTTTATAGAACTAAAAATATTTTGATTTTATGGCACAATTTTCAACTCTTTTCTTGTTTAATGCCTTGTACTTTTTGCCTTGCATAATAGGAATGTTTGGCAATTTTGTGACCATTTATATGTTTCAATTATTTTTGTATTGTTCTTCCATTAGAGCTGTCCCCATTTTCATCCCTTCCTCTTTCCTGCCCCACTTGCCCACCCCACAGCCTCAATCAGTCCTCATATTGTTGTCCCTTATCATGGGTCCTGTATACATGTTCCTTGATGACCCTTACCCTTCTTTCCCCCATTATCCTCTCCCACCTCCCCTCTGGTTACTATAACTTTGCTCTTAATTTCAATGTCTCTGGTTATATTTTGCTTGCTTGTTTTTATTTGTTGATTAGACTCCAGTTAAAGGGGACATCCTATCATATTTCTCTTTCACCGCCTGGCTTATTTCACTTAGAATAATGCTCTCCAGATTTATCCATGCTATTGCAAAGGGTGGGAGCTCTTTTTTTCTTTCTACTGTATGGTACTTTATCATGTAAATGTACCCTAGTTTTTGATCCACTCATTTACTGATAGGCAAGAAACTTACTTTGCTTCCAGCACTTGGCTATTGTAAATTGTGTTGCTATGAACATTGGGGTGCATAGGATCTTCTGAATTGGAGTTTCAGGCATCTTAGGGTACAATCCCAACAGTGGAGTTGCCAGGTGAAAAGGCAGTTCCATTTTTAGTTTTCTGAGGAAGTGCCATACTGTTTTCCACAGTGGCTGCACCAGTCTGCATTCTCACCAACAGTGCACCAGGGTTCCCTTTTCTCCACGACCTCTCCAACACTTGTTGTTCGTTGATTTGTTTATAATAGCCATTCTGACAGGTGTTATAGAAAAGTTATGCCTTGTGGACAGAATATAGTAGTCTTGTTTTTTAATCAAATCTATTAATCTGAATCTTTTTATAGGTTTTTTAGATAATTCATACAATGTAATCATTGATATGTTTAGATTTCACTTTGCCAGTTTATAACTTGGGATTTCTTTGGGTGTCCTTTCTGTTGTTTATTGCCTCCCTCCTTTGGTCTGTATTTTCTTCCTTCCTTTAAATTACTAGACTACTTTCCCTATAACAATCCTTTAATATAAAAAGAAGGCAACATACTTTTCTTATTTATCCTTAAACATTATGAGAACCTGACATAAGAACAATAAGAAGGTCAATCTCATTTTAATAATCATCTCTGTTGTTTCTACTATTAAATTGTGATCAATTTTGATTCACTTCTTATATTGACAAATTGTGATATTTTAGCAATATTTCTGCTGAAGAAAATGTAAAATGGGAGCAAAAATATTTGAACATTTATAAGAGCTAACAAACATTGAAAATTTATGGAGTAAAGCTCTAGGAAATGACTAAAATTCATAGATGTTATCCAAAAATATGAAACTTCTTTCAACCTTATGAATATTTATTGTTTCCTTGAGGTGCAACAGATATGCTTAGAAGATTACAGAGTTGTTGATAAGCTAATCTGATTAAGGCATCAAAAATTGAAGTCTCCTGCCAGTCAAGAATTGACTGGGTAAACCAAATGCACAACTGCAAATCAGTAAAAGAGCCCAGCTTCAACTGTTCTTCAGGTTTATCACTAATTAAGAAAATTTTGAGTGCTACCAACCTCCTGCCAGAACTAAATGTTAATCATTTTTGAGGAAGATAACATCATCCAAGTTTTAAAAAGTATTTCTACATTTTCTTCATATAAAATGAATTCATTAAATCAAATTAACTGGTATCATAGGAGGTAAGTAAAGCATGAACAAGAAGAATGATGTAAAAATCAGAAAAGAAAGGCAGACATACTGAAGCTCCAGATAATGCAGGTATCAAACAAAATTTTAAATATCTTAATTTGATTAGAGACATCGCATTTTTTGGCCAAGATTAAAAGCTAAAAAAGTAATGCATTATACTGACATTTTTGGTAATTTATCTCATCATCCCTTGTCACATTAAAAATATTCAGTAATCAAAATTTCCTTAGGACAGTGAAAAGCAGTTTTTGGTGCAGCATTTAAGATGGAAGTGGGCTGACTCTGGTCCTTGAGTAAAATGTGGCCCACTGCCGGTTTTTGTATGGCCAACATGATAGAAGTATTTTTACATTTTTAAAGAGTTGAAAAATAAAAAGAAAAATATTTCATGCATGACATGTTAACATTATTTACAAGTCAAATTTCAATGATCACAAAAAAAGATTTTACTAGAATGCAAAAAAATAATGAAAAGTTTGAGAATTGAGAATTTTAACAACAGATATTAAGAAATTAATGTGAGGCTGTGGTTGGTATAGCTCAGTGAATTGAGTGCCGGCCTGTGAACCAAAGGGTCACCAGGTCAATTCCCAGTCAGGACACATGCCTTGGTTGCATGCAGGCCGGGTCCCCAGTAGGGGGTGCACAAGAGGCAACCACACATTGATGTTTCTCTCCCTCTCTTCTCCCTCCCTTCCCCATCTTTAAAAATAAATAAATAAAATATTAAAAAAGAAATTAAGGTGCAATTTTACAAGAATGCTAAAGGTAGCTAAAGGTGTAATTGGAAACTAGAAAATGTGTATCCAAAAAATACACATCTAAAGTCTGAGAGGAAAAAAACAAGGATTGCAAATACATAGGATGGACCCTGGCTGGTGTAGCTCAGTGGATTGAGCGCTGGCTTGTGAACCATACAATCGCGGTTCGATTCCCAGTCGGGGCACATGCCTGCGTTGCAGGCCAGTTCCCAGCAGGGGACTCATGAGAGGCAACCATACATTGATGTTTCTCTTCTTCTGTCCTTCCCTTCCCCTCTAAGGATAAATAAATAAAATCTAAAAAAAAAAAGAAAATACATAGGATGGTAAGAGGAATGAAAGACAGATTGAAAAACTTTTACATATAGGTATAGTCCAAGAATAGAAAGAAGGATAATGTAAATATACATAATAAAAATATATTTATATAATATGTAATAAAATATAATAGATGAAATTATGTTATATATAATAAAACATAATAAATGAAATATATATGATAAAATATAACTGATAAAAATTTAAAAAATTTTTAAGCCATTGAGTTATAGGTGCTATAATCCATATGAACCTTAACAAGAATAAATACAAGGTAAAGAACATCAATGAACATGAATATGAAACTCTGATAAACCAGTAACAAAAAACATCTTAAACCTTTTAGGAGAGAAAAATATTTTCAAAAGAGTAATACTAATGCAAGTATCATAAAGTATAATAAAATGCTATTGTCAAACTGCTTAAAAACTTAATTGCATGCATAAAATTCCACATCAAGCAAAGATAACTTCTAAGAATAAATTTGAAATGAAGATTTTTTTACAAAGCAAATAGTGTTAATTTAGTCACGAGTAGACTCACATTAAGGAAATATAAAAAGTCCTTTAGGCAGAAGGAAAAAGTTACCAGACTGCAGCTTGTCAGTTAGGAAAGCAATGAAAAACAATGAAAGGATACATGTGTAAGAAAATAAAAATGAAGCCCTGGCTGGTGTAGCTCAGTGGATTGAGCACGGGCCTGCGAACCAAAAGATCACGGTTGGATTCCCAGTCAGGGCACATACCTGGATTGCAGGCCAGTTCCCAGCAGGGGCCAGTTCCCAGCAGGGGATGAACGAGAAGCAACGGTACATTAATATTTCTCTCCCTCTCTCCTTCCCTTCCCTTCTAAAGATAAAGAAATAAAATTTTAAAAAAAGAAAAGAAAAATGAGTATTGACTATATATTATAGGAGACCATATGTGTGGTGTGGGCCCAGCTCCCACTCAGAAAGACAGTGGAAAGCAAGGTCCCATACACAGGACCCATGCCCACGAATAGGTTCTCCTGTGGGGAATCAGGCCTGCATTTTACCTAGGCCACTTTGAGACGTGCTTTTTGCTAAAACTCCCTCACGCTGAATTGAGGCAGAAAATGTTCACTGCACATCTTTAGTAACTTCCTAAAATATCTGCTAAACCTCCCAAGGATGAGTGTAATCACTTTATCCACTTTTCCATTTCCATTTGCAAATATCCTTCTTTTTGATGTAATTAGCAACATCTTCTTCTTTGTTTTCTGTAAAAGGTAACCACCTAAAGTGAACCCATGCATAGTAAATGAGGGCCATCCTCAATGGAATGTGCCCAGAAAAGCAATAAAAGCTTATCAAGGCAAGGGTCGGGGTGCTCTCCCCTTCAGAGAGTGACTGTGCCATCCCTTTTCCTCCATAGGACCTGGTAGTCCATGTGAATTTGTCTCATCTCAGCCACAGTGCCACGGACCCCTCAAGCCAGGGTCTGCATCAGCATGTCAATAATTATAATTTATAGTTGAAAGAATAATTCCAGAAGGCTTAAGAGAGAAAAGGGACTATCAAATGTGAAAAAAATAGAAGGCCAAGGTGAGATGGTATATTTAAACCCAAATATATCAGTAATTACATTAAATTTAAATAGACTACATTCTCCAATTAAAAGAAGGATAATTGTGAGTTACTTAATATTAAAATATGATTATATGCTATTTAAAATGTGTCCATCGGTAAAGACTGGATCAAAAAACTATGGTACATTTACACAATGGAATTGTATGCTGCAGAAAGGAAGAAGGAACTACTACCCTTTGCAACATCATGGATAGAACTGGAAAGCATTATGCTGAGCGAAATAAGCCAGGCAGTGAAAGACAAATACCATATGATATCACTGTTTACAGGAATCTAAACAAAACAAACAAGCAAGCAAAATATGACCAATGACACTCAAGTACGGAACAGGCTGACAGGGTCCATAGGGGAGAGGGGAGAGAATCACAGGGGAAAAGGGGATGGACTCACATGAACAAGTATAAAGGACACATGGGCAATAACTAAGGGTGGGGGTGGAAATGGGAGGAAGGCGGGGAGCACGGGGCGGGGGGTGGGCAGGCAGGGCTGGGAATATAAGACAGAAAGCTGTACTTGAACAAGAATTAAATAAAAAAATAAATAAAATGTGTCCAAATTATTAGAAAAACACAGTTTTAAGGTAAATTTAAGGATAAAATATGTCATGGAATTAGTAGCCAAAACAAAATAAAATAGTTACATTAATATCAGGAAATGTGTATTCCATGGATAGGGATCTTTTTCTAGGGATAAATAGGAATAGTCAATAATAATTAAAGTTTTAGTGCACTGTAAATATATGAAAATTCTAAAGCTGCAAGTCCTTAACAGATCTTTATATTAAAAAATAATAAAATTATACAATCAACTCAATCAAATGAAATGAAAGCATTGGTAAAACTTACTATCTAATGATAAAATAACTTTTTAGCAAACTGTTAATAAAAGAAACTTCTTTAATCTTTAAAAACCATGAACAAAAATTTACAGCACATATCATACAGAATTGCAAATGTTGCAAATTTTCTCCTTAAGATAAAGAGTGAAACAAAGTTGTCCATCACCACTACTTCTATATTCTACATAATTTTGTAGTAGGGTACAAAGTCAGTGTCAAAATCAATAAAAAGCAATAAAATATGTAGGTATTATAATGAAAGAAATGAAACTCCCATTATCCACAGACAATATAATTTGAATAAATTATTAAAATTAATCAGTAAATTTAGTGTGGTAGCAGAATATGAGGCCACTATTTCAAAATCAATTGCATATCTCCATCCTGACTTCAGAAAATTAGAACACGAAATGTTAAGCTATGCTACTTATGACAGACATTTCTTGAAGTACAAGTAAAGAAACTTTACACTAACAATTTTTCTAAATACTGAGGAATAAAGCTAATGGAAGATATGGGAAAACTCAACTCAGAAAGCTATAAAATTATTAGTGAGAAAACTTTATATAGGTATAAATAAATGGAGCATATAGCATGTTCACTGATTTAAAAAACTCATTTTTAAGATATTCTTCCCGAATTTATCTATGCACTCATTACTCTCACAGCAAAATTTTATTATGTCTTTTGTGAAAACTGACATACTTCTTTTAAAAACTTAATGCTTAGGTAAGGATGAAAATTGACCAAGTCACTCTTGAAGAAGAACAAGGTAGGAGGGTGTAATTTACTAGATGTCAAATAGATGGCAGGTAAAAAGAAATTAAAAATGTGTAACTATAAAGCAACAGTAATTAAGATAGCATTTTACTGATTCAAAGGTAAACAAATATAACTATGTAATATAATTGAGAGTCCAGAAACAAACCGATACATATATGGAGTTTCAGTTTATTACAAAGTTGACATGGAGGACAAGAGGGTAAACAAAAAACATTTTGTTAAGTGGGCTCATTCAACTGGATAGTAATTTGAAACAAAATAAAATTGAACCCCTAACTCACCATTCACACACAATTTAAGTGGATTGTAAATATTGATACAGATTAATTAATAGATCTCATGATATTAGTATAGGATAATCATTACATTTTATTCTCGGAAGAGAAGATAACTCAATTTTTTCCTCTCAGGGCCAAGAGAGCAGTTCTGCTTCACCTCATTCATCCCAGCTGCTTGCCTTCTACTGTCCCATCACCCTCCTGCAGTTATTACTCCTCCTTTGAGGCTCACAGTTCTCCAAGTACACCTCCAATTTCCCATTTTCCACATTGGCATAAACTACCCCAGGTTCCTCTCCTGCAGTGTGTTTTTAACATTTTCTTCTACACAGCCTCTTGTCTGAGGTGACATCATTTATCTCCAGGTATTTCTTTTTCTTCCCTCCAGTCTTCAGAAGAAATGTCTCTTCCGTTGATCCATATCTCCTCATATCTCATCTAGTTGAATTTCTGTACATGTATATATGTGTCTGTCTCTGTATCTCATTCTCTTTCTCTGCCTCCAGGCTTTACTAGATCATTTTATTTAGCCTGATAATTTTCAAATCTCTTCACTGTAAAAAGAAATGATGAAGCTGTTTTGGGAATGCCATTGCTCTTAAGCTATCTTTTTCTGTCTCTTTTTACTCACCCAGAAATGATTACTATGTTTTATTTATGTGTATATTTGTTCACTACACACTCTCTTATTAACCTCATATAATATAATAATCAGCTAATTACTAAATCCATCAGCCATCTTTCCTTTCTGCATTGTGAATATCTCTCAACAGAATTTAGTTACCACATATTTAATACTCTCCTTTCTCAACACTTTCCTTTCTTAGATACATTTCTCTTCTAGCTCCCATTTCATTTGATCAAATCTCTTCTTTTCCAAGTCTTCCCTCTTTATTCACTATTTAATTATAGATATTTTCCAATGTTTTGATATTTTCTCCCTTCTCTTTCCATGCTTCATTTTATTATTCCCACCTCTAGCTTCATGTTCTTATGTGCTTATTAGTTTTAAATTCATATTTTAATACACACCTTAAAATTGCTTCAGTACTAGCTGTTCATTGAGGCCAGTATTGATGGTCATCAAAATTAATAACTTCTTTATCTTTTACTCACACAGCACTTTACATGCTACATTTTAAAGACATTTCTTTATTTGTTGTTCAAGTACAGTTGTCTCCATTTTCCACCAACCCCTGATCCTACCTTCTTTGGTTTTGTCCATGTGTCCTTTGTACATGTTCCTAAAATCCCTTCCCCCTTCCTCCCCCATTATCCCCTTCCACCTCCCCTCTGGTTACTATAACTTTGCTCTTAATTTCAATGGCTCTGGTTATATTTTGCTTGCTTGTTTTTATTTGTTGATTAGACTCCAGTTAAAGGGGACATCCTATCATATTTCTCTTTCACCGCCTGGCTTATTTCACTTAGAATAATGCTCTCCAGATTCATCCAGGCTATTGCAAAGGTTAGGAGCTTTTTCTTTCTTTCTGCTGTATAGTATTTTATCATGTAAATGTACCCTAGTTTTTTGATCCACCCATTTACTGATAGGCAAGAAACTTACTTTGCTTCCAGCACTTGGCTATTGTAAATTGTGTTGCTGTGAACATTGGGGTGCATAAGATCATTTGAATTGAAGTTTCAGGCATCTTAGGGTACAATCCCAACAGTGGAGTTGCCAGGTGAAAAGGCAGTTCCATTTTTAGTTTTCTGAGGAAATGCCATACTGTTTGCCACAGTGGCTGTGCCAGTCTGCATTCTCACCAACAGTGCGCCAGGGTTCCCTTTTCTCCACGACCTCTCCAACACTTGTTGTTCATTGATTTGTTTATGATGGCCATCCTCACTGGTATGAAGTGGTATCTCATTGTGGTTTTAATTTGCACCTCTCTGATGGCTAGTGATGCTGAGTATCTTTTCATTGTCTCTGGGCCCTCTGTATGTCCTACTTGGAGAAGTGTCTGTTCAAGTCCTATTCCAAAAAATTCAAGAAGACAGAAGACTTCCAAAGTCTTTTTATGAAGCCAGCATCATACTAATCTCAAAACCAGATAGAGACACAACAAAGAAAGAAAATTACAAGCCAATATCACTGATGAACATAGATACTAAAATCCTCAACAAAATATTGGCAAACCCCATCCAGCAATACATTTAAAAGATTATAAGCTTTGATCAAGTGGGATTCATCCCAGAGATGTAAGGATGGCACAATAATCACAAATCATTAAATATAATACATCATATAAACAAAAAGAAAGACAAAAACTACATGATCGTATCAATAGATACGGAAAAAGCATTTGACAAAGTACAGCACCCATTTATGATAAAAACCCTCAGCAGAGTGGGAATGGAGGGAGCATTCTTCAACATAATAAAGGACATATGCATTCTACATTTTGAACCTAGTAATAATATTTCCTCGTATTCAGTATACCTGTTTGCATGTCTGTGTCTTTCACTTTCTCCAAAATACAAGTGCTTTGGAAGCAAGGACCATGAATTTGCCATCTCTGTATAGTGATCTGGGGTATTGTGTTTTTCTCTTCCAAGAGAAAATTTCAGTTTTGTTACAAAATTTCCTATCAGTGTGCCCAGCTTTAGCCTGATGCTACCACTAACATCATCTGTAGACATACAGCATTGAAATAGGAGTAAGTTTTTGCTCTGCCTCATGGGTATGCAGCCCTATTCCAATTTCTGGGCACAATTACAAATTTGCTCTTTGCATTGTGGTATATTAATTCTAAGCATTACTTTTGGCACCTGAGTTTCTTAAGGATGTGTGTATTTGTGTGTTATAAAATCACTAATTCAAGTCTCAAATGTCTTCCCAAATAGGTAGCTAATAGAAGTCTCAACAGCACTTCCTGTAAGAGATAACAGAATAAGAGTTATAGTTGAGGGAATCACTATTTCATTTGTTGTAATTTTTCCCAGGAGCTCAAGCAGTTATTTCACATCTTTGTATTTATATGTTTTATGTTTTTTAAAATTATTTAAAAATCAACTGCATGTGTTAGAGTAATGTGAAATAAAATAAAGATTGCAATGTTAGTTGATATTTTCTCAGCAAGTTCATTGAGAGAAATGAAGTATTTCTTTCTTTTTCTTTTTTGTTATACTGCTTTTCTTTTCTACTTAAAGAATACTTCAATGGAGTTAAAGAGGCATATATGAGCTGCTTTTTCCCAGTTCTATGATTTCAATAGCCTTTCCCTTACCTCATTTTATCTTCATGTGATGGCCAGAATTTAATGCACATTTTCATTAGGTCTCATCAAAGAATAAGGGAAACTAATTAAATTAGCATTCCTCTAAATTAATAAATAGCTTTTCCTGATATTTTCCTTTGCAAACTTTGCTCTTTATAAGATAATGACCACAGTACTAGTATAAAAACACAGTTAAAATTAATAATTTGAAATTACCCTTCTCTCCATATGCTTACTCAGCTCACACTTTGTTCATAACTGCAGTGTGGTAAAAAGTAGAAAACTGCCCTAGCTCTAAGTTTATTATTGAGTACTCCCTACCTCATCTTCTTGAATAGTTAGTGGGTTTTCTTGATTTATATTGCTTCACCATGAACTGAATTTTTAAAAAATATTAAAGTGTTATCGAAGTTTTAGTCAGTTCTGTTTTGAGCAAACAGAGTTCAAAATGTAAAGTTGATTTACATTTTGAAATTTAGTGTTAGGCTTATCCTATGAGTTTTCCATATTTGCTAGCCCACAAAACGTGGGTCAGAGTTTGTCATATGATATTCAAAAGGCCATACATTTAGTAGGCATTGCCACTCACCCACCATTACCAGTTGTGCCTCTAACTAGAAAATAATAGACAGACAATTTGCAAGATGCATGATGTTGATTAGAACTATATATAGTTCAGAGATTATCACATGTTCCTTATCCAGGTTGTCCTAAGATGACTAAAAAACTAAAACAACAACAAATAATAAAACTCATCTTGTGTGAAATGGGCTTTTTGGAACCAAACAAATTTATCATTAATGTTGGCATCTATACATTACATGTAAGTATCATATTCTGTATTAAAGTTTTCTACCCCTTTATGTTTTCATACTAAAACATAGTTCACTGATTTGGGGGTTAATGAAAGTGCTAAAACAAAAAAAAATACCTGCAGCATAAGGGAACCTCGACAAGAATAAGATGAATTATGTGGAATATTTTAATTGAGTTAAGCAGAAATTTAAACAGAACAAAGATACCAAAGTTTAAAAGTCTCTCCATCCACAGGCATAACTCTGATGTTTAACCTCAAAATGTGTTTAACACTCTTGCCTGTAATGGAAATGCAGTATAGAAGTTGAGAGGTTGTGTGATGGAATAGATCATTAGCTGTCAGGGAAAATGGTGCATCTTTGCCTCAGCATAGTCAATGACCAAGTGACTTATTCAAATCAGTTAAGTGTGCAATATGAAAAATCATTTTATACAAAAGAAATGAATATTCAATATCTAGTGACAAAGATGTCAACTTCATAATTACCATCTGTTTAAAATGAACAATATTTTTTTACTATGAAACATCTCTAATCCAGTAAGTTAGGTATAAACTTACTGAATAGTTAAACTATCATGATGGAATGTACCTAATACAATTTTGAATTTTTTATACTTTCAGTTAGGGCTATTCTGGGAAAATTTACATATTCATTATATGTTTTTTGCTTGCTGTTTATATAGATAGTTCCCATGGTTCTAAGATACTTCTTTCAAAAACCAAGAAATTATATGTTCCTATTTTAAGTCCTTAAATACCTCTTGCCACACACTTTTTGGTTTTATTAAATTTTACCACATCACCCACAGCTTTCATCTTCTTAGACCCACAAGACCTAACATTGTTGCTTGAGTATGTATGAGTGTCTCACCACACTTTCCATCATTTTAGTTTCCCTTTGGCAAACCTTTTCTAGCTGAGTTTCTCTGAACCATGCTCTTGAGCTCCACAATGAAATGCCTGTCAAAGCAAGGCACTTTTCCAGCTAGGAACTACAACATACTCTATCAGGAGTATATCTTTTTAAAATATATTTTATTGATTATGTTATCACAGTTCTCCCATTTCCCCTTCTTCTCCCCTCTGCCTGGTACCCCCCTTCTCTCCAGAAATCCCCATGAACTAAGTTCATGTCCATGGGTCATGCGTATATGTTCTTTGTCTTCTCCATTTCCTATACTGTTCTTAACATCCCAGGAAGCAATTATTTCTTTATTAACTATTTATTTTAGCGCTTGCCATGATATGATATTGATCAGCTATTCACTATGTGTAATTTTTAGTACTGACTTGGCTGCTGTAAGAAGTATAAGGAGTAACTCAACTCATAAATAAGTATGATTTTACTCAGGGGATTTATGAGAAAATTATGCATAAAGGTAAATATTAGCATTAATTTTTAAAACCCATGTGGCTTGGACTAACAATTTGTCACTAGCAGGAAGTTCACCCAAGCAATGTTTAAAATTGTGACATGAATTGATCAATCTTGTGTAGACCTGAATTGGTTAAGCTACCTACAGTTATATATTTTAAGTTCACAGCATTTAAAATATTGAATTTCCACTTTACTTATAATTTAAGGTGAATAAAATGCAGATAGCATTTAGGAAACTGAATATAATATTGAGAGAGAAAACAAAAGTTTAGTTTGAACTGCAGTCTTCTACTACTTAATCGGTTGTTAATTTGCTCCATGACCTTCAGGCAGTAAGCTCATTGTGTCTCAGAGGATATAATAATCCTGACCTGCTTCACAGGGGCGTGCTGTACTTTAATTGATGTGTGTTAAGCGCCTGGAGGTACTTTAATGAAAGCCATTATTGAAATGCAATTATTAACATTTAGGATAATGAAGTTAGCTTTGGCTTAGATGGTTTAGCCAAGCCTGGTATGAAGATGGTTTATAAGTTCAAGAACACAAAATTTCCCTGATACGATTTTTTAAAGGCCTAATAAAGCAAAACTAAAAAAATGAAACCATAACTGGCTTATCTGCTGACTTTAGCAGCATTAGAGCCTGCAGTTTATTGCTTTGTCTCTGATCAAATGCATTGCAATCAATGCAAATTACTACAGCAAAGCCAGGAGATAATTTGGTAAAAATGTCAAAAATGCAAAATTTGGGAGAGCTGGATAGGCTAGAAATGACTATTGATTTTGTAAAGGTTGGTAAATTACTACAATACCTCCTTACTTTAAGGTAGATTGCAACTCTTGCATTTTAAACAAGATCAACTCTAATTTTAAACTTCAGGAAAGATTTGGTGTATTTACATGCCTTACTTTTAACTGTGAGAAAGTTAGATCATGTGCTTACCTAGTAAAAATGAGTTGAGAAATTCCCAGTAAGACTCATCCTTCTGCTGAACAATTCCTACCTGTCTATACATTTCAGCAGGCTTGTCTTTTCACTCAGATAGCCCAAAGACAAGATTAAAAATAAATTTAAAAAAAAGAAAAAATAATCTCCTTATACTTAAGAAATTACAGAAACACAGAAACAAACAAGGAAAAAAAGCATTTTCATAAAATGGTCTGAAAAATTGCCATTCCATCTTTAAGTAATGTCACACATTTATCAATTTCCTATTAATATTGTTCTTTAACTAATATCAATTGAATTTAATACTACAACAATGTCTAAAGCATAGGATCACACAAACTGAAAATTCAAGACAGAGGGATTTTCTTCAATTAGATCTTAATTTAGTGTGGAAAGTTTCCATGCTTCTAAAAGTACACAGTATGGTTGGTATAGCTCAGTGGATTGAGCACAGGCCTGTGAACCAAAGGGTCCCTAGCTCAATTCCCAGTTAGGACACATGCCTGGGTTGTGGCCCAGGTCCCCAGTGAGGGGTGCATGAGAGACAACCACACACTGATCTTTCTCTCCCACTCTTTCTCCTTCCCTTTCCCTTTCTCTAAAAATAAAATAAAATCTTTTAAAAACTAAATAAATAAATGTACACAATATAACATTCTTTTAGGATTTATTTCTGTTTATTTATATTTGCTAAATATTTTCAGAAAAAATATTAAAAAACTGCAATTAGCACCCATGATATCATTTCTCACAGCTACCAAAATTATTTTATTATTGAAAATTTATTTTTATTTTATATTATACATGTATTTAACATGGAGAAGAACATTGTTTAAACCAATGTGTTTTGTCCCCCTCAGTCCAATTCCCCTCTAAACATCATCAGAGTATAACACTATTATGAATATGTTTATAATTATAATTTAATATTTTATGACGTGTAAATATATATTAGTAAATAATATATACTACTGGGTTTGGGTATTTGTATATTTTAAATATATATTAATGGCATTATACTGCCTATACCATTATGCAATTTGCTTTTTCATTTAATATTGTATCCTGTCTTTATATTTATGTTCACACATACAAATCGACTTCACTCATCTTCACACACCACTGTATTCATAAACCATAATATTTTTTAATCCTCATCCAAGGATATATTTTATTGATTTTTAGAGAGAGAGGAAAGGGGAGAGAGAGAAATACCAATCCGTTGCCTCCTATAGGCACCCCAACTGGGGATCAAAGCGCAACCTAAAAATATACCCTGACCAGGAATGGAACCCTCAAACTTTTGGTTCATGGGATGATGCTCCAACAAACTGAGCCATCCAGCCAGGGTACCATAATATTCACATATGTATTTCTACTGATAGATGTTTAGATTGATTATTATTATTTTATTTTTTACCTATCACAGTGTATAAATGTCTCCTTGTGAATGTGTGTAAAAGTTTTTCTTGAGTATATAATCTAGGAGTTGAAATGATAAGTAATTATGTGTGTATATTTAAAATTTTTTCAGCTATTGTACATTGCCTTCTGAAGAGCTTATGTCAGTGAAAACTATCAAAAATACATTGGAATTAAAATATTTTTTAAATATTATATTCTCACATGGCAAGAGGTTGAAGAATAGTGTTCCCTGGTGGAACACATATATAGTTTGGTAGGGCCACCATGAAACAATAACACAGACTGGCTTAAATAACAGAATTGATTTTTCAGTTGTGGAGGTTTAGTTTCTTCTGAGGCCTCTATCCTTGGCTTGCAGTCGGCTACCTTCTCCCTGCATCCACACATTTCCTATTTTCTGTGCTCATGCAGTACTGGAACCTCTTTATGTGTTCAAATCTTATCTTCTTTTGAGAATACCAGTCAGATTGGATTAAAGTCTACCCATATGACCTCATTTAACCTTAATTACTTTTCCAAAGGACTTACCTCCAAATATAGTCACATTTTAGGCTACCAGCAGTTAAGATTTCAATGTATGAATTTTGGTGCAATGAAATTCACCTCATAATGTGTGTGTGTATAATTTCCTTCACATATATATATATATATATATATATATATATATATATATGTGTGTGTGTGTGTGTGTGTGTGTGTGTGTGTGTGTGCACATATCCATATCTATATCTATATGCATGTCATCTATATCTATCAATTTCACCTATATCTATAATCTATCCAGATGGTAACCAGACATGTAATATGAAAAACAGAGACATTTATTGAAGAAAAACATTGTACATAGGACAGTAACACTCCAGTCCCCTTCAAGTAGGCACTTTGGCATCTCACACAGTTCCCCAAATCACCTCACATAGTCCTCCCCATCACCATCAGCTGCCCTGTGGTGTTTTCCTGAATCTCATCAGCAGTCTGAAATCTCTTTCCTTTCAAAGGTGATTTCAGTTTTGGTAAAAGCCAGAAATCACAGGGTTCCAAATCTGGGTTGTAGGGGGGCTGAGTCACCTGGGTGATTTGGTGTTTTGCCAAAGTACTCTGCTCAATATGTAATGTATAAGCAGGCACATTGTCATGATGAAACTGACAATCACCGGTTGAACATAGCTGAGGCCTTCTGAATCAGCTGAATAGTTTCCATGAAGGAATGTTCAAGCTTAATGCAAAATTTGATGCAGATTCATTGGTCTACAGGTTTAGTCATTTTAAATACAATGGCCATACAGTACACATGCTCACTCAACAGTGTCTACTGCCCCCACTGACTAGTACAGTGAGGTCATAATTGTTCATACATGTGCACTCTGGTCCACTCTCCTTGGCTGCCAGGTTATGTGAATATCAGGCAAACCATTCTTATTATGTTAATAAAGGCTGGACTTTTCCTAAACAGACCTCATGTATAGACATATATGAAACTCTATCAAAATCACTTGCATGCCCCCGTTCACTCGTGAATCCATTCAATATACTGAACAGTAACTATATTCAGATGTTGAACATACAGAGATGAAAAACACATGTGTTTTGCAGGTTTTCAGACTTGAGTTTGAATTCTGACTCTGTGCTTAATATCAGCAGTATGTCAGATAAATTACCTATGCTTTTGTCATCAGTTTCCTTGTCTTTAACATAGAAATAAAACTACTACTAACTTTATGATAGAGTGGTTAGTGATGTGGGCTATGAAGGAATTCACAAAAAGAAGAAAATCCAGAGAGTAAAAAAGTTTTTGTTTTTACTTTCCCAAGGGAGGGTAAGGGCTAGGTGAAGAGAAATGCACCAGCTGGGAGGACTTAGGGCTTTGGGCTTTTATCCAGTAATGAATGGGATGGTTGTAGAGCAGGATGTTTCAGTTAGATTTCAATTTGTTCTGATGTTATTTTTGGGTGCAGGGTCTGGTCTGGGTTGTGCAGTAATTGTGGTCTGGTACATCTTGTTTCATAAGTTCCTGGAACATCTGTGCTTTCAGGGTGCACTCAGTAATTTTCTAGTCCTGAGGATAAAGGATCATAAAACAATTAGGGTCAGTCATGCTTTATGGAGTCCAGTTATCTCTGACAAAGAGGGCCTGAAAAAGTGCCTTTGGCCTATCATTTGATAGGACTTTCGTGTTGCTACATACAACAAAATACTCAGTGTCTGTTGCCCTGACCGTTTCTGTTAATAGACGGTAGACTGTTTCCTTTTTCTTAACACTCTGCATTCCATGAACTTCTGGGAAACAACTATTCCTGAGTTCTGAATTTTCTGATGGTTATTTCCTCTGTTTCATTGTGGATCTCTTCCCCCTATACATTCCTTAAAAACTAATTTACCAATGGCTCTGCCTCCAGAACACTAACTGATCCAGTGTCCCCATGACCCTCATAAAAGTGTATGGTTTCGCCAAAGCCATATAAGCATGAACACCTAGTCTCTATTTCTAGCCTCAGTTGCACCACTGACATGTGTGTGTATATGTGTGTGTCCATATGTAAATTATTTATTGAAGTATTCATTTAGCAACCAATATAAGATGTGAGTTCTATTTTCTAAACAAAAATAAGAACATGTATAAAGGGTACATGGAAAAAGTTAAAGGGGGTAAGTTAGAGGATGAGAAGTGGAGATGGGTGGGGTGGGGTGGGGGTGCATGGTGGGGTGAAAATGGAGACAACTGTATTTGAATAACAATAAAAAAAGATTATTGGTGAAATTGAAAAAAAAGAGTTCTATTCTGAAATTTAGACCTAAAATTTATATGAGGAACTTTCTTTCGGAGAATGGAGTCTTCCTTCCTCCATCTTGTAGCTCACCTATCTGAACACTTACCAAGGATGTCATGAATGTGTCCTTTTTAAAACTGAATGGCCGTTACCCACATTTTAATGGGAAAAATTTGCTGTTGAACAAAACTAGCTTCATAAACCCAGTCAAATTTCACAGTTTTACTTCAGAGCAAGCAGGAATAATTATGTATCTCAAGTGAGACAGTGAAAAGGAAATGATTTTAAAATGTATTTAAAATGTACAGTGTATTAATATAATTGGGCAATAAATGGAGGCACTCCACATACAAGTGACACAAATGAAAAGGAGTCATTACGAAGTAGAAAACTTGGAGATATATTTTTCTTTTTATTAAATTTATTTATTTTAAAGTACATTTTATTGATTATGTTATTACATTTTTATTTTTTATATTATTACAGTGTGACTTTTGCTGTGTCTCTCACATTCCAACTACAACCAGAGGTACTTTTTTTCTAATATTTAAGCTAAACACTCAGCTATAAAACTTTTGCTTTCTTTTGTAAGTAGCAGGACTAAAATTCTTTTGAAATCTAAGAGTCAAATAATGTATTAAACATGATTTTCAATGTAGCATTCACATTTCACTTTGCTTAAAAAAAGAATAAAGTTGACCTTAGTATTTTGAAATCCTCAGATAAAAAAAGCCTTTCCCTTGTTAAGAAGCTACTGATTATTACCTTTGTTTAGTTTCCTGCCTTTGTTCCAATTTTGTTGTAGTCTGTTTATGATTCTCTGTTATAATTTTGTAATACACTATGAGGTTTTTAAATTGGTCATTTTCATAAATAAAAAAATGAATTCCAAATGTCTCATGTATAAAAGTAAATGTGTCACAGATTTAGGCTTATGATGACTATGGCAAACCATACTTCTTTTGAATTTAAAATGTCTCCTGATGTCTCACTTTTCTGTTGGGCTACATAGGATAAAGCTCCTCAAGCATAATAAACATTATTTTTGTAGAAATCCAGTATTGTGGTCAATAAAAAGAGTTTATATAAATACCAATAATTCAAGTACTTTGAAGTTCTCTGTACTCAGACTACCCCAGATATAATAAACACATTTCAAATCCTAGGTAGTTTATTGTTGAAATATACAACTTTTATGTTAACAAAAATAAATACTTTTTACCAGTTTTATTAAATTCAAAAAGGGACAGTCTTATCGCATTTTTATTTGATAACAGAGATTGCATTTGGTAAAATTATTTGATTAAGTACAGTCACCATTATTAGATTAGAGGGAATTAAATTATAATTACTAAAAATTATAGGTAATTACATTACAGCTTAATTTCAAAGCTAAACTCATCCCCCCAAAAAAAACATTTTATCCATGTGCTTAAATTATGCCTGTATATCTATTAATGCGATGCATAATAATGGCTTTGGTAATTTGAAAGCCAAAAGTATGTAATTGAACAATTATTACAGCCACACTGTCTGAAGGCACTATTTGTCAAGTGAGTTATATGATGGCCAATTATATCCACTCAACCTTGAAGGATAATTCTATTTTCTGATGGGAACAAATTACTATTACACTCCCCCCTCAAAGTTTAACTGTTGGCTTTTACAATGTAAATTTTCTCAAATGAACAGGCTTTTTTAGTGCCAGATTTGCTTTGATTTAAATAAAACTGTTTAATATATACATGTATCAGGATATTTCACATTAATATTCATAAAAATAAAATAAAACCAAAGCCCTCAAGAACATACACACAATCTAAAAAATAAAGGTAACGTTTTGAATCCTTATAATAGTCGGAAAACTCCTAGCCTTGAACTATGCATTTTTCTCAATCAGAGAGTAGTGGCTTTGCTCTAACATACAAATTGATCATCTGGCTTCCTGGCGTAGAAAAATTAGAAGTAATGAACCAGGAAGAAACTGGAGGAAATGGTTAAAGCTACTTATACTGGTGGCAGGAAAAGTAAAACCTCGAAATGTGACTTTAAGAAAGGAAATAGCATAACTAATAAGATAGTCATGAGTTTTAGTGTAACACAGTGTAATGATCTTAATGTTCATCTTGAGTTATCAAGAAATGGTTACATTATGGTCAATGCCATTCTTGGAATACCAGAGAGTAGAATAGATATTAGAAATGCTTATATGAAGTGTGTCTCTCTTTTTTTTTTTTTTTTTTTTTTTTTTTTTTTTGCAGAATGACACCCAGTCCACTGAGCCACACCAGTCAGGGCTAATCACTATTTTTTTAAATATTTATTTATTTATCTTTAGAGGGGAAGGGAAGGAGAGAGGAAGAGAAACATCAATGTATGGTTGCTTCTCGTGCATCCCCTGATGGGAACTGGCCCCTGCCGGGAACTGGCCTGCAACCCAGGCATGTGCCCTGACTGGGAATCGAACCGCGATCATCTGGTTCGCAGGCCCACGCTCAATCCACTGAGCTACACCAGCCAGGTAAGGATTTTATTTATTTATTTTTAGAGAGAGGGGAAGGGAGGGAGAAAGAGAGGGAGAGAAACATCAATGTATGGTTGCCACTCACGTGGCCCCCACAGGGGACCTGGCCTGCAATCCAGGCATGTGCCCTGACCGGGAATTGAACTGGTAACCCTGTGATTCACAGCCCGAGCTCAATCCACTGAGCCACACCAGCCAGGGCTAATCACTATTTTTTAATCATAATGTATTTGAAGCCAAATAAGGTAAATATTATTCTACATTTATGTGATACAAGATAAAATTTAAGGTTCCACAGAGAATAGTGCTTTCTTGGGATGTTATTAAGCTGCACTTTCTTAACTAGATACTTTGTTTTAAAAGTGAAAAAGTTTAATGTTTTGGCCAGTTTAGTGATGGTACAGTACATACACAAGTTACCAAGAGATAAGAACTTCTACTACTAGAAATGTTTCTACCTGTTAAGTTAATGAAGGGGCTCCCAATTTGCAGCAAGTTGCTGAAATTCTTTTCACAGGCCTATACACCAGGACAGAAGGAGGACGGTAGTCTCACTGAATACACAAGGATCTCCAATTAAATCTAATGGATTGTGACTTTCAAAATGATGTCCCACAGAAGACATGTTTTTGTCCAACCCTAATTCTTAAAAAAATGTGGCAGCTTAGGAACTACAGAATAAAGATATCTTATATAACTATAAAAAATGAAAGAGTTTAGAATTTCAAAAATTTGATGGATGTACTCAATTAATTTTGGTTTGTAAATGTGTTCAGTATCTTGGAATGTGTCCACTTGCCTCTCTGAGGTCTGGAGAACAATGTAGGGCAGTATTTGACAATATATTTTATATCAGGAATTTTTGATTAATGGTTTTTTGGGTCCTTCTGATTCCAAGAATGATAATTAGAAACATACAGTGCTTCGTTGGTCTGTGACACACTGTTGGGAAACACTGAATTGCTTGCTTATAAAGCAATATTTCCAATGAATCTGATTAATTTAAGCAAAAAAAATAAGCAAAACAAGTAAACAGAAAAAAATTCCCTATTGAGAGCCAGATATTTTTTATTATAATAGGTATGTTTTCAAACACTGAATTTCTTGTAAGAGTTGTTTCATGTGGTTACAATATTATATGAAGTAAATAATAGCAGACTGTGATAAAAATATGTCAGAAAGTATCTGGGTTTTTAATTGGAAGTGAATATACTTTGTTATTTTCCATCAGCATCTGCTCAATTCAAAAATCCTGAATCCATTTTCTGACAGATTGATTTATTCTTTTTTGTCTTGTTTCGCCAGTCCATATGAACCCGTTGCTGGGTGTTTCAAGTAGCCCTTTCTCTCTAACAGTACTTATGGTTCTACTTTCTTCAATCTCTTATCTTTTTTGCTTCCTTACTTTATTCAAGTGCTCTTTGGAGTCCCGTGGGAAAATGCCATTGAGGTACAAACTCCTGTGTGAGAGACTGTTTCTCACCCTAGCACAGCAGGTGAATCACAGACATTTTCTAAAGGCTTGAAAGAGATAGTGATTTTGACATCTTATGAGTGAGTAGCTAACGGCAAAGAAAACACTCAGTATTGATTGATGGAAATATCCTGAACTGTGAGTTAGAAGTCCTGACTGACTAACTACATATTACTTTGGATAAATCTCTTAATCTCTGAAGAGCAGATACTTTGAATATAAATTGGGGTTTGAAGTAGACAGCTTCTTTTAAACTCTAAAATGCTGTGAATGTGATGTTAAATTATGGATCGATGTATTTCCCTACATTATTCATTTCGTTTCCATTAATCACTTAATATCACTAAGCATACCTAATAGCTAAATTTCAAAATAGCATCCATTTTAAAAAATAACATAACTTTAACTTAGTTACTCAGTTCAATATCATTCTACTACAAGAAATTAATAGTATATAATAATAATAGTATAATATTAACTACTATCCTGAAAAGAGCTATTCCTCTGCAACATTCAGTCTTTTTCTAATCAGTCACATTGTGAAAGATGGCTGAATTCTGAGTTTAAAAAAAAGCCTGTAGTCACACTAGAAAAGAAGCCTGTGCAATTTCTAACCTTTATTATGGTTTAATTTTTGCAACCAATCAGAGAAATTGCATTTATTCTATTGTTGATAACTCACAAATAGTAAATTATTATTTTAGAATTGAAGAAAATTAAGTAACCATGAAGATTAACCAAGATTGACCAAGAAAATGTGCATAAATGAACATTTGAGAAAAAATGAGTATGCTTCTGAAGAATGCAGTACATCGAATGGCAAATGTGGAGGTAAAACACATAACAGAAGTCTGGGAGGTTCATATACAATCTTCTTTGCTATTAAATATTTAATGCTTAAGTAGAATAGTCACTCTGGAAAATGTCAGATGTAATATGTCATGACTTATCATTTAAAAAATAACAACTGCTGCTTTTTTGAGATAAAAGGCAGCCTTCTTGGTTTTCTAGGCAAGTCTAAGGAATAGAGACAAATTATGCATTGAAAGCCAAACTTCTTCCTTAACTGCTTTTTAATTAAATTTAATATTTACAAAGTTCCTGTTAGCAAATGAGCTAGCTGTCTGGGAAGATACAAAGATAATTTAGTCCTGGTTCACAACTTACAACTGCCTATAATCTCATTTTCTTTAGACCCTGCAAGAAATAACTAAGTGATTTGGAGAATTTTTTTAGCTAACTCATTAAATTATTATTGAAAAATCTCTTTCTATAAGTATATTGTCCTGGGAAACTGGGACGGTGCCAAGATCAATACATCTTTATTAGATGAATGAATGATTGAGTGTTTAAGGTTTGGAAAGAATGATGTTTACCTTCAAATTTTTAAGAGCACATTGAAATTTCCTGCTTACTTTTACATAGTGACATAATAATTTTATTCAGTTTGTTATTTGAATATTTAATGTACCAGGAAAAGTTGAACTCCTTTCACTGTTGTGCTAGATGTTTAATCAATACCAATTAACTAAATTTGCAATTTGTTCAGAAAACTGAAATAGTAGAATAATGAATTTGGGTAGGAACACATGCTCCAGACTGATTTTGAAACTGTACTCCACAATTTGGTACCTATGTGACCTTAAACAAGCTTCTTATCCTACCTGGGGCTCAATTGTTCTATAATAAAAGTGCATGTAGAAAATACATACCATCTCCCATGGTGGTGGCTAATTTTACAATGAGATTATAAAATTATGTCTGTTTACAGCTATGAAGGAGTAACAGGGTCTCAAGTTCTCTTTGAATTTGCATTAACTTGATAGCTAGACATGTATATAAAACACTGGAAAACAGTTATCACAGGTATTAGGAAACAGGCATCACAGGGTAGTGGGCCCTGAGAAAAGGGAAGTAAGCAAGTTGTGACATGCAATTATTTGAGCTTTCAGCCGAGAGGTAACTCCAGACCATGCCACAGATTGGGGGAAGCCAAACAGGCCCCCAAATCCTCACAAGACTGTGGAGATAGTGATTGAAAGTTGGAGAGGCCACAGTGGCTAGAAGTTGTAGGGTAGAATTCCAAAGAGAAGGAAGCAACCTAGGTGCCCATCAGTAAATGAATGGATCAAAAAACTATGGTACATATACACAATGGAATCCTATGCTGCAGAAAGAAAGAAGGAGCTCCTACCTTTTGCAACATCATGGATGGAACTGGAAAGCATTATGCTGAGTGAAATAAGCCAGGGCTTGAAGGACAAATACCATATGATCTCACCTTTAACAGGAAGCTAAACAACAAAACAAGCAAGCAAGCAAAATATAACCAAAGACACTGAAATAGAGACCATGCTGACAGTGACCAGAGGAGAGAGGGGAGGGAATTTCAGGGGAAAAGGGGGAAGAATTTAGAGGAACATGTATAAAGGATACATGGACAACAACTGAGAAGGGTGGAAATGGGAGGGAGGGGGGAGCACGAGGGATGGAATGGGATGGAAGTAATAGACAGAAAACTGTACTTGAAAAATAATCAAATAAAAAATTGTAAAAAAAAGAAGGAAACTACAAAGAAAAAGAGCTTTATGAACCAGTATAAGGGTCATCTTTAGTCTTTGGCTTAAATCTATTTTGTATATGCATTTGGAGAAACTGTAAGAGGGTGGGGAAATAATAACTTCCCGGGAGAAAATGACTAAAGTGGCGGGAGTAAGATTCATAATTCCCCAAACTAAAGTTGTTCCAGGAATCATTCATAGGGATGAAAAAATGCAATACTTTTCCTCACACCTTCTAAATTCTTCTAGCTGGGCTAATACTCAAATGAACAGAGACGGATCAATAGGAGAAAAATCAAATTTTAATACAGGAATATGGAAACTCACATAAGCATAAGAAATTCCAAAGACAGTGAGGCAGCACTAGGTATATATAATATTTTGGACAAAGAAGAAAATGGGGAGAAGAGGTTCTTAGATTTCAGAAGTGAGAGTGGGTGATTTACAGGCAGTTAGAGAAAACCTGAACACACATAGCAAGCAAATTATTGCTAGGTAACTCACTGCACCACAGTGGATATCTAGCTAACAGGTCCCTATCTGAAGCCATCCATCCTATTTATCATATTTAATTCTAATTAAGCTAGGATAAATCCTGAGATTCCTTCTTGAAGCAGCTTTTTCTATCAGAATAGTTAGGAAAGAAAAGAAAGTGAAAGGTTTTTTTCTGATTCTTTTAGTTTCTTTTTTAAACTTTATCTTTAATATTAACATTATTACAAATGCCCCCATCCCCCCCCCGGCCCACCTCTACCTAGCCCCCATCCCCCTTCCCTCTGGCCATCACCACACTGTTGTCTCTGCCTCTGTCATTCATATCTCTTCTTTGGCTATTTCCTTCACCTTCTTTCACCCGACCCTTTCTCATCTGACAGCTGTCAGTCTGTTCTATGTACCCATGCCTCTGTTTCTATTTTGTTTGCCACTTTATTTTGTTCATTTGATTCCACATATAAGTGAGATTATATGGTATTAGTCTTTCTCTGACTGACTTATTACACTGAGCATAATGATCTCCAGGTCCATCTATGTTGTAGCAAAATTAATAATTCCTTCTTTTTTTATGGTCAGGTAGTATTCCATTGTGTAAATGCACCACAGCTTTTTTATTCACTTATTTACTGATAGGCACTTTGGTTGTTTCCATATCTTGGCTATTTGTTTCTTAATAAACAACCTAAAATCAATATCCCAAAAAGACAACTTCAGGGTGGTGATACTATGGTCCTCCTCATATTCAATTTTCCAATCTTCAGGGATAATACACAAGGCATTCAGTAGACACCTCAGGGGAATCACATGTGAATAATGACAGTAAATTCATCTTATATTATCATCTACTCTGGGTCTGATCTGTAATAATGATCCTTAGAAAGATGAAACTTTTTTCCGAGTATCTAAATTGCTTACCAGAACAAAGTCCAACACTCTTTGAAAGAATAAGTGAACCTTAAATCTTATCTTGTATCACATAAATGTAGAATAATATTTACCTTATTTGGCTTCAAATACATTATGATTAAAAAATAGTGATTAGCCCTGACTGGTGTGGCTCAGGGGTTTGGGTGTCATTCTGCAAACAAAAAAAAAAAAAAAAGACATACTTCATATAAGCATTTCTAATACAACAAATTCTGAATATCACAAATGTAAAGTTTAAAATTTTTATAATCCAGTAAAAATTACTAGAAATGAGAAAAACATGTCTCATAAACAGAAGGAAACTCAGTCATTACAAACATACCTAGAAATAACAGACTCTCTGCTATTACCAGACATGTTTTTTAAAACAGCCATTTCAAGTACAGTCAATATGCTCAAGTATTCACTGAAAAATGTAAAATGAAAGAGAAAAATAGGATACATACCAAACTAAATAAAACTTCTGGAAATTAAAATAGTATGATATAAGATACTAAATTTTACTGAATTGGATCAACAATGATTTAGACACTTCACAAAGAAAGATGTGAATTTTATGACATCACAATGGAAACTAATAAAAATGAAGGAACAAAGGGAAAAAAGACTAAATAAATTAATAGACTATTAGTGATTTTTCAAACACTATAAAATTGTATAATCTATATGTAATTGGAACATCAGAAGGAGAAGAGAGAGGAAGAGAGGCACACACAACAATTAAATAATATTTCCCATGTTTTTAAAAAAATATAACCTAATCAACAAAACAAACAAGCAAGCAAAATATAACCAAAGACACTGAAATTGAGAACAGGCTGACAGTGACCAGAAGGGAGAGGGGAGGGGATTTCAGGGGAAAAGGGGAAGGGTTTGCAGGAACAAGTATAAAGGACATATGGACAAAAACAAGACAAGGGGGTAGAAATGGAAGGGATGTGGGGAGCACTGTGGGGGTGGGCTGGGATGGGAGTAAAAGACAGAAAACTACTTGAACAACAATGAAAATAAAAAACTGTAACTAAAACCATGAATTCAAGAACTTCAATAAAATTAAAACACTATAAAAACAAAGAAAACCAAATGAAGGCAGATGAAATTCAAATTGCTGAAAATAAATGGTAAACAACTCCTTTTAAAAAGAGAGAAAAGAGCCAGATTTTGTAACAAGGGGAGATGTTAGACTTCCTGTAACAAACCATGTAAGCTGAGCAATAGTGGGAAAGCATCTGTTAAGGGATGAAAAACAAAACTAATTGAAAAGCTATAATTGTCAAGCTATCAAGAATTTATTTTTAAAATGAAAGGAAACTTAAGACACTTTTGGAAAAATAAACTCAAAGACATCTGTCACCAACAGATCATAAATATTTAATGTCACAAAGAACTGAAAGTGAAGGATAGAAGTAGAGCTAATAAACAAATAGTGGGAATGAAACGCAGTACTAAAATATGTAATTAATCCAAAATACAGCAGGAAAATAAGGAAAGGAGTTAAAGGAGGAATGGAGAAAATAGGAAATCAATAGATTTAAATCAAATCTACAGATAAATACTTTACATGTATGAGTAAATTTCCAATTAGAAGACTGAGAGCATATGATTACATAAAGGAAAGGCAGCACAAATCTTTGTTCTTTCTCCAAGAAACTCACTTTAAATATGAAGGAAATATAGGTTAAGAGCAAAAGGATTTAAAAAGATATTCCACACAAATACGAGTAATCATAAGAAAGTTGGAGTGGCAACATTAATAGCAACCTTATAGACTTCAAAACAAGAACTATTAGTAGAAATAAAGAAGAATTTTTCATAATTATAAAAGTCATTTAATCAATCTAAAGGGCATTCAACTAATACATAACTTATTAATACATGAAGCAAAAACTTTAAGTACAAAAAGAAGAAATACACAAATTCCCAATTATATATGACCATCTCAACACTTTTCTCTAAGAAATTGATTTTTTAAAGTTTAGAAAACTTAAATAACCCTATGAAAATAAATTTAATTAATATTTATAGGTGACTTTACCCAAAAGGAATTGAATAAACATTCTCTTCAAGTGCACATGGAATATCTATCAAGATAGACACACAGGAGGGAGAGGAAAATGGGGGTGGAGTAGGACAGAGCGACTCCAGTTCTCGTACCCCTGGGAGAAAATCCTGGCAGATTTACTGAAGAACAGCGCAATCAATTCCCCAACCAACAATTCCCCAGCATTTATGAAAATAAGAGACCAGAGATAGTGATGAACCAGACAGCTACAGGTTGTTGGGGTCTCAGTGACGTGAGTAAGGACTGAGGTGGCCAGTCCAGGGGCAGCCTTTGGGTGGCGCGTAAAGACCTCGGAGCCGCAGCTGCCGCAGCGGTCTGAGCCCAGAGACTTCCTTCTGTCTGTGCCCAGCAACTGGGTTGTCTGCCACAGAGGACTCATCAGGATCCTGGCACCTGTGAGTAAAGACAAAAGTGGCAACGGCAGGGCCGGCTGCACTTGGGAGCCAGGCACCCCAGAGTAAAGTTAAAAGCAGCAGTGGCGGGACAAGCAGCCATTGGCCAGCACATAGGAGCTGCTGCTGCCACAGCTTCCAGGGCCCAGAGGCTTCTGTCTACAGCCAGCGTTCCGGCGCCTGTCACAGAGGACTCATTGGGAGCCCAGCACCTGTGAGTAAAGACAAAAGCGGCAGCAGCAGGGCCAGCTGCCCTCGGCCAGCCCGAAATGCCTCAGAGCCACCACTGCCCCTGCGTTAGGGGTGTAGAGGCTTCCGTCTGTGGCCAGTGCCACGGAGGACTCATAGGGAGCCCAGCAACCAGTGGAGCATTGGGCCGGCTGCGAGGTCCTTGGAAGAGCTGGCTCCCTCCCTCACCATATAGGCAGGGCTGGGTGGCAGAGACCTGTCTGCCTAGGTGTACAGGGAGGGTGGCAAGGACAGGGGGCCATGTTCAGTTGCTATCTCTGTGGTCGCCAGCCCACCAGCCCGCCAGCCCAGGAAATTTGAGAGGAGCATTGTCCTAAGCACTCAGGTTGGGGATTGGGCTGGGCTGAGAGGCATGCTTTCTGGAGAAGTCTTTACTGGAAATTGGACTGAGGTGTTCTCCTGTGAAGGCAGCTTGACTTGCTTCTCATCCAGCCACAGGACTGGGAAGGACCAGTACCAGATCCTGTGGGACCCAGGCAGCCTGTTGGGTGGGCGGGCACCCACACCCCAGTCTGGTAGCCTGGCTGGTAGGCGGGTGTTTCCCTGGCCTACAACACAGCCCACAGAGGGGTCCTGCCAAAACCAGAAAAATTGGATTCGACAGTTTGAAACCAACAAGGAAGGAGTTTTTTTTTTAATTTTTTAAAAAACTTTTTTAAAAACTTTTTTTCAGTAATCATATATATATTTTTACTTTTAGTGTTGCTGTATCTTTCAGTACTCTGTTCCTCTCCTTTCTTTTTTCCTGTTTTAGTCATTCTTCCTTTCACACCAAACTTATTGCTTTTTCATCACTTCACTTGCCCTTTTTTTGTGTGTTTGTTTGTTTGTTTGTTGCTTTCTATACCACTGTAAATGCTTCACAACACATCTCTCGGGTCTTAGCCCACTTTACAGGTTCCCGAATTCTATTACTAAAATGAATAAATTTACTTGCTCACACGCTGCATCTATTTACTATTCCTTACTCTCACCTTACCTCAAAATCTGACCACAAACAACTTCACTGCTTTCTAGATATAACTCACAAGCCTTCCCTCCCCAACAAGAGACTTATCTTTGGTCTATCCTTTCATAAAAGTGGCAAATAGGGTTGAAGATTACAGTTAACACTGTATAGAGACTAAATATCTTCTATCTCTTTTCTACTGGCTGTGACTGTAAATATTATAAAGTACTCTCCTGCTGCCATAAACCTTTTTGCCCCCCCCCTCCAGCTGATCACACACACACAAAGAAAGGAGTAGGTGGAAGTGGAGAACATCAAGATACCTGCAGGAGACTGCACCACTGAATTTCACAGGTATTCTACCATAGAAGTTCACACCATAAACCTAGGGAGTCAGAACAGATCGATTTAAGAAGCTGAAGCTAACAAGAAGAGTCTCATAAGGAATGGGAAGACAAAGAAACAATGCCCAAATGAAAGAAAAGGTGGAAGTCTCAGAAATAATGTTAGATGAAAGAGCGGCAAGTCAGCTCTCAGATATTGAATTCAAAGCACTAGTTATCAGGAAATTCAAAGAGCTCACAATGAGCTACCAGAAACTAGAGGGGAGCTATCATGAGCTCTCCGCAAACTATATCAACATGAAAAAGGAAATAGAAACTATCACCAAAGGACAAGAGGAAATGAAGAATACAATTTCTGAACTGAACAGCACAGTGGAAGAATTGAAAAGCAGGATCGATGAGGCAGAAGATCGGATCAGTGAGTTGGAGGACACAGTAGAAAGAATCTCCCAGAAAGAGCAAGAAAGGGAAAAGAGGCTCAAAAAGAATGAAGATGGACTAAGAGAAATGCAAGATAATATGAAAGGTAATAATATCCGAATAATAGGAATACCAGAAGGAGAAGAAGAGGAACAAGGGATAGAAAACCTATTTGAAAGAGTAATGATGGAAAATTTTCCTAATTTGATGAGAGAAAAAGTTACACGAATCCAGGAATCACACAGACTCCCATTCAAGAGGAATGCAAAGAGGCCCACTTCAAGACACATCATCATTAAAATGGCAAAATTCCAAGACAACAAGAAAATCTTAAAGGCAGCAAGGGAGACAAAGGAAGTAACATACAAGGGAGCCCCAATAAGGTTAGCTACTGACTTCTCAATGGAAACACTCCAAGGAACAAGAGAATGGCAAAAAATATTCCAAGTAATGAGAATCAGAGGCCTACAACCAGGGCTACTTTACCCAGCAAGGCTCTCAATCAAGATAGAAGGTCAAATTAAGAGCTTACAAGACAAAAGAAGTCTAAAACAATATGCCTCCACCAAACCAGCTTTACAAGAAATACTAAAAGGAGGGCTTTAAAGAAAGGAAGGAAAAGAGAGAGAGAGAGGAACACAGGTACAAAAAAGGCAATGAATAAGTACTTATCAGTAATAGCCTTAAATGTTAATGGAATAAATGCTCCAATCAAAAGACATAGAATAGCTGAATGGATAGGAAAGCATGACTCTCACATATGCTGCCAACAGGAGACCCACCTCAGGACAAAAGATCATCACAGACTAAAAGTGAAAGGCTGGAAACAAATTTTCCAAGCAAATGGTCAAGAAAAAAAAAGCCAGGGTAACAATTCTAATATCAGACAAAATAGATTTAAAAAGGGGGGCCTTAAAGAGAGACCCAGAAGGTCACTTCATAATACTCAAGGGAAGAATCCACCAAGAAGACATTAACATCATAAATATATATGCACCCAACATAGGAGCACCCAAATATGTAAGAAAAATCCCAGAAGAGTCCAAGAAAGATATTGACAGCAACACAATTATAGTAGGGGATTTTAATACCCCACTGTATAAAATGGACAAATCTCCCAAACAAAATATCAACAAAGATATTGCAGCATTAAATGACACCCTAGATGAAATGGACCTCACTGATATATGTAGAGCCCTCCATCCCAAAGAAGCTAAATACACTTTCTTTTCAAATGCACATGGAACATTTTCAAAGATAGACCACATGACAGGACACAAAATGAGCCTCAACAAATTCAGGAAAATAGAAATCATACCAGGCATTTTCTCTAATCACAAGGGACTGAAACTGGAGATCAACCCCACAGGAAAAAACCAAAAACAGCCAAAATCATGGAGACTGAATGGTATGCTATTAAACAATGAATGAGTGAAGAATGAAATTAGGGAAGAAATCAAAAAGTTTCTGGAAACAAATGAGAATGAACTCACAACAACCCAAAACTTATGGGACACAATGAAGGCAGTCCTGAGAGGGAAGTTCATAGCAATACAGGCTTACCTAAAGAAGATAGAAACATTTCAAACAAACAACCTAAGCTGAGGCCTGCAAGAACTCGAAGAACAAAAACAAAGACAGCCCAGAGCAAGTAGAAGGAAAGAAATAACCAAGAGAAGAGAAGAATTAAATGACATAGAGACTAAAAGCACAATTCTAAGGATCAATGAATCCAAAAGTTGGTTTTTTGAAAAGATAAACAAAATAGACGAGCCTTTAAGTAGTCTGATTAAGAAAAGAAGAGAGAGGACCCAAATAAACACAATCAGAAATGAAAAAGGAGAGATTACAACTGATACCACAGAAACAGAAGGGATTGTAAGGAATTATTGTGAAGAACTGTATGCCAATAAACTTGAAAACCTAGGTGAAATGGACACATTTCTAGAAAAATGTAATCTTCCAAAACTCAATGAAGAAGAAGTAGAAAGCCTGAACAGACCAATAACAGCAAATGAAATTGAAGCAGTAATCAAAAAACTCCCATCTCACAAAAGCCCTGGACCAGATGGTTTCACAGGAGAATTCTACAAAGCATTTAAGGAAGAGCTCACCCCTATTCTTCACAGACTATTCCAGAAAATCCAAAATGATGGGAAACTCCCAAACTCTTTTTATGAAGCCAGCATCATCCTAATTCCTAAACCAGATAGAGACACAACAAAAAAGAAAACTTTAGTCCAATATCACTGATGTACATAGATGCTAAAATCCTCAACAAAATATTGGCAAATCGCATCCAAGAATACATCGAAAAGATCATACACCGCAACCAAGTTGGATTCGTCCCAGGGATGCAAGGATGGTTTAATATCCGCAAATCTGTAAATGTAATACATCACATAAACAAAAGCAAAGACAAAAACCACATGGTCATATCAATAGATGCGGAAAAAGCTTTTAATAAGTTACAACACCCATTTATCATAAAGGTACTCAGCAAAGTGGGAATAGAGGGAGCATTCCTCAATATAATAAGGGTCATATACAAAAGACCTACAGCAAACATCATACTCAATGGGCAAAAACTAAACGCTTTTCCACTAAGATCAGGAACAAGACAAGGTTGTCCACTTTCACCACTTCTATTTAATATAGTATTAGAAGTTTTAGCCTCTGTGATTAGGCAAGAAAAGGAAATAAAAGACATTCAAATTGGAAAGGAAGAAAAAAATTGTCATTGTTTGCAGATGATATGATAGTGTACATGGAAAATCCTATAGACTCTACCAAAATTCTGCTCGAACTAATAAATGAATTTGGCACAACAGCGGGATACAAAGTCAATATCCAGAAATCAAAGGCATTTTGTATACTAACAAGGAATCCGCAGAAGCAGAAATCAAGAAAAAAATCCCGTTCCATATAGCAAAAACAAAAATAAAATATCTGGGAATAAACCTAACGAAGGAGGTAAAAGACATGTATGCAGAAAACTGCACAACACTGAAGAAAGTAATCAAGGAAGACACAAGCAAATGGAGACGTATACCGTGTTCATGGATTGGAAGAATTAACATCATCAAAATGTCCATACTACCCAAAGCAATTTACAGATTCAATGCAATACCTATTAAAGTACCAATGGCATAATTCACAGACATAGAAGAAACACTTCAAAAATTTATATGGAAACATAAAATATCCCAAATAGCACCTGCAATGTTAAGAAGAACAAAGTAGGAGGGATCACAATACCTGATATCAAACTGTACTACAAGGCCACTGTAATCAAAACAGCCTGTTACTGGCATAAAAACAGGCACATAGACCAATGGAACAGAAAAGAGATCCCAGAAATAAACCCAACTCTCTATAGTCAATTAATATTTGACAAAGGGGGCAGTAACATAAAATGGGGTAAAGATAGCATCTTCAACAAATGGTGTTGGGAGAACTGTACAGCTACATGCAAAAAAATGAAACTCGAGCACCAACTTACATCATACACCAAAATTAATTCAAGGTGGATAAAAGACTTAAAAATAAGCCGTGACACCACTGAAGTCCAAGAAGAGAACATTGGCAGGAAAATCGCAGATATTTCACACTGCAACATTTTTACTGATATGTCCCCTAGAGCAAGGAATATAAAGGAAAGAATAAACAAATGGGATCTCATCAAAATAAAAAGCTCCTGCGCAGCTAAAGAAAACAGCATTAAAATAAAAAGACAACCAACTGCATGGGAAAACATATTTGCCCATGATACCTCAGACAAAGGTTTAATCTCCAAAATATACAAAGAACTCACACGACTTCACTCTAAGACACCTAACCCAATTAAAAAATGGGATAAGGACTTGAACAGACAGTTCTGCAAGGAGGACATACAGAGGATCCAGAGACACATGAAGAGATGCTCAATATCGCTTGCTTTCAGAGAGATGCAAATTAAAACCACAATGAGATACCACTTTACACCGGTGAGAATGGCTATCATAAACAAAGCAATAAACAACAAATGTTGGAGAGGATGTGGAGTAAAGGGGACTCTGGTCCACTGTTGGTGGGATTGCAGACTGGTACAATCATTATGGAAAACAGTATGGAATTTTCTTAGAAAACTAAAATTGGACTTGCCTTTTGACCCAGCAATTCCACTGCTAGGGTTATATCCTAAGAACCCCAAAACACCCATCCCAAAGAACTTATGCACCCCAATGTTCATAGCAGCACAATTCATGATAGCTAAGAGTTGGAAGCAACCTAGGTGCCTGTCAGTAAATGAATGGATCAAAAAACTATGGTACATATACACAATGGAATTTTATGCTGCAGAAAGAAAGAAGGAGCTCCTACCTTTTGCAACATCATGGATGGAACTGGAAAGCATTATGCTGAGTGAAATAAGCCAGGGCTTGAAGGACAAATACCATATGATCTCACCTTTAACAGGAAGCTAAACAACAAAACAAGCAAGCAAGCAAAATATAACCAAAGACACTGAAATAGAGACCATGCTGACAGTGACCAGAGGAGAGAGGGGTGTGAATTTCAGGGGAAATACGGGAGGGATTTAGAGGAACATATATAAAGGATACATGGACAATAACTGAGAAGGGTGGAAATGGGAGGGAGGGGGGAGCATGGGGGTGCGTTGGTATGGGAGTAATAGACAAAAAACTGTACTTTAGAAATAATGAAATAAAAAAAATTGGGGAAAAAGGTAGACATATAGATTGAATATAAAATAATTTTTAAAAATTTAAAAGAAATTAAATTACACAAAGTATTGTTTCTATAACAACTAGAAATCAATAACAGAAAGATACATGAAAGATTTGAAGTACTTGAAAATTAAGAAATGCACTTCCATGTAGCCCATAGGGTAAAGAAGAAGTCTCAGAGAAATTAAGAAAATAATTTAAATGCTAAATAATTTGAAAATGCAGTATTTATTTTAAAAATTATTTTTATTGTATTTTTCCATTACCATTTATCTCCCTTATACCCTCTTCCACCTCCACTACCTACCTTGCCCTTCATAATCACCACACTGTTGTCCATGTCTATGAGTGCTTTTTCCTTTTTGCTCAATCCCTCCACCCTCTAACCACTCCCCCTTAGCTATCATCCTGCTCTCCATCTATGAGCCTGTTTCTATTTTGCTTGCTAGTTCAATTTGTTCATTAGATTCCACATGTGAGTGAAATTGTAGGGTATTCGTCTTTCTCTGACTGGCTTATTTTACTTATCATAACATTCTCTGGGTCCATGCATACTATCACAAAGGGTAAATTTTATTTTCTTTTATGGATGAGTAGTATTCCCCAGGTAAAAGATCCAAATAGACACCTCTCCAAAGAAACACATGGCTAATTGGTATATGAAAAGATACTCAATTTCACTAAACATCAGAAAAATGAAAATTAAAACCACAATGAGATATCGCTTTACACCATTAGCATGGCTATCATCAATAAATAAACGAACAACAAGCTGGTGAAGTTGTGGAGAAAAGGGAACCCTAGTGCCCTGTTGGTGGGAATGCAGACAGGTGCAGCCACTGTGGAAAACAGTATGGAGTTACTTCAAAAAATTAAAAAAGGAACTACCTTTTGACTCAGCAATTCTACTTCTGGGAATTATGTAAAGACATCTGAAACACTAGTTTGAAAGAATATAAGCACCCCTATAGTCATTGCAGCATTATTTACAATAGCCAAGATTTAGAAGTAGCCCAAGTGTCCATCAGTAGAGGAGTGAAAAATTCACCATTTTAATGTTATGGTATACAGCTAAGTGTCAGAGAAAAATTACAGCTTTATGTCCTTATAGAAATATTACAAAAAAAAACAATGTGTTTGGCTTCTCCTTTATGGTGTTAGAAACAAAAATTACAATCAAATTATGTTGTAAGATGGAAACCATAGTGATAAATGTGAGAATCATTGAAGTGGATAATACACAAAATATAGAGAAAGGCGACAAAACTAAGAACATTTTGTTTGAAAAATTCAACATAACAATAAACTCTAAACTTAAAAAGCAAAAGAAATAACACAAGGTACCAATATCAGTCACGAAAAAGGGAACATTGCTACCAATGTTAAAAACATTAAGGAAGGGATACTGTGAACAGTATTGTGAACTAAATTTGAAAACATAGATGAAAGGTTTAAATAAATATCTTCAATGATATAAATGACCAAAACCACCACAAGAAGAAATACAAATAACCCCATCACGATTTAAATATCACTTTGTTTGAATAAAGAAAATTCCAAGGCCAATTGCCTTCACTGATGAATTACCACAGAGAGTGACACTTAGAGAATAATATAATCAAACAATGAAAGAAGTGTATTCAGGAAACCTAAGTCTAACTTTTTAATGTATTTGCATTAGCATATAGCATACATCACTTTAGTTCTGGGAAGAGATAACCCCAGGATTCACAAAAAATCTTCCAATGTATATCCTTAATGGTCAAATTCTTCCTCTATCTGCTCATTTCAAACATTCTTACTTTCATTTATTATCAAGTCATTTATACAGAGTTCAGCCTTAAATGACAAAGTCACAGGTTATTCACATGGTTAGTTTAAATTTTTTCCTTAGTCACAAGTACACCTTACCCAGGCCAGGCATCTATGTATTATTAGTCACAAGTATTACTAGTCAAAATTTTAAAATCAAATTATATAACACAAAATGACTTCAATTGGGTTGCATCTTTTTAATGAACATGAGTAGAGGTAAGTGTAGAGTGTGTTAATGAAATGTGAACACAGATTATTCTTAAATATTTATTTTAAAGTAAGTACATTTTGATACTTTACACTATTATTCAATGTTACATTTGTCATTGGTGATATGTCTTCATAGAAAGTTGTGGAGAAAGTAAGATAAAAATGGAAGAATGCAATGTTTCATATATCATAAAAAAGATTTTAAGCGTTAATTGAGAAAAATGTTATGCTACAAAGATATTAGAGACAGAAATGTGAAATGGGCTCAAACAAAAGCAAATAATTCAAGGTTGCATATGCAGTGAAATAAAAAAGTGTTTTCTAAATGTAGACAGAATTTCTTTTATAGAAAACATTCATTGTTTAGGGATACTTCACAAAGCTTCGTGGGAAAAATATGATATTTAAAAGGCATGTTTTAGTAGAAAAAAGGGTGAAAAAGGCAATCAATCATAAACTGTTCTCTGTGTGAAATGGTCAGAAAATTTGGAATGGGTAGGGACAGAATGGAAAAAGGGATGGGAGACCTAGCAATATTGTAGAAGAGCTATATCACTCATTTACAAAAACAGCTATTTTTAATTATTTTTTTCATTGTAGGGGGGTTATGAATGTGATACTTGAAGAAATATAATTAATAACTTGGAGAACCTGTAAGGGAAGACAGCAAAAAATTCATCATTCATAACAGAAGACTGTTGTCCCATAAGAGAAATAATTAGGAACTGGCAGCAATCATGCCAATATAAACATTCCCACCTAGAAATTTGCAGAAATATCAGTGATTACCTTGGAATTCCACCCTGGGAAATTCGAAGTTATCTAAGTCTCTAAAGAGTGTTTCACATGTAACTTTTGTTAGAAGAAATCTGGACATTTTACCTTGATGACATGAAATAATGAAAAATAAAAGTAGAAATGTCTACATGCATATCTTTCTGAAATATCATGTTTGTAGGAGAGAAGAGAAACCAGTTAGGCCACTATTTTACTCAAGTCCTTCAGCATTTCAATGTTAAAGTTTTTTATTACCAAATAGATCACATGAAATGTTTTAAATTGTGATATTTGTAAATACCAGCTTACTATTTTTTATATCATAAGTTGACTTTAAGAGTATGAGAATAACATCGGGTCCTCAAAGAGTAACCACACAGTGTGAAAGAAAAACATACCCATTCTTTCTCCTTCCATTCACTTCTAGCCAATGCCTTGAAATAGAGGAAGCATTCTATAATTTTTTTTACCTTTGCTGTTTGTGTGGGAAGAAATGATCTACATATTTTAATGTTCCTGATAGTTACAACATCCACAGAAGGCAGCCAATACCCCAAACAGTACATGTGGGGTGCAACAATTTCTTTCCACTTTTATTTCTCTTCCCATTAGCTTTATGAGTTTGTGGGAGAAAGCTATGTGCCAGAGAAAAGCAAGCTTTGTATTAATAATGTACCAAGCATATTCCATGAGTCAGAAGTCGAGTTTTATTATGTAACATTTTGGCACATAACAGGATGTATAATGATACATTTTCTACTTTTAGAAACCCAAGAAAATACTTAAATTAGGTTGTTTGAATGTGAAAGTATAAGCTTTCCAAATAAAAATGTTTGAGTAATCCACTATTCATTTGATGGCCATGATTATTATTCTAATTTAGAAACTAGCATTGGCAAGAATGAAACTGGGCAGAAGGACTTCTGGCCATGATGGAGGCACAGGTGGAAATACTGTACCTCCTCACACAACCAAATTTAAGGACAACAAAGATTTAGAAACAAAATCACAACCAAAACAGACAGAAAATTGAACTGTACTGAAGTCCAACAACAACGAACCATTCATCCAGACCAGTAAGAGGGGCAAAGTCAGCAGAGAGGGGTCCTGTCAGGAAGAGGTGGTGGTTAGCGGAACCAGGTGGGCGCAGGAACAAAAATACATTAAGGCTCGTAAGGCGGCTGGCTGACCGTGGACACACATTCATGTGCAGATAAATCAGGCAGGTTTAAAAAGAGTCAGTGAGACAGACCACGCAACCCAGGGTCCCAGTGACAGGAAATAATGCCTAAAAGCACTGACTGGAAAAACTTTCGGGGGTTGAGGTGCCAAGAAAGACTCCCAGCCTCACAGGAGAAGTCATTGGAGAGATCCACAAGGTCCTAGAACATACACAAGCCCGCCCACCCGGGAACCAGCATTAGAAGAGCCCAATTTTCTTGTGGGAAGTGGCAGAGGGGATTGAAATCTGAGAGAGAGAGGAACAAGTGCAATCACTCCCTCTGACCCTGTGCACACATAGAGTGTCACAACTCAGTGACTGGATTGCCCTGCCCTGGTGTACACTTAAGGCTCCACCCCTCTTATGTAATAGGTGCAACCAGACCAAAAAATTATGGCTCAAACAGAAGAACAAATTAAAGCACAAGAGGCAATACTTTTAAGTGACAAAGAGATAGCCAACTTATCAAAATGTGCAGTTCAAAATACTGGTGATCTGGATGCTCACAGAACTGATTGATTTTAGTCACAAATTTGATTTTAAAAAAATGAAGGCTACACTAAGTGAAATGAAGCAAAATGCACAGGGAACCAATAATGATGGAAACAAAAGTGGGACTAAAATCAATGAAGTGGACCAGAAGGAAGAAAGAAACAACCAAACAGAAAAGAATGAAGAAACAATAATTTGAAAAATGAGGAGAGGCTTAGGAATCTTTAGGACATCTTTAAGTGTTCCAACATCTGAATTATAGGGGTACCAGAAGGGGAAGAGGAAGAGCAACAAGTGGAAAACTTATTTGAACAAATAATGAAGGAGAACTTCCCCAATCTGGCAAAGGAAAAAGACTTTCAGGAAGTCCAGGAAGCTCAGAGAGTCCCAAAGAAGGTGGACCCAAGGAGAAACACACCAAGGCACATCATCATTACATTACTCAAGATTAAAATGAAAGAGAGAATTCTAGAAGCAGCAAGAGATAAGGGGACAGTCACCTACAAAGGAGTTCCCATCAGACTGTCAGCTGATTTCTCAAAAGAGACCTTACAGGCAAGAAGGGGCTGGGAAGAAGTATTCCAAGTCATGAAAGGCAAGGACCTACATCCAAGATTGCTCTATCCAGCAAAGCTTTCATTTAGAATGGAAGGACAGATGAAGCACTTCTCAGATAAGGTCAAGTTAAAGGAGTTCATTGTCACAAAGCCCTATATTATATGAATTGTTAAAGGGACTTATCTAAGAAAAAGAAGATAAAATATAAACAGTGAAAGGACAGCAAACTCACAGTTACTAACAACCATGCCTAAAACAAAAGCAAACCAAGAGGACAGCTAGATCAGGAGCAGAACCATAGAAATGGAGATCACATGGAGGGTTAGCAACAGGGGAGTGGGAGGGGGAGAGAGGGGGGAGAAGGTAAAGAGAATAAGTAGCATAGACAGTAGGTAGAAAATAGATAGGGGGAGGGCAAGAATAGTATGGGAAATGTAGAATCTAAAGAACTTGTGACACATGGACATAAGCTAAAAGCGGGAATGGTGGGAAAGGGGGTGTGCAGGGTGGAGGGGAATGAAGGGGGGGAAATAGGACAACTGTAATGGCATAATCAATAAAATATATTTTAAAAAACTCAAAGAAAGGAAAAAGAAGGTATGGATAGTAAGAGAATATCTTAGTTTTCTACTGTTATGTTTGAAATTAGTACACAGTCAACAGCTTGAAAAAATTCCCAGTTACCATTTCACAGTTTTGTAAGTCAAAAGTCTTAGGCAGTTTGGTTTCTCTGCTTTGGGTCTAATTAGGCTGGAATCAAGGCATAGGCTTGTCTTGGCTTTTACTTAGACAACTAGGAAGGGAGATACTTCCAAGCTCATTCCAGTTGCTGAGGAAATCCAGTTACCGGTGTTATAAGACTTAGGGCCCTGATATCTTGTTTACTGTCTTCACCTCCTCCTCCAGGCCACCTATTCCTTCTTATATGACTTACTCTATCCTCAAAATCAGTCTTGTTGGGTACTTCTCTTATTTCATATCTCCCTGGATTCTCTTTTGGTCACCAGCTAGAAAAAGCTCTCCATTTTTAGTTCTCATGTAATTGGATAATTTCCTCCAGGATAACCTCCCTATCTTATGGTCAGCTGTGCTTAACATAATCATGAGGGAGATGGAGTGGTATCAACTTATATTTACAGGTTGCAGACACTAGGGTGTGAAATGTGAGGGTACTGTTTTTAAGATTTTGTCTATCACAGAGAACATTAATAGTTTTCTTTATATTTTCTAACATACTAAAAAGCATTTAACACAAAAATTAAAGTATTAAAAATAAAAACAAGCAAATTTCTAATTAGTATTTTTCTATTGGATAAACACCCAAAATTAGTTAATTTATTATTTTCCTAACATATTATTATGGTTTTATAATAGTTTATCACATTTTTCTTGAATCTAGGTATCATTCATCTAGGCTAAAGAAAGAAATGGTACAGAAAGTATACAATATTTGTGAAGTATTTAAGACATTTTCGATCATCAAAAATTCTCTTGCTTAAAGCTGAAGGGTCATGATTTTACTGCATTTGTAGAAAAATTAGTTGACATGACCACATGTGCCTTTGTTCATTCACATGATAACCTTGTACTGTCTACAACAACACAAAGAAAACTGCAAATCAGTAATCTCCTCAGATCACAAATGCATGGTCTGTTTATCCAATTTTGATAGATTTTTTTCCTAAAAGTGTGTTTTACAATTCCTATCGTTGTACTTTTTTATTATATTTGATAGATTACTGTGATTCAATGAACATATTTTAATGCACATTAAGGCTATCTCCTGAGTTAAGCACCTTTTTGGTCCTAAATGAGGCATCCAGAAAAGAAATTTTTCTAGAAGACTACCCATCCATAACAGAGTCTAAATTATGTTGGAATAATTTATTTTGGTAATTTTTAGAAATTATTTGGTGGTAAAAATATGGGTTCAAATCTATGTATTCAGTGATTAAACAAATATTTATTTTGTATTGTATAGTCCCTTTTGCTGACCATTCCATAATAAATTTTATATACATATATACATGATATGTATATTCCCTAGGAAAAGGGCTGAAATTAGCTACTTTAGAGGCATTAATTCTGTACTTAATCTTTACCACTGTATATCACAACTCTCTACCCAACTAAAAAGTAATATATTCAGGCAAGAAGAAAGTGTGCTTGAGCATGGTATCAGAAATAAAGAGAGGTAAAATTACATACATTAATACTTTAAGTTATTTTTTGTTACTATGTCACACTACAGAAGACAAAGTCCAAGAGGCAAAAGGACAGTTAAGGGGTCATTTCACATGCTTGTTAATAAATTATTAAATATGGGGCAAACACAATTGAAATAATTGAAAATTAGTGGAAGATAATTTTTGTAAAGAAGATGAAATCCGAGGTAAATTTAAAAGCAGAAGAATCCAGGGGACTTGAAACATCTCATTATAGAACCCATTTCTAACCAAAAGCATTTCATGGTTATGTAAAACAGTTTTTGAAGTTTCTCCCAGTTATGAAAAGATCAATGACTCTGACTAGAATACTCTCTACATAATGAGGCAATACTGAAAGGTATTATTTTTACCATCTTCAAAAACTTCTGGTGCCACTCCATCATTTCTCCTCAGATAAAAATAGTCAAACATAAATGCAATTTCAAATGAAAAAAAGAAATTGCTTAAGTGTTATACTGTACCTGCCAGAAATGATTGCTAAAGACTTATTCCTATAAACCATCTCTGATTATAATATTCACTTGGAAAGAACCTCCATCAAATTCAGTTCTAGGTTGTAATTATAAACCACTCCTTTATCAGAAATGCTAGTATGGACTGGAGTGCTATTTACAGGGAAATTAAGCCTAACTTAATTGGACACTTTCAATAATAAAATTTGGAGTTTGTCAGCATCAGTATTCACTGCTTTAGCAATTCAAAATCATAATAAAAGGGGTTAACTTTAAAAAGAAGCAGTTGATTTTAATTTATCCAGAGGTTAGGATGTACAGCTTTTAATAACAATGAACTCAATTCAGGTATTTGAAGGAATTTTCATTAAGAATGATTTCTTCAAAATAGCTACATATTAGATTACATTCAGTATTTCCTTTCCCTGGCAATATAGCACTATACTTTTCTAATTTGTCACCACATGTCAGAGAAAATATATTTATTACAAAATGGAAGATCAAAGATGTGACTTTACTCATGCATTCATTTGTGGAAGGCTAAATTATACATAGTAAATTAGCATAACAAAATCACCCAGTAATTTGGAATTTATGATCACTTGGGTGTATTTGGTTAAATTTTGTCTTTTGTTTTTATCTAAAAAGAAAGCTTTCTGTTTTTAGCAAACTCAAGGGTAGAGAAGTAAAGGGCTTTTCATATTTAAGAGTAAATACAATGAACTTACTAAAAGTACCATTTACAGAAACATTGCTTGAACTAAGGAAAAAGAATTCCTAGTTCAATAAGTAAATTTATTTTTTAAAAGTGGATATTGGTCTTGATGATCTCTTGTTAAGTTATATAAGCCAGCTGGAAAAGGACAAGAACAATGATTTCACTCACATGTCGGATATAAAACAGAAAGTAAGAAACAAACAAACTCATAGGCACAGACAGCAGTATGATGTTTACCAGAGGCTAAGATGGATGGGACAATGATGAAGAGGGTAAAGGGGGATAGAAATATAGTAACAAAAGAAGACTAGACTGGGGGTGGTGAGCACATAATGCAAAATACGGATGATATAGAATTGTACACTTGAAACTTATGTACATGATCTTATTAGCTAATTATGTATTTATTATCTTATGTACTAATCTTATTAACTAATATCACTCCAGTAAATTTAATTTAAAAATAGAGGTGGATATTGGTATATTGATCGATATGTAAGAACAAAATAACATTACTTTTATACAGAAAAAGGAAAGGATATTTAGGATGGTGAAATAGCATTGATTAGGATTTGCATGGAACAAGTCTTATATGAAAATCTGTTGGTGACAGTGAGAATAGTACCAGGTGTTAGAATGGTGGGGTCAGACCAGACCTTGGAGCATAGGAGAGAAAAAGATAAAGATAACACACCTCTGGGGGAAGGGAAAGTGTAGATGTGCTCCCAGGAGAGAGAGCTTGCTGGGTTCTCTGTCCTAAGAGCTTTTTAAGGGTGAAGATTTTCAGGGTGGTCCAAGGGGAGGATGTCAATAAAATATTTATCAGTTTTCCATATGTGTCCTTTAAGGATAGTGGTCTGCACTGATTGGTTAGTGCTAGGGCAGGGGATCATTTGTCAGTGCAGCTGTTCCTGAGGCAGCCATGGTGTCACTTGTCTGGCTTTGTTGCTTTTCTGATTCTGGAACTGAAACACAACTGAGGCCTCATGTGTTTGAAGCAGGTCAGAACCTTACTGTCCAGGGGTGCTAATGCTTAGGGCTAATCTCCAGTCCCATTGTTTGCTCCCCTTCCAAGGAGGTCTAACCCATATGATTGACTATATGCCAGGGGAGGAAATGTCAGAAGAGTGTTCAAACCGCATGACTGGTGATGAAAGGTCAGGGAGCCTAAACTGCATGACCAACAATATGCTAGGGGTGAAAGGTTACCCTTGGGGTGAGGTTCTTGTTCCCACAGTTTTCCCCATTACTACATACAGAGGGCTTTTCACCCTTGGTGACCTTCTGTATTTGGCCTATTGTCCCTGCTCTGTTCATACCTGTCTAATTGCCTACCACAAATCCTTTTCTGACTATAGTACTTCTTAACAATATTTAGGCAACCACCTCCAAATAACTAGTTTGCCCTTCTGATAAACTATTTTTCATACTTGAAGTAAGAACAACCGTGCACATGACATGTTCTTGGGAGGATAAATTTCCCAGCTGAGCTGGAGGAGAGTTTTCACGTAAGGACTATATATACTGTAATATGTCAAGTTGTAGAAAGTTATGAAAGACAGGTTTAAGTTTTTGTATTGTTGTCTTGTAGAACTTTAGTTTTTAACATTTGTCCTCCTGGAAGAGCTTCTGATAGATGTCATTGAGATGAAAAAAATGCATTCCTAGGAGTATACCCAGAGATATGTTCAAATCCCAGAGTTGGAGCTCTAGCTCTACCCCATTTACTTGCACATAAGGGAGTATTTCTGAATGAGTGAGAATGTTATTGATATGATAGGAATAATTGTGAACCTAGTCATACGTGTGATTTCAAATATTTATAAATGGTACTTCTGTTAAAAAAGAACCATAGGCCCCAAATGGCATCACTTGTGCTAAAGCCCATGATACTCAACCTAATTGCTATTTCCACCTCTCCCAGAAATACAATCTTAATCAACAGGTCTGGAATTTTCTGGTCAATACCAAGGAAGCAATCTGGTATTTGGACCCTCTCCATCGCCTATAGAAGAAGAGGCAATCTTCATGATAAAGACCATTACTGTTCCCTTTCTCCTAAAAGATGTCCTAGGATCAAAGTAATTTATTCTTTTCTTTTTTAAAATAGCTTCCCTACCTCACCCTTCTTCCTATAAAAATGTTCCAGGACACCAATGTGCCTGATGCTTCAAAAAGCTAAAATTCAAAATTTCACAGTTTGGAGTAAGGAAAGGATATTGATTGAAAAGGCAACCAACCAAGAAGGTGAGAGCCCTAGTGGTACCTCAAATCATCAGAACAAAGGACATAGTTCAGGCTTATTTTATGTCAAGGGAAGAGAAAATCGTGGGGATAGTTTTTATAAAACTCAGGCTGCAAGGAGAATTCCTCTAATGATTAGTATGTCTATATGAAAGACTAAGCAGAGGCTATTAGCCTGAAGGCCATAAGAACAAAGAGGCTTGAAAAATATGGATTCAAAAAGAGACCAAGCAAAATATAACCAAATACATTGAAATAGAGAACAGGATGATAGTGACCAGAAGGGAGAGGGGAAAGATTTACAGGAACTAGTATAAAGGACACATGGACAAAAACTAAGGGGTGTGGAAATGGGAGGGAGGTGGGGAGCACTGGCAGGGGGTGGGCTGGGATGGGAGTAAAAGACAGAAAACTGTACTTGAACAACAATTAAAATACATTAAAAAGAAAAGAAACCAAGCATTGCACTCTGTTATACACCCTCTTAGGGGCTATATGGGATGCTGCCTGATTCATGGATTGCTTAATAAAGCCAATTCAATATTCAAATTTACTCGGTTGATTTTTCTTTTTCTTATTTTTATTTGTTATTGTTGTTCAAGTACAATTATCTCCATTTTTATCCCACTATACTCCCCCACCCAACCCATCCTCATCTCTCACCCTGGAACCCACCTCCATTGGTTTCGTCCATGTGTCCTTTATACATGTTCCTTCATGCCTCCCTCATTATCCCCTATTACCTGCCCCATCTCTGGTTACTGTCATATTCTTCTTTATTTCAATGTCTCTGGTTATATTTTGCTTGCTTATTTGTTTTGTTGATTAGGTTCCACTTATAAGGGAGATCATATGGTATTTCTCTTTCACCACTTGGTTCACTTCACTCAGCAACATGCTGTCCAGATCCATCCATGCCACACAGTTGAACTTTGTTCTTAAGCGTTTCATAGTGGTAAAGAATTACAGTGGAACCTCGGTGTTTTAACTTAACTGGTTCTGGAAAAATGTTTGAGAAACTATTTGTTCAAAAACCAAATCTTTTTTATTTGAGCCTAGAGACATTTGACTGGTCATACAGGTACCAGCATGAAACTGTTGTCAGGTGCAGAATCGAGACCTGAAATTTTGTAGACAACCAAGATACCTTTTCCATGAACAACCTGGTCGAGAACCAAATTCTTCAAAAACCAAGACGTTTGAGAACCAAAGTTTGACTGTATTTGTGATGCAGCCCACAGTTGATCATAATTTTTAAAGAGCCAATGTTATTTTGATGACTTGTGGTAAAAAAGAGAGATAATGTGCACACTGCTATGGGTATATATTTGTTTATTATAGCGTGGGGGCAGCATATCAATTAAGCATCAAACCTAGGATCTCAGACTTGAGGTGTTTTGGGAACAACCAGATTAAAATAAAATGGTAAACATATAAAAGATGGGACATTAGTGTATGAACTATAAGGGGAAAATCAATAGGTTTTATTTCTATTTTATATCACTATTGTAAATGGTGCGTTTGAAGATGCATTTGTTGAGATTTTGTGTGGCAATAAAGTTTAACATTTGGGTTTGAATTCAGATTGATTTTGGCACCAACCCGTCCAAAGAGATAATACTTTTCAGTTGTAATAAAACACATGAAATTGCTGATATCTGACATTTGACCTACAAAAATTATAATTTTGTGTGGTTCGATCTAATATAATTCTTGTTTTTGTGGCAGAGGCAGACTTGATTCTGGGGTAAACTGTAGGCTTTGATCAAATAAAGTATGAGCAACAGTGGATGGCAGTCTTTGTAGAAATGGAACAAATGAAGTAAATAAAGATCTGCAATGCAAAATATTAACTCCCTTAGATGCATGAAATGTTTGAAATTCTCAAGGAAGAAGAATAAAAAAACAACAAAAGTAACATTAAGTATCAAACTCTATTTATAGCAATACGATGCCAATCAAAAGATAAAAAGTGAGCATCCAGCCATGCTGAGGCTTTCAAGTACCAGATAGATGAAATGTCCAGATAAATAAATGCGTATTTATTTTCTTGTAGATGTCTAGACATGATCTACAGTGGTATTTCAGAGTAGAAACTACTGCCATGTAATCATACTAAATGAAGCTACATTCCCTTTTTATATTTGCTTCTTATTTAAAGAAAAGTCATACAATCAAGGTCAATGTAGGATTTAGAGAATAAATTTATTACATATTAGGATAAAGAACCTCACCTTATGCTTCAGTGGTAAACAGTGAGAGCTGGTCTATATATAGACTTGGTAAAGGGAACAAAGTGGCAGCTTATAGGTATGTGTTTCTTTTACCATTAATAATAATGTTAACAATTGTAGTTAACTAATAATTAGGATTAGTGTTCTAATATTTTTAATGGACTTTCAATGTTTAAAATTCCTAGAGTACCTGCCAACTTGGATTTCCTACCTCCCTTGACAATTTCAAAGATCTAGCAATGCTGACCTCACAGTTCCAGATGTCTACAGTCAGCCAAAAGTGACAAACAGATATTCCTTTAAATAAGGCAAGCACTCTAACTTTTCAAACACCCTTTCCAGCTCATTTTACTCCATTATTATCCTGTTTCTTGTAAGTGTCTGAGTTTGTGATCCCTGACTTATTGTTTTAGAACCAAACATAGTTGACTGAGACAGATTAGGGCAAAGGGAGGAATTATAAATCAATGAGAGTTATCTTATGCCATGTTGTCTCCCTCAGCCCTGTGAAAATGTATGTATGTTTCAAAATAAATGATAATAAAAACATGTCATTAAGATATAATTTGCATCTAAATATGTTAACAGGGTTATTTCCATATATAGAAAGACTATATGGATAGAGGACACCAGAGGTTTCTTTCAGAGCTTTTCAAATAAAATTGCATAGATACTTACTTTACCATATTTGTGTAATGATTATTCCTTTATAGAAAATCTTGAAGCAATTTTCAAGAAGGAAATAAGTCACAATCTCTGGGGATTTAAAACAACAAAGAGAGTGATTTGCAATGCATTAATCTGTATCAGGGCCAGGCATCTTGTGTGGCTTGAGCAAAAACACTTTCTGTTAGTAGAGACTTCCACAAGGATGGATACAATAAAGAGCTTTTAACACTTGTCTATTAAATTGTTCTGTAATACTGAAGGATTTTGAGTCAAGTTAAAACAATTGACTTAGAATATAAAATATGAAGTAAAAGCCTTTACTATAACTATAATGTAGTACAGAACGGGGGGTTTCCCCAGAATAGGAGAAAATTCCCCAACCTTTGGTTGGGGGAAGAAGAGAGGATGATATGGCTTTTAGAAACTTGGTATAACGATGGCCAGTTAATAGTTGCGATGCCGCCCTGGGCAAAATGTGTACGTGACTTTACGGGCATATCATCACTCACGACATAGCCAGAGGAGGTGAATGCCACTGTGTCACAGGAAACTCTTGCCCTGACTAAAGATGGTAGCCCAAAAAAGGTGAAAGATGTGTGGGAACTGGAAAAAGTGACACATCATAGGAGGGGACAGATACGAGGCCACATGGGAAGTTTGGAGCCAAGCATTTAAAATAAGTGTGGGTTTGACTCCACTTTAAGAAGACAAGCAACCCAGTTAAAAAATGGGCACCCTGGCTGGTGTAGCTCAGTGGATTGAACGCAGGCCTGTGAACCACACGATCGCGGTTCGATTCCTAGTCAGGGCCCATGCCTGGGTTGCAGGCTAGTTCCCAGCAGGGGACTCACAAGAGGCAACCATACATTGATATTTCTCTCCTTCTCTCCTTCCCTTCCTCTCTAAAGATAAAAATAAATAAAATCTTTAAAAAAAATGGGCAAAGGACTTGAACAGACACTTCTCTAAGGAGGACATACAGAGATTCCAGAGACACATGAAAAGATGCTCAATATCGATAGTTATCAGAGAGATGCAAATTAAAACCACAATGCGGTACCACTTCACACCGGTCAGAATGGCCATCATAAACAAAGCAACAAAAAACAAGTGTTGGAGAGATTGTAGAGAAAAGGGAACCTTAGTGCACTATTGGTGGGAATGCAGACTGGTAGAGCCACTATGGAAAACAATATGGGATTTTCTCAAAAAACTAAAAGTGAATCTGCCTTTTGACCCAGCAATTCCACTGCTAGGATTATATCCTAAGAACCCTGAAACATCAATCCAAAAGAACCTATGGACCCCAGTGTTCATAGCAGCACAAGTTACAACAGCCAAGTGCGAGAAGCAACCTAGGTACCCATCAATAAATGAATGGATCCAAAAACTATGGTACATTTACACAATGGAATTCTATGCAGCAGAGAGAAAGAAGGAGCTACTTACATGGATGGAACTGGAAAGCATTATGCTGAGTGAAATAAGCCAGGTGGGGAAAGACAAATACCATGTGATCTCACCTTTAACAGGAACCTAATCAACAAAACAAACAAACAAATAAAATATAACCAAAGACATTGAAATTGGGAACAGGCTGACAGTGACCAGAGGGTAGAGGGGAAGGAATTTCAGGGGAAACAGGTGAACAGTTTGCAGGAACAAGTATAAACGACACATGGACAATAACAAGGGGGTGGGGTGGAACCAGGACGGAGGTGGGTAGGGCTGGAGGAGTGGGCTGGGATGGGAGTAAAAGGCAGAGAACTGTACTTGAACAGCAAAATAAAAGATGCACATAAAATAAATAAAATAAAAGAAGTGTGGGCTCAGAGAGAAGGGGGAAGAAGCCACGTGGACTGAGAAAGAAGTAAGCTGGCAAGTCATCTGAAAGGGTGTAGGATGAGTCCTCCACAAGGTTTGCTATGTAAGGAAATGCCACTAGGTTTGGAGTAGGAGATGCCACACGGTTTAAAGTAAGGGCTGAAATAAGAAAGAGGAGACCTGCTGGGAAGTTAGCCTGGAGAAGATGACAGCAGATCTGATGATGGAGCTGTGTGGGAATCTGCCTAACCAAGTGCAGATTCATGGGAGATTCTTGGAGCCAAACTGTGGCGTGGGAATGTTGATCTGCAGACTTCTGCTTTTCTGAAAAATGGTTCCTCTGAGTGGCATATTCAGAAACTGGCCTGATTTGGCAAAGGGAGACAAGGCTATGTGTTTTGGGGTGTTTTAGAGGAAATGGGATATAACAGCAGAAATCCACTATTATTCTAAATCTGTATAATCTTCAAATAAACAACCCCATTCCTTTTTCACCCAACTCTTTCATTGAAGTCATGCTTCTTGGTGGTAGGCAACAAAACCCCACAGTTGTTCTGAAATAACATTGGTGGAGTTCTGTAAGACAATGGTGAATCGAGACAATAAATGGATGTTTCTTATGTTAATTGACCTTTAACTTCTTCTGGACTGAAGAACACAGGGAGATTTGGGCTTTAAAGCAAAGTTCAAGAAAATGCTTATGAGTTTGAGGTAACAAGTGGTGAGGGTAGATGAAATAGAGTTAAGTTATCTCCAGAAATTGTGACTTAACAGAATGAGAATTAATGAAGGAAATGAACAGGAGGTGGTAGGTAATCCTACTGGACAGGAGGCAGTAGGTAAAAGAGCAAGATAGGTTGATTTTAGAAATAGTAGCATTAGATATTCAATTTAAAGATTTTTCTTCTGGTTTTATATTTGCTTTTGTTACTCTCACATTTTCAGTGAAGTTAATTAAAAAGCTAGTGTGCATTGAAGTAAGCCAGGCAATGAAACACAAATACCATATCATCTAATTTATAAGTGGAACCTAATCAACAAAACAAACAAGCAAGCAAAATATAACCAGAGCCATTGAAATAAAGAACAAACTGACAGTAACCAGAGGGGAGGGGAAGAGGGATAATGGGGGAAAATAAGGAAGGGTCATCAAGGAATATGTATAAAGGATACATGGGCAAAGCCAAAGGGGGTTGGATCAAGGGTGGGAGACAGGAATGGATATGGGGTGAGGGTAGTGGTGGGCAGAAAATGAAGACAACTGTACTTGAACAACAATGAAAAATAAAAATAAAAACCTACTGTGAGCTTTGCTTTGTTGAATAGAGATGTTTGGGCCAGTAAGTTTAGCAGTTTTGGAAGCAATTGTAAGGTGGTCATATATGATTAGCCAATGGCATAGATTGCTTCCAGCACTTGGCTATTGTAAATCATGCTGCTATGAACATTGGGGTGCATACATTCTTTTGGATTGGTGTTTCAGGGTCCTTAGGATATAGTCCCAGCAGTGGTATTGGGTCAAAAGGCAGATCCATTTTTAGTTTTTTGAGGAAATTCTATACTGTTTTCCACAGTGGCTGCACCAGTCTGCATTCCCACCAACAGTGCACTAGGGTCCCCTTTTCTCCGCAACCTTGCCAGCACTTGTTGTTCATTGATTTGTTAATGATGACCTGTATGAAGTGACATCTCATTTTGGTTTTAATTTGTATCTCTGCAATGCCCAATGATGTTGGTTTTTGAAATTATTTTTCATTTGTTAGGAACATTATTCATTAGTTCCGGAAAGTTTTTCACTTCCAAATATTAAGCCAATTCTCCTTCCCTGGGGCTGGAGAGAGAGAAATTTTGAGATAGTTGAATGTGATTCCATGATGCCTTTTGCCTTAATCCAGTCAGTTTGGTAAAACATTATATAAACCTTCTTGACTCAAAGTTCAGAACAGGCCCATCTAACTGCATATTGCTTTACTTAGTCTGGTATTTGTTTTTCTACTTATTTTGTTTGAGTGACTTTTCTCAGCCTGGCAGACAAAGTGCTCTAGACATAATATCATTTGAACAGGCACCAGTGGTAGTCATTTTATCATTGCTCTTTCTCAATGTTGTGCCAATGGGGAAGAGTCTAGGAGATTGGGTGGGGAAAAATAGTTTGCTACAGATACAACCAATAAGAGGATGTTTTACTTAAAGAGAATTTAAACACAAACACACTAAAAGTCAGTCTGATTTTATTATCACCAAATGCCAATATTTCTAAACATTGTCAGTGATAGAATACTCCTGCCATGGCTGACTGCTCCTGTGGTCTCTCCCACCTTGGTGCATTACTGCTTCCCACCCCCCTTATTTTTCTTCCTTTCTAATTAAATTAAAGAACTTAAAATTATTGACACAAAACTCAATTACTCTGAAACTCACTATCTATGTGATCTTGGGCAACTTATTTAAAAACTTTGTGTGCATATTAATAGCATCTATTTTATACAAATGTAAAAATTTAATGAGTTAATTTTTAAAGTACTTATGAACAATGCCAAGCACATAATAAATTCTTATAGTATGAGTTTTATTTTATTATTATTATTATTATTGTGGCACTTGATAGTGAATTTTGAACATAAGTATAATAATAGTAAAATTTTATTAATTTGGATTTTGATTACAAGAATATTTGTCACATATGCACTCTTTCTGGATATAATCAAACAATTCAAGTTTAAAGTAGAGGAAACTGATCCTTTTTATATATTTTTCTAGATTCTGTATAAAAACAGGTACCAATGCAAAGAGACCAATTTTGTAGAGAATTGTGAGTTGTGGGATTATTATTCAATAAATAATCAAATAACATGGGACAATGTTATTTGATTATTTATTGAATGTCTACATCATGTCTGGTACTGTGAGTGATACCAAAGTATGAAATATCTTCTTTTCTCTTATAATCTTCTTTGTGAGGATCAGTTATACCAAGACCAGTGTATATATACAAAGTGACTCCTATATTTATCATAGGAATCATTGTTAACTCGACATAACACTATTTCTCAGTATCAATGGCTTCATAATTCTGAATGTAAGACTCCAAGAAATCATCACTTATCTATGGAATCTGGTAGTTAAGATGAAATTCCTTCACTTTTAGAGGTCAAGATGGTACCCAATTGTTAGATGAAAAATCTGTTCAGCAGGATATTATGATAAAGGGGTGAATGGATGAAATGTTTGAGAAAGAGTGGCCTTTACCTGTACTTAAGAATAAATGAAGTGATATTTAAAATGGCTCAAGTGGTACAGTAACATTGAATAAATATTTTAATATGATTATAGGGTTACTTATTTCATATAAAATATTTATTTTTCAAAGTTTGGACTGTTTCATAAAAACAAAATGTTCTAACAAAGTCAACTAATCTATCTTCTCAGATTATTAGGGCTTATGTCAGTCTAAAGTTAGTGGTCTATAAATTAAATTAATCAGCCACATTTATATCCATTCATTTAAAAGACCTATTTGGATTGACAGTCTAAATATCAAGTAGAATGAGACTTTAAACTTGATTTATTTCCTTTTACTTATAAAATTAAAGTACAGTTTATTTACTTACTATATGAGATACATAGAGCTCCTGAATAAATAAAACAAGAATTCTTATACATATATTTATATATAATCACTGATTCTCTCTGGTTGTTTCTTTGTTAAAATGTCCATTCATATGACCATGTTCCAAAACAACAAAAAAGTATTTTTTATAAAAGCTAAACATGACACATTTTTTAAAAAGTTTTTTCTGTAGGTAATTTATTTCCAAATTACATGCATAAGGTGTCAAGCACTCAAACTAAATAAGTTCAGTTGCATATGTGGGGGCTAAAACTACAATAAATTTTTATTCCATGCTTTAAGCTCTTTTAGCTGGGCTATGAATCAAATTAACAGAGATAGATTAACAGGAGAATATTAAATTTTAATACAAGAGCACAGGGAATTCACATAAAGATGAAAATTCCAAAGATAGTGAGATAAAATTAAATATGTATGTCATTTTGAACAAAGGACAATAGGGCATAGGGGTCAGTGATGAGATTTTAAAGATAGTAGGAAATTTACAGGTAGTCAAGGAAGAGCAAAACACACACTACAGCTAAATTTTTGCTAGGCAACCCAGAAACAACAAAACACAGGGTGGGTATCTAGTAAACATGCCTCTGCTAGACACCCTCCTACCTACCATACTGAATTCAAATTAGGCTGCTAAGGCAAATATCCTAAGATTTCCTTCCAGAACCAATTTATTTTTATCTGAGTCTCTTAGGCATGAAAGGAGGAAGGGTCAAATGTTCCTTCTGAGTCTTTTGTTTCTGAACAACCAGTTTAAAATCAATAACCCAAAAGATAGCTTTAGGGTGGCAAAACTTTGGTCCTCTTCAGCATACTTAACTTTAAAATGTCATCAATTGTTGTTTAATATTGCTGAAATAGCATAGTGTATGGCCCCACAATTCACTTTTCAGTTCTTTCTCTTGAATTGGTATTTCCTAACTCAAAATTCTTGATTCTGTTCTATTGGTCTATTAGTCTGTTTTTAGGTCAGTACCATACTGTTTGGATTACTATAGCTTTAGATTATAGCTTGAAATCAGGAAATGTGATGCATCTAGCTTTATTCTTCTTTCTCAGCTTGTTGGCTATGTGGTTCAATTCCCAGTCAAGGTACATGCCTGGATTGTGAGCCAGGTCACCAGTGGGGGTTGCATGAAGGGCAACCACAATTGATGTTTCTCTCCCTCTGTTCTCTCTCCCTTTCCCTCTGTCTAAAAATAAATAAATAAAATCTTTAATTTTTTAATATAATGGATACTGAATAAATAAATGAGTTACAAAATAATGAAACCAGACTGAATCACAAAGCTTCCATATTGAATACAGGGCTGGCTGAAATAATCATTAAATTCTTTGTCTAATGTTTATTTCCTAGCTTATTACCCCCTGGTGAATATATACATTTCTAGTCTACAAAGTCTTTTTCTTTCCTAAATTTTAGTACTCAGAACCAAAATTTCTTGTTTTTAGAAAATCCTTAACAAGCTGTAGGTCATAAAACCCTTTGAAAATGTGACCAAAGTTACAATTTTTTCCCTAAGGTAGAAATGGGGGATACTTATAAGCACAAAACTGTATACAATTTCAAGAGCTTCATTAGTATTTTAAAGTTCACCCTTCTACCTCAAATTAAGGACTTCTGAAATCAAAGACGGTGTTTATTAATATGGAATTCCCTTAATGCGTGACTCTTCATTTTAATGATCTAGTCTTTCTGGACAATGAATTAACTCAGAAAATTATAGGACACATTACTCCAAAAGAGTATGCTTTTTTGAGTAGTGTTTAAGGTATTTAATTTGGTATTATAACCATATATCTAATTATTTTAGTACTTGAAACATTAAAAATAGGGAACAGAATTACTTAGGAGCCAAGAAATCAAGATTCATCCCTTGACGATCAAATGGAGTCAGCAAAATAATTTGCTGATGTTCACAGCAGATGAAAGTGTTTTATATTCTCAATGTGTAGATAAGGAAAAGCCAAAAAAAACCAACTTGAGGTCTTTTACATTTAGTTCTGAGTTCATAGGAAATCTCTCATGTACATAAATAAATCTTCAGAAATGCTTTTCATAATAATGTGAGTTTTTGGATTTGGGTGGGAGGTGAAGTGAGGATTGGATAAAATCTTTTTTCAGGAATCCAATAAACTCTTCACATAGGAACAAACTGTCTGCTTACAGGTAGGGCTTAATTTTAGATGATTATACACTTACCAGACCACCAGACCACCTAGATTTCTCATCGAGTAATGCAGACAACTTACCTAAACAACAACAACAAAAAAAACCATATCTTTATACAATAATAAATGTACTTTAATCCACAGATTCATCTATTCACTAATATTTAGTACAGTGCTATTGTGTAGAAGACAATATTCCAACCACTGCAGCAGGAAGATAAGGAATATACACAAAGCATGGTAATGATATGTTGTCTGTTATGAAAGACATTAAAACATTTTATAGGAGTTTAGATAAGTGATTTTATGATTGAGAGAAGAGAGAACATTTGGAAGTAGGGCAATGCTGTGGTACCATCTATGTTTAAGGAAGCTTAAACTGGTCAGTAAAAAGAAGCTTGGAGGATGAGGAGCATGAGCTGGGAGACTAAGTAGTAGATTATGTAACAAATGTTTACATGAGAGAAATTTTAGATTCTATATAGAGTGGTAGCTATGCAGATGAAAACTAGATAACAGGAAGAAAATAAGGCATCACAAAGGTGGAAGAAGCAAGTCATAACAATGTTTGGATGTTGAGTAATATTAGGGAAAAATAAAAACCAATCCAATATATTTGGTTGGAAAGGCTCATAATTAGACAAAATAAGAAAGGCAGAAGAAAAAGCAATTATGGCAAACATGATGAATTTGATGAATGCTGAAAACCTGGGTTAGTAAGAACTGTTACAGACACACTTCTGTCAAACAAGTTCACCCCAAGCACCACCAGAGTTATATTCATATTAGACTAATGAGACTCTCACCTCAATTTGTACCCCAGAGGACTTAAGCTGTGCAAAAATTCTGTCTTCAATGCTCCAGAATAAAGTTGTTGATAGAGTAGTGAGACAAGTAACTTACAATGAAAAAGAATTATAAATAAAAATATATTTATCCCTGCCTGGTGTGGCTCAGTAGATTGAGTGCTGGCTTGTGAACCAAAGGGTTGCGAGTTTAATTGCCAGTCAGGGTACATGCCTGGGTTGTGAGCTGGGTCCCCAGTGGGAGGCATGTGAAATGCAACCACACGTTGATGTTTCTCTCCCTCTCGCTTTCCCTCCCTTACTCTCTAAAAGTAAATAAATAAAACCATACACACACACACACACATACACACATATATACATATATTTGAAGTACAGATGGATAAAAACACTCTCTTGTATATCTTTTTTACCTCAGGGTCCTGGGTTTCTAATGTAAGAACTGTAGATTGAGAATATCTATAGGCGTATTCCAGTGTTTGGGATGTGAGACAAGTGTAGTATCATTGCTTATTTTCCTATTATCCATGAGTAATAGGAAAGTGAAGAAATCCTTAATGTGACAAAAATTTGAAAAGCTGATTGAGGGCTCCCATTACACATCTATGATGACAGTAGTAAGAGTCACAGACACAAAGCTAAGAAAAAATATCTAAGTGAAAATGAGATACAAACCCATTTTGGATTATTAAGGAAGACCTTGTAAAGAAAGACTGGTAAAAAAATCATTATCCACGAAATTCAAAATATGTTTCTCCAAAGAGTACTGGCTAAATTATACTATATATAATTCATATAAAAAAGGGAATCTAAATTTGGATTATTTTTCTATTTGACTGTCAGATATAACTGACCTTTTGATTAGATTTTCTGGTGTTGATTTCCCATTAATAATAAATGTTCCAAACCTGCTCTCAAGTGGGCTTTCTCAACTGCTTATTTGGGATGTTGTATGATCTTGATTATGTACCTGTAACTTTAACTTAAGTTTAGTTTTAAACAAACATAATTATTAAATTTTAATTTAAAATTGTTTTGATTTAAATTAACTTTAGTTTGACAGAATTCTGGAAACAAAATTTTTTTCTTTCAGTTTCATTGAAATGTAACATACATATAGCACTGTATAAGTTTAAGGTATACAGCATAATGACTTGACTTACATTTATTGTTAAATGATTACCACAATTAGTTCAGTTAATATCCAACACCCCATATGCTACAAAAAGAAAAAGAAAAAATAGTTTTACTCTTGTGATAAGAAATTTTAGAAATTACTCATTTTTCAAATATACCATACAGTAGTGCTAACTATAGTTATTGTGTTGTAAATTGCACCCCCACTACTTATTTATAACTGAAAATTTGTAGTGTTTATACCCCATCAATTTAAAATGCCTGCAATTTTTAAATTTTTTATTTAAATTATTTTATTGTTGTTCAATTACACTTGTCTGTATTTTCTCCCCACTCCTCCCCTAACCCTCTCCAAACCCATCTCCCTCCTTGGCTTCCACCCTCCCCCTTGGTTTTGTTCCTGTGTCCTTTATAGTAGTTCCTGAAAACCCTTCTACCCACTGTCCCCTCCCCACTCACCTCTGGCTAATGTTAGATTGTTCTTAATTTCAATGACTCTGGTTACATTTTATTTGTGTTTTTCATTTGCTGATTATGTAGAAACACATTTTTTAAAAAAATTCAATCATTTATGGGTATTAAGTTCCATAATTCCTGTATTTTATGTATCAGATATTAAATCCTGTGGTCTTTATATCCATAAAATGTTTTACAGATTAAAGAATAAAAAGTTTTAGGGAGAGTGTTTTAAGATGGCAGTGGAGTAGGACAAAGGATTTCAATTCCCCCCACTCGCCAGAGAAAAACCGAGCTGATCTACGGAGGAGCGAAGGGGATAGCCAACAGGGACCCAGCATATAGGAAGGCAGGACTCCAGTAAGTGTAGCTGACACTGAATGACCAGAGGTTGAGGAGAGGAGACGACCGCAGGTCAACAAGGTACAGGGAACAGTGCAGAGGCTGCAGGTCCTCTGCCAGGCCACGCCAGGGCCCCAGCTGGTCCGCCTTGGTCTCTGGGAGCCGAGGGCAAGCAGCAATGACCCTAGGAGAGAGCCAGTCATCAGTACCCTCCCTATCCGGCAGGGCGCAGATTGAAAAACACCAGGAGAGATTGGTTTGCCTATAGTAGCAGAGGAGTGGGCATTAGGAAGAAAACCAGAGAGCTCTGACAACCCATGGGGTCAGGCTGTGGTTGCTGGCTTGGGAGAACTGAGAGTCACCTGTGCATTCCCTGTACCACTGGGCCTGAGCTGACTCTCCCACAGTTTCAGGGAGCCGAGGGCTGCCACCAAGGCCCCTGGAAGAGAGCCAGTCATCAGCTTTCTTCCTACCCAGCCGGGCGCAGACTGAAAAACACCAGGAGTCAGGCCGTGGTTGCTGGCTTGGGAGAATTGAGAGTTGCCCTGTGCATTCTGCCAGTAGCACTGGGAAAGGTCTGTGCCCAAGCCTGCAAGACCAGGAAAGCCTGGCTGGGAGTGCGCGCCCACATGCCAGGCCAGGACTGTGAATCCTGGGGGGAAATCTGCTCTCAGTGGGGTGCTGGAGAGCAGCACCAGTCTAGATCTTGGGAGGGCACTGGTGAGACTGGTTGAGTTCACTGAGAAGCAAGGAAGGCCACACTAATAGCCCCTCAGGCTGCTGCAGCTAGTGAGACCAGAAGAAAAGGTTTGACCAGTTGGAAACCAACAAGAGGTGGGGTTTTTTGTTTGTTTGTTTTTTATTTTGAGGGTTTTTTGTTTGTTTTTAAATAATCTTTGATTTCTTTAACTTTATTCTTTTATCTTTCAATACTTTTACGCTCTCTCTTCTGCTTTCTTATTTTATTACTTCTTCCTTTCTTTGCAAACCTACCGCATTTCCTCCCATCTGAGGCCCTTCTTTTATCTTCTTTTTCTCTTTTTCTTTCTTTTTCCCCCTCTTCCCCCCAGGTGACACAAAAGACTTGGAAAGGCGTAAAGACCAGAGTTGGACTCAAAGAGGGGGCATCCCAACAGTAGAAACAGAGAGACAAAATTCACTTTTCTATAACAGAAAAACTACAAGTTACTGCATATTTGTTTTTTTCATTATTTTGTCATTATTCTTACATCTTTTATTTTAATGGTATCTCTGTATTCCCCTCTTTCTGTACAGTCTTCTTCTCCTTGGCTGGATATATTGTAACACTTGACAAGTTTCCCTGTCACCTCAATCATACTGTATTGCTAATTTACTGTCCTTTAATTCCCCTTGCCCATCTACACACTATTGAAGGTCCAATACTCCCTAATCTTGGTATACCATCAATTCTGTCATATGATTGCTGCTCTAATATTATTGTAAATAATAGCTACTACATACTATTGTAAATACTACACAACACCCCCCCATTCTTGGCCCACTACATTGTTGCCTGAACTATAATTCTGTAGTGATTAACTCTATTCTCTCTCATACTACACCTATTTACTATCCTTTATTCTCATCTTACCTCAGAATCTGACCTCCCTCAACCTCACTCCTTTCTAGATGCAAATCACAAACCTTCCCTCCCCAACAAGAGCCTTAACTTCCTTCCATTTTTTCTAAAAAGGGGCAGGTGGGGTTGGAGATGACGGTTATCTCTGTACATAGCCAGGGAATCACCTATCTCTTCTCTACCGGCTATTGCTGTAAATATCACAGAATACTCTCCGGCTGTCATAAACCACATTGCCTCCCTCTCGAACTGATCACACACACACACACACACACACACACACACACACACACACGGAGTAGGTGGAAGCAGAGAACACTAGGATAACCGAAGGAGTCTGCACCACTGAATTTCAAAGGCATTCCACCACATAAGTTCACACCATAAACCCAAGGAGTCAGAACAGATCAATTTAAGAAGCTGAGGCTAACAAGAAGAGGCTCACAAACAATGGGAAGACAAAAAAACAACCCCAAATGAAAGGAAAGGAGGAAGTCGCAGAAAGAATGTTGGATGAAACAGAGCAAATCAAATATCAGATATTGAATTCAAAGAACTGGTTATCAGGAAATTCAAAGAGCTTACAACGAGCTACCAGAAACTACAGAGGAGCTACAATGAACTCACAGCAAACTATATCAACATGAAAAAGGAAATAGAAACCATCAGCAAAGGCCAAGAGGAAATGAAGAATACAATTTCAGAACTGAAGAACACAGTGGAACGAATCAAAAGCAGGATTGATGAAGCAGAAGACCACATCAGTGAGTTAGAGGACAGAGTAGAAAGAATCTCCCAGACAGAGCAAGAAAAGCAAAAGAGGCTCAGTCAGAATGAGGAGAGATTAAGAGAAATGAAAGATCATATGAAACGTAATAATATCCAAATAATAGGAATGCCAGAAGGAGAAGAGGAAGAACAAGGGATAGAAAACCTATTAGAAAAAATAATGAGGGAAAACTTCCCTAATTTAATGAGAGAAAAAGTCACACGTATTCAGGAATCACAGAGAGTCCAAATCAAAGGGAACCCAAACAGGCCCACTTCAAGATACATCATCATTAAAATGGCAAAATTCCAAGACAAAGAGAGGATCTTAAAGGCAGCAAGGGAGAAAAAGGTAGTAACATACAAGGGAGCCCCAATAAGGTTAGCTACCGATTTCTCAATGGAAACACTCCAAGCAAGAAAAGAGTGGCAAGAAATACTCCAAGTAATGAGAACCAGAGGCCTACAACCAAGGCTACTTTATCCAGCAAGGCTCTCAATCAAGATAGAAGGCCAAATAAAGAGCTTCCAAGACAAAAGAAGTCTAAAAGAATACCACTCCACCAAACCAGCTCTGCAAGAGATGCTAAAAGGACTGCTCTAATGAAAGGAAGAAAAAGAGAGAGAGAGAGAGAGGAACGCAGGTACAAAAATGGCGATGAATAAGTGACTATCAATAATAACCTTAATGTTAAATTGATTAAATACTCCAATCAAAAGATGCAGAAGAGCTGAATGGTTAAGAAAGCACAACTCTCACATATGCTGCCTACAAGAGACCTACCTCAGGACAAAAGACCATCATAGACTAAATGTGAAGGGCTAGAAACAAATTTCCCAATCAAATGGACAAGAAGAAAAAGCCAGGGTAGCAATTCTCATATCAGACAAAATAGACTTCAAAAAAAGGGCCATAAAGAGAGACCCAGAAGGTCACTTCATAATACTCAAGGGAAGAATCCACCAAGAAGACATTAACATTATAAATACATGCACCCAACATAGGAGCACCCAAATATATACAGAAAATTTTAGAGGATTACAAGAAAGATATTGACAGTAACACAATTATAGTAGGGGAATTTAATACCCCACTGTCAAAACCAGACAGATCTTCCAAACAAAACATCAACAAAAATATTGTGGCATTGAGCAATGCCCTAGATGAAATGGACTTAACCGATATACATAGGGCCTTTCATCCCAAAGAAGCTAAATACACATTCTTTTCAAATGCACATGGAACATTTTCAAAGATAGGCCACATGATAGGGCACAAATGAGCCTCAACAAATTCAAGAAAATTGAAATCATACCAAGCATTTTCTCCAACCACAAGGGACTGAAACTGGAAATCAACCCCAAAGGAAGAAAACCCAAACACTCAAAATCATGGAGATTGAATGGCATGGTATTAAACAATGAATGGGTCAAAAATGAAATTAGGGAAGAAATAAAAAAGTTTCTGGAAACAAATAAAAATGAACTCACAACAACCCAAAACTTCTGGGACACAGTGAAGGCAGTCCTGAGAGGTAAGTTCATAGCAATACAGGCCTACCTAAGATGATAGAAACATTTCAAACTAACAAACTAACCCTATGCCTGCAAGAACTCAAGGAACAACAACAAAGACAGCTCAGAGTAAGTAGGAGGAAGGAAATAACCAAGATCAGAGCAGAATTAAGTGACATAGAGACCAAAAACACATTTCTAAGGATCAATGAATCCAGGAGTTGGTTTTTTGAAAAAATAAACAAAATAGACAAGACTTTAAGTAGGCTCATTAAGAAAAGAAGAAAGAGGACCCAAATAAACATATTCAGAAATGAAAGAGGAGAGATTACATCTGATATCACAGAAATAGAAGGGATTTTAAGAAATTACTATAAAGAACTGTATGCCAAGAAATTTGAAAAGCTAGGTGAAATGGACAAATTTCTAGAAAAATATAATCTCCCAAAACTCAGTGAAGAAGTAGAAAGCCTGAACCGACCAATAACAGCAAGTGAAGTTGAAGCAGTAATAAAAAAACTCTCGTCACACAAAAGCCCTGGACCAGATGTTTTTACAGGAGAATTCTTCAAAGCATTTAAGGAAGAGCTAACCCCTATTCTTCACAGACTATTCCAAAAAAATCCAAAATGATGGAAAACTCTCAAACTCTTTTTATCAAGCCAGCATCATCCTGATTCCAAAACCAGATAGATACACAGCAAAGAAAGAAGACTTCAGGCCAAAATTGCTGATGGACATACATGCTAAAATCCTCAACAAAATATTGGCAAATCTTATCCAACAACACATTATAAAGATCATACACCATGACCAAGTGGGATTCATCCCAGCGATGCAAGGATGGTTCAATATCCGCAAATCAGTAAATGTAATACATTATTATGTAAACAAAAGCAAAGACAAAAACCACATGATCATATCAATAGATGCAGAAAAAAACTTTTGATAAGATACAACACCCATTTATGCTAAAAACACTCAGCAAAGTGGGAATAGAGGGAGCACTCCACAATATAATAAAGGATATATATGAGATAACTACAGCCAACATCATAATTAATGGGCAAAAACTAAAAGCTTTTCCACAAAGATCAAGAACAAGACAAGGTTGTGCACTTTCACCACTTCTATTCAATATAGTATTGGAAGTTTTAGCCTCAGCGATCAGACAAGAAAAGGAAGTAAAAGGCATCCAAATCGGAAAGGAGGACACAAAACTGGCATTGTTTGCAGATGACATGATAGTGTACATGGAAGAGCCTATAGCCTCTACCCAAAAACTGCTCGACCTAATAAATGAATTTGGCAAAACAGCAGGATACAAAGTCAATATTCATAAATCAAAGGCATTTTATATACTAACAATGAATCAGCAGAAGCAGAAGTCAAGAAAAGAATCCCATTCGATATAGCAAAAACAAAAATAAAATATCTGGGAATAAACCTAACCAAGGAGGTAAAAGACCTGTATGTAGAAAACTACACAACACTGAAGAAAGAAATCAAGGAGGACACAAACAAATGGAAACAAATACCGTGTTCATGGATTGGCAGAATTAATATCATCAAAATGTGCATACTACCCAAAGCAATTTACACATTCAGTGCAATACCTATTAAAATACCAATGGCATATTTCACAGACCTAGAATAAACACTTCAAAAATTTATATGGAACCACAAATGACCCTGAATAGCAGCCACAATTTTGAGGAAGGAGGATAAAGTAGGAGGAATCACAATACCTGACATCAAACTGTGTTACAAGGCCACTGTAATCAAAACAGCCTGGTACTGTGCCTTAAGGCACAGAAAAACAGGCACAGAGACCAATGGAACAGAATAGAGAGCCCAGAATTAAGCCCAACTCTGTACAGTCAATTAATAGTCAACAAAGGGGGCAATGACATAAAATGGAGTAAAAATAGCCTCTTCAACAAATGGTGTTGGGAGAACTGGACAGCTACATGCAAAAAAAAAAAAAATGAACATTGAGCAACAAGTTACACCATACACCAAAATAAATTCAAGGTAGATAAAAGACTTAAATTTAACCTGTGACACCATTAAAGTCCTAGAGGAGAACATTGGCAGGAAAATATCAGATATTTCACGCAGCAACATTTTTACTGATATGTCCCGTAGAGCAAGGAATATAAAGGAAAGAATAAACAAATGGGATCTCATCCAAATAAAAAGCTTCTGCACAGCTAAAGAAAACAGTGTTAAGATAAAACAGAACCAACCATATGGGAAAACATAGTTGTCAATGATACCTCATACAAGGGTTTAATCTCCAAAATATGTAAAGAACTTATAGAACTCCACTCTAAGACAAGCAACCCAATTAAAAAATGGGCAAAGGACTTGAACAGACATTCCTCCAAGGAGGACATACAGAAGATCCAGAGACACATGAAAAGATGCTCAGTATTGCTAGCTATCAGAGAGATGCAAATTAAAACCACAATGAAATACCACTTTACACCAGTCGGTATGGCCATCATAAACAAATCAACAAACAACAAATGTTGGAGAGGTTGTGGAGAGCACGGGGGTGGGCCGGGATGAGAGTGGGGGACAGAAAACTGTACTTGAACCAGAATTAAATAAACAAAAGGAATCAAAAACTGAAAGCTGAAAAAAAAGAATAAGATGTTTTAACCTGAATATAATTCCTGAAATTTGTTTTTTTAATTTATCAGTTGTATCAGAATATACTTGCTTAAATAAACCATTAGTATTTTTACTGTTATTCTATCAGAGTTCTTTTAGTTTTTCTACTTTTCCCCTCCTCCATCCATCCCAACTCCTTCTGCCACAGTAATTCCTATGCTATTGTCCCTTTCTGTGGGTCATTCATAGATGTTCTCTGACCATTATTCCCCGCACCCTTCCCCTCTGGTAACTGTGAGTCTGGTCCGTATTTCCATGCCTGTGGTTCTATTCTTTCATTAGTTTCATTTGTTCTTTAGATTCCTCTTATAGGTGAGATCATATCACACTTGTCTTTCACTTGACTGGCTTATTTCACTTACCATAATATTCTCTAGTTCCATCCACACAGTCCAATGGGTAGGAGCTCCTCCATTCTTTGTGTTGGGTAGTATTCCATTGTGTAAATGCACCATAGTTTTTATCCACTCATTTACTGATGGACAGTTAGGCTGTTTCCATCAATTAACTATTGTTAATTATGCTGCTGTGAACATAGAGGTGTGTAAATTGTTTTGAATTGGGGATTCAGGATTCTGGGGGTATATTCCTAGCAGTGGAATCACTGGGTCAAAAGGTAGATCTGTTTTTAGTTTTTTGAGGAAATTTCATACTGTTTTCCACAGTGGCTCCACCAGTCTGTGTTTCTACCAACAGAGCACTAAGGTTCCCTTTTCTCCAGATCTTTGCCCGCACTTGTGGTCTGTTTATTAACAATGGCTATTCTGATCTGTATGAGGTGCTATCTCATTGTACTTCTAATTTGCATCTCTCTGATGGCTAGAGATATTGAACATTATTTCATATATCTATGGGCCATCTCTACGTCCTCTTTGGAGAAGTGTCTATTCAGGTCTTTTTCCCAATTTTTAATTGGATTGTTTGTCTAGCTAGTGTGGAGTTGAATGAGTTCTTTACATATTTTGGAGACCAAAGCCTTGTCGAAGGTATTATTTGCAAATATATTTTTCTATATGGTTGGTTCTCTTTTCATTTCACTAATGTTTTCTTTAGTCTTGAAAAAGCTTTGTAGTTTGGTAAAATCCCATTTGTTTATTCTTTTCCTTATGTTCCTTGCTCTAGGGGATGTATTGGTGAAATTATTGCTGCTTGGAATATCTGAGGTTTTCCTTCCTACATTCTCCTTTAAGACTTTTATAATGTCATGACTTATATTTAACTCTTTTATCCATCTTGAACTTATTTTTGTGTAAGATTTAAGTTGATTTAAGCTGTCCATATCTCCCAACACTATTTGTTGAAGAGGCTATTTTTACTTCATTTTATGATCCTGCCCTCTTTTTCAGATATTTATTGACCATAGAGTCTTGGGTTTATTTCTGAACTCTATTCTGTTCCATTGTTCTGTGTGTCTCTTCTAATGCCAGTACCAGACTGTTTTGATTACAGTGGCCTTGTATTATAGCTTGTTATTGAGTGTTGTGATCTCTCCTACTTCATTCTTCTTTCTCAAGATTGCTGAAGCTATTAGGGTCTTTTTTGGCTTCATATAAAATTTTGAAGTGTTTGTTCTGTATCTGTGAAATATGTCATTGGTATTTTAAAAGGAATTCCATTGAATCTTTAGATTGCTTTGGCTAGTATAAACAGTTTAATGATGTTAATTCTTCTAATCTATGAACACGGTATATTATTCCATGTATTCGTATCATTCTTAATTTCTTTTTTCAGTATTTTATAGTTCTGGGAGTACAGACTTTTTACCTTCTTGGGTAAATTTATTCCCGGGTATTTTTTTTCTTTTTGCAGTAATAAGTGGGATTTTTTCCTAGTTTCTCTTTCTGTCATTTCATTGTTGGTGTTCAAAAATGTCATCAATTTCTCAATACTGGCTTTTCATCTTGGTACTTTGCCAAATTAACTTATGAAGTCAAGCAGTGTTTGGGTGGAGACTACAGGATTTTCTATATACCCTATCAGGTAATCAGCGAATAATGACAGATTTATTTCTTTTTTTCAATTTGCATGACTTTTATTTCTTTTTCTTGTCTGATCTCCATGGCTGCAACATCCAGTGCTATTTGGATTAAGAGGGGTGAAAGCAGATACCCTTGTCTTGTGCCTGATCTTAAGGTGAAAGCTCTTAGTTTTTTCTCTTGGAGTATAATATTGGCTGTAATTTTTTCATATATGTCTTTTATGTTGAGGTATGCTTCCTCTATTTTCACTTTGTTGAGTGTTTTTATTATAAATGTGTGATGGGTGTTATCAAATGTTTTTTTCAGCACCTATTGATGTGATCATGAGATTTTTGTACTTCATTTTTTAAAATATATTTTATTGACTATGCCATTATAGTTGTCCCATTTCCCCCCTTCATTCTCACCACCCTGCACCCCCCCACCATCCCCCCTCCCCTTTAGTTTGTGTCCACATGTCTCAAGTTCTTTAAATTCTACATTTCCCATACGATTCTTGCCCTACTTATTATCTGTACCTTCTCCTCTCTTCTCCTTCCACTCCCCTGTTGCCTACCCTCCATGTGATCTTCATTTCTATGGTTCCACTCCTGATCTAGCTGTCCTATTATTTTGCTTTTGTTTTAGGTGTGGTTGTTAATAACTGTGAGTTTGTTGTCCTTTCACCGTTCATATTTTTCATCTTCTTTTTCTTATATAAGTCCCTTTAGCATTTCATATAATAAGGGCTTGTTGATAATAAACTTCTTGAACTTGACCTTATCTGAGAAGCACTTTATCTGCCCTTCCATTCTAAATGAAAGTTTTTCTGGATAGAGCAATCTTGGATGTAGGTCTCTGGATTTCATGACTTAGAATACCTCTTTCCAGCCCCTTCTTGCCTGGAAGGTCTCTTTTGAGAAGTCCGCTGACATTCTGATGGGAACTCCTTTGTAGGTGACTGTCCCCTTATCTCTTGCTGCTTCTAGGATTCTCTCCTTCATTTGAATCTTGGCTAATGTAATGATGATGTGCCTTGGTGTGTTCCTTCTTGGGACCAACTTCTTTGGGACTCTCTGAGCTTCCTGGATTTCCTGGAAGTCTATTTCCTTTGCCAGACTGGGGAAGTTCTCCTTTATTATTTGTTCAAATAAGTTTTCCACTCATGTATATTCCTCTTCCCCTTCTGGTATTCTATAGTTTGGATGTTGGAATGTTTAAAGATGTCCTGGAGGTTCCTAAGCCTCTCCTTATTTTTTGAATTCTTGTTTCTTCATTCTTCTCTGTTTGGTCATTTTTTTCTTCTTTCTGGTCCACTCCCTTGATTTGAGTCCCAGTTTCCTTTCCATCACTATTGGTTTCCTGTGCATTCCCTTCATTTCATTTAGTTTTGCCTTCATTTGTTCCTCTAATTTGTGAATAAAATCAACCAGTTCTGTGAGCATCCTGATCACCAGTATTTTGAACTGTGCATCTGATAGGTTGGCTATTTCTTGGTCATGTAGAGTTATTGGCTCTGGGGCTTTGAGTTGTTCTTGAGCTGTAATGTTTTGGTCTGTTTGCACCTGTTATGTATGAGGGGCAGAGCCCTAGGTGTTCACCAGGGCAGGGCAACTCAGTCACTGGGTTGTGAGGCTGTATGTGGGGGCAGGGGCAGAGAGAGGCAAAGGCAATTCCCTCTGCTGCTTCCTGCAAGCCTCTAGGGCCTGCACAGTCTGTCTCACTGCTGGCTCCTTCTCCTGGTTTATGTGCCTGTAAATGTGTGACCGGGGTCAGCCTGCTGCCTTGTGCCCTCACTGGGTATGCCTGCTGCTACCCTACACCTGGGATCTGCCAATGGCTGCCTGCGGGCCTGGGTCAGTCTCGCGGATCTTTCCTCCCCTACCCTGCTCTGCTGCTGGCTCCACCCCTCTTACCGGTGTGGCTGAGTGGTTAGTTGTTGTCGGATTTCCGTATAGTTCAATTTTCTGTGTTTTGATTGCGTTTTTGTTACTAAAACTTGGTTGTCTTTAAACTTGGTTGTACGAGGAGGCACAGTGTTTCCACCTACGCCTCCATCTTGGCCAGAAGTTCTGTACTTCATTTTGTTTATGTGGTTTATTATGTTTATTGATTTGCAAATATTGTACCATCCTTGCATCCCTGGAATGAATCCCGCTTGAATATGCTGTATGATCTGTTTAATGTATTTCTGTATCCAGATTGACAATATTTTGCTGAGGATTTTAACATCTATATCCATCAGATATATTGGCTACTAGTTTCCTTCCTTCTTTTCCTCCTTCCTTTCTTTTTCTTTCTTTCTTTCTTCTTTCTTTTTTGCTTCTTTCTTCCCATGGTTTTGGAATAGGATGATACTGGCCTTATGTAAATAGTTGAAGAGTTTTCCTTCATCTTGAATGTTTTGGGAATGGTTTGAGAGGGTAAGGGTTAATTCTTCTTTAACAGGAACCTAAACAACAAAACAAACAAGCAAGCAAAATGTAACCAAAGACATGGAAATAGAGAACAGGCTGACGGTGATCAGAGGGGAAAGTGGAGGGAATTTTAGGGGAAAAGGGAAAGGATTTACAGGAACTAGTGTAGAGGACACATGGGCAAAAACTAAGGGGGGTGGAAATGGGAGGGAGGTGTGGAGCACTGGGGGATGGGTTGGGATGGAAGTCAAAAAAAGAAAACTATACTCGAACAACAATTAAATAAGAAATAAATATTTGGCAGGCTTGACATATTAAAAAAAAAGAAAAGAAATTTACCTGTGAAGCTATTCAGTCCAGGCTTTTATGTACTGGGAATTATTTGATTACTGCTTTAATTTCACTAGTTATTATTAGTGTATTCAGGCTTTTTGCTTCTTCTTGATTCAGTTTTGGATGATTGTGTGTTTCTAGGAATTTGTCCATTTTTTCCCAGGTTGTCCAATTTCTTGGCACACAGTGTTTCTTAGCAATTTTTTATAATCCTTTTTTATTTCTCTAGTATCATTAGTAAGTTCTCCTCTTTCATTTTTCATTTTTTATTTTTTATTGGGCCCTCTCTCTTTTTTTTCTTGATGAGGTTTAATAAGATTTGTCAATTTTTTTATCTCTTCAAACAACCAGCTCCTGGATTTATAGATCCTTTGAATTGTTCTTTTAGTCTCCAAGTCATTTAATTCTGCCCTGATCTTGATTATTTCCTTTCTTCTAGTCACTCTGATCTTTGTCGGTGTTCTTCCAGTACTTATAGATGTAGGGTTAGATTGTTTGAGAACTTTGTATCTTATTTAGGTAGGCCTTCATTGCTATGAACTTCCATCTTATCACTACCTTCATTGAGTCCCATAATTTGGGGGTTATTGTGTGTTTATTTTCATTTATTTCCAGACATTTTGATTTTTTCCTTGGTCTCATTGTTGACCCATTATTTAACAACTTGCTATTCAATCTCCATGTATACAAATGTTTTTGAGTTTTGTCTTTGAAGTTTGCTTCTAGTTTTAATCTATGGTGATCTGAGAACATGCTTCATATGATTTCAATTTTCTTGAATTTATTGATACTTGGTTTGTGTTCTATATGGTCTATCTTTGAAAATTTGGGGAAAAAAGTATAGTTTGTTTCTTTGGGACAAAAGGCTCTGTATATATCAATTAAGTCCCCTTAATCTATAGTGTTTTTCAGTGTCATGATATCCTTGTTGATTCTTTGCTTGGAAGGTCTATGCATTGTTGAAAGTGGGGTTTTGAAATCCCTTGGGATGCCTGTGTAGTTGTCAATAACTTTCTGGAAGTTCTTGAAGATTTTGTTTATATATTTAGGTGCTTTTCATGACTCATGTACTACATGTGGGATAGTTCCCCTTCAACATATAAAATCTCCTTACCACCTCTTGTGAAGCATTTGCTGTACTCCTTGGTTTCCAGACTTCACATCAGCTAAGATTCTGTTGAATATTAAGTTTATTTGTGAGAAGATAAGCTTAGTATCAATAAACCACTAGTATTTAAAATAATCTCCCTATTCATTCCTTTTGAATGTATTCCTCCCAAAATCAATGCTAATATTTTGAGGGATGGAGATGTAATTAATAATGAAGAAATCCTTGGAAGCCATGAAGTACAGAGACAAAACCTCTCCCATTAGATGAGGTTACAAGATAGATTTCCTATTCAGGTAAAGCGGCAGAACAGACTCCAAAACAAGCAAAGTCTAATGGTTGGGGCCCTGAATAGGGCAGAACTGTGCAAAGTTTACTTGCCAGAAGGGCACCAGCTTGTCTCTGTGTAAAGCAAATGCTTGGTCACCACTGCAAGAAGGAACTCTGTTAAAATCCAATTGTTGGTTGCTCTTAGTTTTTCTCCCTTCCATTACAACCTGATTCTGTAGGCCCTCTCGGTGCTGCACTGTGCCTGTCTGCAGGAGGAGTGATAAGATCAAAGTGTTTTCAATCCTATTATTCTTCTGGTGCATTCTTTCTGTCTCTCTGGTCCAGGGCAGTACTTCAACCTCACTCCAGTATTCTGGGATCTTCATAATGATGTCTATGGGTAGTTGCTAGCTGATCTTATTGGGACAGTGACCAAAACAATGGGCATTGTATGTCACAATCTTGATGCAGATATTTTTTCCACTATTTGACTCACTGAACTGTGGTATGCTATAGCCAATCTTTAGCAATGAATGACCTGGGAGAAATGGAATCAGGTTCCTCATAAAGAGCAGTAAACATAATATTTGCATAATGTACAACTCAGTGCATTAAAATTCTCAAGTGTATTTGATGGATAATTTTCCCAATATGCAAATGTATCCATCAAATAGTATTGTATTTCAATGAATTAGTTGAATTTTTTTCTATGTATGTAAAAAATGTAATAGTCAAAATAAAAGACCCTGAAGACAAACTGTCATGGTTTAAAAACTATTCATTCCACTTACTGAGTGTGTGATTTCAAGAAAGTTCACCTCTCTTTGCCTGCCTTTATTCTACTTTAAAGTGGAGATGATAAAGGTGGTATGTACATCAAGGTATTGCTGAGATGATTAAACAAATTAAAATATATTTAGAACACTTACAAAAGTATTTGACATGTACTAAGAATTAGCATTACCTATTCTTGTTTAAGCACATTAAATGATTTCTTTGTGAGGAAGATACTCAACACTTGTTCCCTAGTTCCACAAGGAATTGAAAAAAATAAGAAATGTTGTAAAACTAAGGTAAAAAGTGACTGTGTTTTAATTGGTACATAGGATAGATTTCTTTTCATCAGTGTAACACACTTTAGGAAATGGGGAGCCTCTCACTGATGAAGAAGAGAACACATTGTCAGCTATCATGAATAGTTCAGATCTGTGCTACCCAAAGGCAGAAGCTAACCCCATTTACCAGTTAAGCATTTGAAATGTAGCTAGTCATAACTGAGATATTCCATAAGGATAAAATACACACTGAATTTCAAAGGCTTCATATAAATTTAAAAGAAATTAAAATATTGTATTAAGACATTATGTATATTACATGTTGAAATGTTAAAAGTTTGAACACATTGGGTTAAATAAAAGATAATAAAACTAATCAAAACTTTTTTTACTTTTCTACTGTGGCTACTAGTAAAAATTAAATTAGTCATGGGCTTGCATTGTATTTCTGTTGAATTGTAGTGGCTTAAACCCTTGCTACTATAAGTGTGTTCTGCAGACCTGCAATATTACCGAGACTGTTAGAAATTTAGAAACTCAGGTTTTGTCCAAGACCGTTAAATCAGTTCCTGACATTCAAAAAGCTCTCCAGCTGTTCTGAAGCACATTTTAGTTTGAAAAGTGATGCATTCATTGGTCTAAAGGTACATATCAGCTATAGTGATATTTCAGTATAGAAATCACCAACATGATGATATAATGAACAATGTTTACCTTTTATGGGATAATCTAACTAGAAATAGGGTGTCCTGAAATATTTTTTAAACATTTTATCTTTGGTTTTAATTTTTCTGTAGTTGAGGACAGAAACTGAATGGGGGTTCAGTAATGGTTTGTCACTCTTTACCTAAGAGGGCCTTTTTATTGAGCCAAGGGAACTGAGATGGGTCGGAATGGAGGAAGTCTTTCAGGATATCTGGCCTTGCAGGATATTTTGGCACAAACCAAGAACACAAATTATTACAGCATATAGTGACTAAAGCCATTATAAGCTTCTATAGACAGCCAAATGTAGTTACATAATTTAATATATTATCTCCTCATGTGAAATGAATCAAACATCTGTTTACAGAGTCCACCACAGTAGAGGCACTAAAAGCCTATGTTGACTTGAAATAATCAAGAAGAAAGATGCTTAATGACATAAGTAAGTGATTTCATAATTGAAAGTTAAAAAAAACACTCAGAAAAAAATCAGGAAAATTTAATAATATAAATGCAAAACAAAGAATGAAAGCCAGGATCTACATGTAGCACTGAAATTTTAGAAAAAAAAAACATCAGTCAATATGGCTTAGTTGGTTGGGCATCATCCAGCAAATCAAAAGGCTGCCAATTCAATTCCTGGTCATAGCACATGCCTGGGTTGCAGGTGTGGTCTCCAATCGGGGCAAGTTCAAGGGTCAACCTATTGATGTTTCTCTCTCACATCGATGTTTTCTTCTTTTTATTTTCCCCTTACCCTCTAAATAAGTGAATGATTGAATGAATGGATGAATGAATAATTTTAGGAAGAAAGTTATGTGGGGATTTTTTTTATTAAAATGAGTGTTAAAGTAGGAAATATGAAGGCTGAAGTAAAGGTAAAAGAACATTTTTTATAAGTTATATATTTGTTAATCTTAGGAAAGCACTGTCCAATTGAGACTGCCTGAGAAGAGAGCAATCTTGGCTGGAGATACAAGGTATTTTAGCAAAGTACTGGAGGCAATTAATCACATGAAATTTAGCAAAGAGAATACATTGATTCAAAAAATCTATAATATCATCCAAACTCTATGATGTAATTAGAGGCTGCCAATTTCCATTTAGTCGCATAATATCTTAGCTCTCAAAACCAAACTTTATTATAGAATTAATTTTTGATAAAAATAGCTATTAAGGTCATGAATGTTGCATGATTAATGTACCATATGATTGTATGAATGAGCTCTATCATTGCCAGAGTAAATGTATCATGTAATTGCACGAATAAATGTAAAATTATACTATTAAATGTGAGTCTCTGTCCATTGTAACTGATCTTTATGTGGATGAAAATGACTCTGCACATGCTAATTTTCTTCAATTGTGATCATCCCATGCTCTAAATCAATGCTGCTCCCTCATATGTTTTATCAATTCAGTTTCCTTATTTACCTCTTCCTATAGTAGGATTGCTAAATTTAGCAAATAAAAATACAGAACACACAGTTAAATTTGAATTTCAGATAAAAAGTGAATAATAGCCCTGTCTGGTGTAGCTCAGTGAATTGAGCGCTGGCCTGTGAACCACACAATCGCGGTTCGATTCCCAGTCAGGGCACATGCCTGGGTTACAGGCCAGTTCCCAGCAGGGGACTCTCGAGAGGCAACCATACATTGATATTTCTCTCCTTCTCTCCTTCCCTTCCCCTCTAAAGATAAATAAATAAAATCTTTAAATTTTTTTAAAAAAGTGAATAATATTTTAGTATTAGTACATTGTATGCAATGGTATTTGTTGTTTGTCTGAAATTCATATTTAGTTGGGTGTCTAGTATTTATTCCTCCTGTCCAGTTGTTTTCAGGGCATTATCACATACCTGGCCTCTCCAACTCATATTTTCCTAGGTTTTTCTCATTGTAGCCTAAATGTGAAACTCCAGATTTATCTATCTAGTAGTAATAAAAACTTTTCTGACATAGGCACATGAAATAAAAATGCTAACAAAGACTTGTCCTCACTAATGACTTGAAACTCCATCACTGCATGTTTTCTTCCAAAATAGAGGGCATTTTGGTTAGAGGTAGGGAGAGTAAAGCACATACGTCCTCAACGAAAGCCCTTTTAAATCAACACCTGAGGTCATTTTGAAACTGGAAAAGGCACCTGTGTTCGTGCTGCCCATTACATACTGAACCCAATAAGCAGAGACAGAGATTGAATCTTTGTGGGCACTTTATTCAGATGTCCGATGAATAGATGTCTGGGAAGATGGTGGGTTCATATCCTAGCAGACTGTCTTACATTTTCTTTCCAAGCCATCCTTTTTATAGCAGAGAACAGTGTGTGGTGAGAGGTTTTGAAATTCAGGGAAAATTAGACTAAAAACTGCAGTATTCTTGCAGTGGGCAGTTAGCTGTTCCCAGGGGCAGGCAGTCATCAGTGTCTCCCTGGAACACAAAGCCCGCATGCCTTCACTTGTCCCCAGGTGGTAATCTTTAGTGGTGCCTCAGGAGGTCGGCTATTTTCCCAGGAGCCAGAATGGGCCTTATCTGTAGTTTCTGAAACAAAAGCCTTAACATATGCATTACTTACTGAGCTTATGACTATTTACCTTAAACTAAAATTTTCCAACTCTCTGGTCCCCTATCAATTTTATTAACTCAGTCTCAGCATGTCTTTCTTCCTTCCTTTTTTAAACTTGTATTTTTAGTTTCTATCTCTGACATGTATTATCCTAAAAATTCTACCATTTCATCTTGAACATTGTTTTGTTCCCTCAATTGTTTCTGTTGTAACTAAACTTTTGAATTTTTAATCTTTCTTTCTTCCTGTGCCCTATTGCAACAGGGTGCAGCCCAGAGGGGGGCCCCAAATAGGGATTTGGAATGTGGTCCAGAACTCAGGGTGTCCAGGAAATATTAGGAAAATATATTGAATGTCCTCACCCCTCCCCTCCTACAGGTTTGAGTTGGGGAAAGGGAAACGTGGAGCAGGGCCATTGACAGCTGTTTTGCATAGCAACAACTTTGCAGCTAACCTCTGGCATGGTCATTTAACATATCTATAACCTTTAACTAGTTTCATGGATATGTTAAATAGCTGTGGTAATGCTTTGAGCCAGGGGGATAGAAGTGACTTCTACCCAAGATGTAACAGGGAGGCAACTCCCCCCAGTTACAGCGCCTGTGTGAGAGCATGGAGAAGATTGGCTCCATGCCTTGGGGCCTGGCCTGCCCAGACTCACTATGGCAGCCCTGTAAAGTTGGAAGGATACAGGAATGCTGGCAGGTGTAGCCGATTGTGGGAGGAGTTGGAAATGGGGCTGCAGAGGAAGATTGGCTTGGGGATTTAAACCCAGACCTGTGAGCTTTGGGGGAGAGAAGCACTAGGCTTTGGAAGAGTGGGTATCTCTGCAGCTTTGGCAAGAGTGAGAACCACATGGTTTTTTGGGGTGCTTTTTTGACACATGGCTTAGGAAGCAGGAGAGACTTTGCCTAGAAGAAAAGGGGTGAAAGGACTCTTGCTGGTGGGCCATGAGAAGGTGCCACATGGTTTTGAATTAGCTGGAGACCCTGGCGGTGACACAGCTGATGGTGCCAGGAGCCCGAATCATGGACTTCTACTTCTTTTCCTGAGTTATGGTACCCCAAATTAAGGTAAAGGGAGAAGGAAGGACTGTGTGCATCTATGGGTATCCTAAGTGACTTTAATATTTTAATGAAGACATTGGGTCACTACTTTAAGTCTGTATAGCTTTAAATGAACATTTTCTTTCCTTTTCACAAATCTCTGGCATTGAGAGACACCTTTCCTCTGGTGGCGGGCATATCAAACCTAGTGGGGGGGTCCTTTCAGTAATAGTATATTGTATACCCCCCCTTGAGTCTGTTCTGTAACACTATCAAGACATGCACACAGCACACACACACACTCCCTCACCCTCGCACACACACAAGGAGTATCTCTCTCACCCAGTCACCTTTAATTTTGTTACCTTAAGAGGACAATCATCAGGGGACAATTCTTTCATAGTTTCCCTTTGACTCCAGCAGAACTATTCTATGTTGCAAAATGAAAGAATAGATTTTAGATTGTTGTGTGTGTGTGCCATGGACTGACATATATCAAGGGACTTGTTAAAAACATAAGGTGGAGGAAATGTTATAGCTTTGTAACTGTGCATACTGGGATTCAGCTGGTTGTCACCTTTATATATGACCCAACAATTTGTGTTTAAAGAAACGGGTTTTTATCAACCAGGTTCTGACTTGGGGTAGGTGGTGAGAGCACTCCTCTCTGAGCCTTTCTCTCCCATGAGACTCAGAACTTCTTGTGCTCCCCAAAAGGCTATAAGCTTAAACCATGCCCAGAAATTCCCCATTTCCTTATCTTTGCTAAAACCAGTTATGCAAACAGATCTCCATTCTCTTAGGAATGGGCACGCAGAAGCTTCAGAGTCACGTGTTCTGGCAGGAGCACTCTCCTTCAGGATCTAGGGTGCACTGCTCCCAGTCTCCAGGTAGCAGTCCATGACCCATCTGTCATGCTGCACTGGGTCATAGTGTCCCAGAGGCTGGAACCCAGGGAGGCACAAGTCCCAGCATGAAACCCTGCTTCCAGGAGTGGCTTCCACTTATATAAGGTCTAATACCCTGGTGGGCCTGGCATCTCCCTGTCCCATGAGCAGTCCTGTCCATGTGGAGAGCAGGACCAGAGACCCAGAGCATCCAAATGCCAAAAGCCCAGAGACAGAGAGACATTGCACCAAGCTCCAAAAGCCCCAATATCAAGAGAGTGACTTTGTTGATGGGAGAGACATGGTTCTTTTTGCTGACACATATAAAGAATTACAGATCAGCAAATCTAGTAGCATGTAATCAGTTTATTAGTGGCCTGTTCCCATGGAAGAGAACACATCTGGGTAGAATAGGGGATGAAAGACAAAGTTTCAGGGCAAAGCAGTGTGACAAAAGCAAGAGTGGCTGAAGACCTGGGCAGCCTGAGGCCAGGTGGTCAGAGGCCCAATGGCCCAAGAGCCAAGAGTACCCAGAAACCCTGAGTGAGAGAAAGCGAGTCCTTTGTTCTGAGCAGTTATATAGTTGGTGGGATAGGAGGGAAAAAGTTACATGTTGATTAGTGGGTAAATGTGGCACCAGCTTTCCTTGGAGAATGTGACCACCCAAACTTAGGTATGTGTGGGGGTCTGCTAGCCCTAATCCTTTTCTAGCTCCAGACCCAATTTGTTCATCTTGTTGTAGAACAAATATGTGACAGGAGGCAGTTCATTAAAATTGGGGCACTTTCCTAAGTTATTTATGGGCTCTTTCTGTAAGCATCAGGGACTCCCTCATAAAACAGATAGTGACCAGAGGTAGACAGTTAACCAAAGTTGTTTTATGGACTTCTTCTTTGGGCACTGGGGACCCTCTCCCACATTCAGGCCTTGGAATGAAAGCACAGTTTCAAGGCTTTCTTTCCCAGATAGTGGAAATGTTACATAGAATTTCAAGGACTTCCCTTCTTTCTTGCTAACATAGTGTTTCTTGTGATATTGAAAAATCTGGCAATATTGTCAGACAAGGCTCAGGACTGCTGAGTTAGCATGTGAGACTTGTTTCCTTCCTACTCCCTGCTTCAGTCTGCTATTTATTCTACCTAATTGGTAAAAGACATTTCCTGGCAACCAGGGTGCTAGATGCTGGCCAGTAGCAGTATTGCAGTCTCAGAGTTCTTATGCTGTCTCCTGCCTCAACTTCTATGTACCAAGTGCCAAACCAAGGAAGCCTTGCCACACCTTTGCTTTAAAAAGGCTCTTCCAGAATCCCATGTGCATAGGATTGCCAGCTTTCCCTGTGGTGCTTCAGTGTTCACCATTTTTGTCAACTGCTCAGTGTTTGTGACCTTCTTTTGGTTGCCATCTCTAGGGCAAAAGTTTCCCAGTCACACACAGGTACACAGGCATCTGCTATCCAGGGTGGGGCACATCCTGCTCCCACAGCTCACACAGGCACTATGTGAGCTTCCCCTCCAGCTATATAACAAGTGCCTCTGCCCAGTGCATGTTTACATAGCTTAGCTGAGCTGTCATTGTTTACAGTTTGCTCCTCAGTAGCCTTCTTCTGCAGCCCCTCCCTTCAGGAAAGCACAGGCTGCATTGATCTGCCTTTGTAATATAATGTGCCTCAATATGCCTTAAGCTCTGTGCCTCCTTTCCCCCTACCTTTTTTGCTTTGGAGGAGTTCCCCTGGCCAGGGGTGGGACTCCCCTGTTTTCCAGGGTCCCTGTTTTCCAGGGACCTCTGCTGTGGCGTACCCAGTTACAGTTTTGACTCTTACATTGAATTTGTTCTATTAAAAGACCCTGTGGTTTTGAAGAACCACTTTCTTTGTTTTCTCCTATTCCTCATACTGCTGTGCTTTTCCTGCCAGTGCCCTTTAATGTCCTTAACAATAACCGATTTGAGACTGATAGGAAAACTGACATACAAAAATATTCAATAGCATTTTTAAAAGATTAAGTTGAGTTCTTACTAACTGCTATTAAAATATGTCATCTGAGGACATGCCTGTTGATTATAGAGAGAGGGGAAGGAAGGGAGAGTAAGATGGAGAGAAACATCAATATGAGGGAAGCATTGATCAGTTGCCTCTCACATGTACCCCAACTGGGACTGAACTTGCAACACAGGCATGTGCCCTGGCTGGGAATTGAACCTGTGACCCTTCCAATTATAGGACAATGCTCCAACCAACTGAGCCAGACCAGCCAAAGCAGAGATGCTTTTACAAATGATCACAATGAGTAAAGTGATGCACAAATAAGCACAGAGTTGAAAATTACTATGGGGGAAAGGAACCAACATATACCCAGCAAGATGTCTAAGAAAACATACTTCATTACAAAATGAAAAATTCTTCAAATGTGTTAAACATTTTGCTTATATTCTTCATCAGTTATGAAATGTTATGTACCACTTAATCATTATTTCAGGCATGCCCTGCACTGTTACCTATTGAAGGCTTTAGTAAGCTTCTCAGTCTCTGAAGTTTCCACACCATCCTGGGCGACTTTAGTATTCATGTGTTTGACCTTGGCCTTTGAATTGCTTGATATCCCTATTCAATGATTTTCTGTTTATAATCACAGTTTTATCCAGTAAACATAACAGAATGCAAATGAAAGATGTTTCATTGCTATTTCTATCAGTCAGTGTCCAAATTTTTATTTCTCTCTACCAGCTATCCATACTTTCTTGCACTATTATCTCCATAAATCTTTGTACTTCCTTGCTCTTAACCCAAAGCCTGTTTGTAAACTCTTCCAATGTGCCATCTGATATTTTTGCCTTATGATAAATAACTGTAGGTTAAATAGGAGCTGTTGAAAAGATGCATACTACTTTAAAGGGAACAGAATACATCCATATGAAGTACCAAGTTAATTTCATTGTTTTGAAAGGACTTAAAACTAGTTTTCCTCACCTGCCATGGTCCCAAATAATTTTGGAAATATAGAGACTGTGACAAGATAATTCTATTATGTCAACATCAAATAATGTTTTTTTAAAATAATGTTTTATTTACTTGTAGTATTCAACTAATTCAGAATCTTATTGAAGTTAATACGTTTTGTTACTTGCTGATTTTAAGGATTTTTTAAAAATACAATAGCCATTTATTAATTAATGGCTTAAAGTCACACCCTTCTAAGATCTATCACCTACAAGATAAAGCTTGATTGAGAAAACACTGAGTCCAAATATATTTTTAAGATTTTATTTATTTATCTTTAGAGGGGAAGGGAAAGAGAGAGGGAGAGAAATATCAATGTATGGTTGCCTTTCGTGTGTCCCCCCACTGGGAACTGGCCTGCAACCCAGGCATGTGCCCTGACTGGGAATTGAACCGCAATCCTCTGGTTTGCAGGCCCACTCTCAATCCGCTGAGCTACAGCAGCCAGGGCTTGAGTCCAGATATTTTTTTAAAATTAGCTTGGCATCTCTTTTCTAATACTCCATAGTCTTGGGAAATAATCACTTAGAATAAAATTAATTTCCCAGTGCTTCTACAGTCAAGTGCAAACATAAAGGCTACTGTGGAAATTTTAAATGGAAAGCCCAAATGAAAATCAATTTAAGGAAATAAAATTAGAGAAACATGTTATTCAATTTTATCTGTGTAATGACACGTTCTCACCTGTTTAATCTTCAAGCACTTGTTGGGATATGAATAAGACACAAGCTCATTCGTGAAGTTCCACAACCATTGGAGTTGTGGCACCCTATGTGCTTGATTTCATGACAATTCTTTTTAAAAATGCAGAATATACTCTGAACAATGTAGCTCAGAGGGTTGAGTATCATACTGCAAAGTGAAAGGTCTCCAGTTCAATGCCCAGTGAGGAGGGCACATGCTTAGGTTATAGGTTTGGTCAGTGTCCTGTTAGGGTGCGTATGGGGCTGTTATGACAGGTGGCTGATTGATGTTTCTCTCTTACATTGATGTTTCTCTCCCTCCTTCTCCCTCCCTTCCTCTATCTCTAAAAATAAATAGATGAAATATTTTTTTAAAATGCAGAATATCGCACAGTATACTCTCAAGATTGCATCTTTTCTATGAGCCAGAGAAAGCATTCATAAAACCTCTGGAGAGCTTAGGAAAATGTAGCATTCACCTAAAACACAGAGCTATACAATAGCTTTTTCCTAATTTATTTTTCTTTGTAAATTTGATTTGGTAAAATTGTATGACAAGCCTTAAGATATCTGAATAAACCTTGATTGCCACATACATGGAATCAGATAATATAGTTTAAAAAATGGTTTACTCTTAACAAATCAGAAACTTTTCTAATATTCACTTTATTTTATTACGTGAACAAATTATCTAGTTATGTATTATATATCCTAAGTTTGAGTCTAGCAGTATTTAGTATAATAATTGATACTAGGATATTATTGAGGTAGATAATGGTAATATATTATTTATTTATCTACTGAGTACCTATTATGTATCAGACCAAATGGACATGTTCTCAAACTCCTAAAACTTACAGAGTAGCAGGAAATAAAAAGAAAGATGATTATTTAAATTTAATCATGATAAAAGCATGAGAATTAGAGTATGTTTAAAATTTAGAAGTAATTATAATTACAATAAAAGTAATAATTAAATAGAGGTTGAAGTGTTACAGAATGTACATGTTTTCTGGCTTTAAAATCTCTACGGATGTTGACATGGGCAATTCCATGTTTATGGGGGTGCATTTCTAGTCAAGCTTCATTTTGACTTTGATTAGGACTGTTGAAGAATTCATCACTGACCATAAGAAGAAGTGGGAAGTAGCAAAGCTTTTATTGTTTTATACCTGTATGCCTGTTTCAAGCCATTTCTACTAAGTGTACAGGATCAATCAATAATTAATTGAAAAGTATCCATAGTTAATAGTACAATATTAAAATACATGTGCAAATAAAACCCTCAATAAATATATTATGTTTGACAGAGAAATAACATAAGCCATGACATTACTGATAGGAAGTGAATAAAATATGTATACATAATACATAAATGCATAAACAAAGGGATTCATTTTATAAATTGTTTAAAGCTCATACTATTTGTTAATAGATGTTTGACTATGGTTTAATAAGTTGACTCCAGTGGGTTTTTAGCCCTGGCTGGTGTAGCTCAGTGGATAGAGCGCAAGCCTGCAAACCACACGATCACGGTTCGATTCCCAGTCAGGGCACATGCCTGGGTTGCATGCCAACTCCCAGCAGGGGACGCACTAAAAGGCAACCATACATTGATGTTTCTCTCCCTCTCTCCTTCCCCTCTAAAGATAAATAAATAAATTTAAAAAAATAAGTTGACTCCAGTGGGTTTTCTCATGTTCCTACATTTTCAAAATCAGCATAGCTACTGGTATTATATCACTAGCACCATATATACTTCATGTATTCTTTATGGAATAATTCTGAGCTTGCCAACCACTGGAATACTCCCTTTCTTCTTATTCCTTTCTCTTTATCTTTCATTAGCTAAATTTTGTAATTACCAGTTAATTAGTTTCTGGATTTGGCACGTGGTGTGAGAAAATACTTTAAGTAGGCATTCCTTGGTCTGCTTATCACTAACCTTTAGCAGTTTCTACCATTCCTTTCAAAACACTCAGTTGGATAATACACTAATGATGTAACATTTTTTACACAAATGTTACAAGACATGTTTTTTTTTAATTAATTGAATTATTTATTTATTTATTTATTTGTCTTCAGAGGGTAAGGGAAGGAGAGAAGGTGAGAAATATCAGTGTATGGTTGCCTCTCATGAGTCCCTTGCTGGGAACTGGCCTGCAACGCAGGCATGTGCCCTGACTGGGACTCGAACCACGATCGTGTGGTTCGCAGGCCCGTGCTCAATCCACTGAGCTATGCCAGCCAGGGCAGGAGACATGTTTCTTAATGTGGATAAAAATGACAATGCTGGGAAATGGAACTAGGATTTTTCCTACCATATAAAATTGCTGAAAATATCCTTCTGAAAAACTTGACATTTAATTCTACCACAAGTGGACCTTAATTTATACTACATTTTTGTTCTAGTAGAAATCAATAGTTTATGAAATATATTCTATTTGAGATGTTTTAATGGAGCTGGTACAGTCTTTAAAAGATATGATTGGATAATTCTAGAAAGATTCAAGTATAAAGTGAGTTAACTTAAACTTAGATAATTACCTCAAGATATGTATGCATTATGAAAAAGCAATATTGTATATGGTTTTTCAAAACTAGTATTTTACAGAGTGCCTCCCCACCCATCACATCCAAAGTTCAAAACACTTTTAATTACTGCAGGTTCCTGAGGAATGTTATGTTCCCTGTTGCCTTCTCTTTGCCAAGACTTCTATCTTGAGCATTTTCCTCAATCTTTTTGCTTCATGATCTCTTATTCAATCTTCTAGCATCAACTCAGGTAGCAAGTTTCCACCCAGCAGTATTCCATTAATATGTGCTTACAACCAGCATACCATTTTTCACACTGCATTATAATTACAGGTGTTCTTTCTCCAAAAATAATAAGGACTTGATTTTTTTATTACAGAGATAATATACGGTACTGCAGAAATTTCAAGTAATTTGGAGAGGAAGAACAATTCTGTTTGGCATTCTTTCAGGAATCTATCAACAATTTTCCATGTATATGCACATATTCACTCAAGCCCATATTGACAATATTTTATATAAATTAGATAATACTATCAAAGTTTTTTAGTCTGAGATTTTCCTCAGCAATCTGTTGTGGAGATATTTTCATATGAATGAATAAAAATAGCATAATATTCTGTTTAATGCCTGCATAATATTCTGTTTATGGATATACCTATAACTATTTAACCAATTGCACAAATGACAGACATGGAGGTTCACAGTTGAAAAATCTTAGTTTTACAATACCTCTCACATTTATGCCTTCCTTTAGATCCATTGCCACCACCTGCTCTAATTCATCCCTTCACCATTTCTTATCTGCACCACATATCAGTCTTCTAGCCTCCTAATTTGTCAGTTTCATCCTATTCTATTTTGTTCTATACACTTTCCTGAAGCAGTGCTGCTTGTGATTTTTTAAAAGATTTCATTTATTTATCTTTAGAGGGGAAGGGAAAGAGAGAGGGAGAGAAATATCAATGTATGGTTGCCTCTTGTGCAACCTGCTGGGAACTGGCCTGCAACCCAGGCATGTGCCCTGACTGGGAATAGAACCATGATCCTCTGGTTTGCAGGCCCATGCTCAATCCACTGAGCTATACCATCCAGGGCTGCTTATGATTTTTTGTTCAGTAACTCTCGGTGACCCTTCTTACCTAATAAATTAACAGTACAGGCCGTGATCTGCAGTCAATATGGACAAAAAATTACCTTTCCAGCCATATGTTCAGTTGTACTCAGTTGTTCCAATATTAACAATCTATGGGGTAAAGCCAGCTGGAAGGTACGTTTTGTTTGGCTCATACAGTATTTCACAACTTTGTGAGTTTGAATGCTTTCCAGTGCAGCATGCCCTTTCCTTTGTTTCAGGGTAGATGCAATCAGTTCCTATTATCTTCCCCTTTGCCAGCTTTTTCTCACATTTATGCTATATGTCTGGCCTTTGAAGAGATACAATAAACGTAATATATTTTCTCTAAGTAGAATTACTGTCTGATTCTTGAACACCTGACCCCTTTATCTTTCACATTCCTGCAACTGTGAATTTTCTTCTGTTTTTCCTTCACATGAAACTTACTTTTCTCTGATTTACAATAACAACCTTTATGAACATTTATACAACCTTATTTCAAACCAGTATTAAATGCAAAGTATTTGGTGAAGACTTTCCTGTGCTTCCCCACAAGATAAAATATTCATCTCTTTTAAATCCCTGTAGTACTTTATATGGTTTATTGTATAACCTTTAATTCTTGACTTGATATTATAGGAATATTTCTGCTAATCCCCTAATTAGATTCTATAAGACACTGAAAAAATGTACAATCTGCACCTACTCTGTGCAGGACACTAGGCTAAAATGTGCAGCAAATAAATGTAAGAGAGTTTCTGGGACTGGGTAAAAGAAGGGAAGGGATCAGGAAGTACAAATTGGTAATTACAAAATAGCCATGGGGATGTAAAGTACAGTAGAGAAAATATAGTAAGTAATACTGTAATGACTATGTATGGTGCCAGATGAGTACTGAAAATATCAGGGGGAACACTTTGTAAAGTATATGATTGTCTAACCACTATGCTGTACACCTGAAACCAGTACAAAATAATATTGAATGTAAACTGTAATTGAAAAACAAAAAATTAGAAAAAATGAAAAGATGGAACAGAACAAAAAATATAAGTAGTTAAAGGTGTTTGAAAATGCATTTGGGGGAAGTGAATGAAGTAATAGCCACAAGGTTTGGTCACATCATATGTGAAATAAAGTTCTTTCACTACAGCACTTAGAAATTTCAAAAAGTTATGTTCTTTCACTCATTTATCCTTCTAGATCTCTACATTTTCTGAATTCTAATATTTATGGCTACTCTCATGATCTTATATTTTGTATCATCTTATTCATTACACAAAAGTTATTTTCCATTGTTATCCTTCAACTCTCTAATACAAGGCATTTCTCTGTGTATAAAATTTTAGAATGATATACCTGTTCTTGAAATCTTTAATCAACTTCACAGCCAGATATTTATTTCACTGGTCAATTTCATTCATGGAGTTTACCCCTCTGCCTTGTAGTGTGACCTCTTGTATTAGAGTTCTCTAGAGGGAAAAAAAGAACCAATAGGATATGTACAGGGTGGGGCAAAAGTGGACTTACAGTTGTTTGTATGGAAAAATGCAATAATCAATAAATAATAATACAAGAATAAACTTAGTATTTTGCATACTCACAACTGTACACCTAGTTTTGCCCAACTCTGTAAATACTATTATGAAATTATAAATCTCTCTCTCTCAATGAAATCATCTATTTCCCACCCAATGATTTAAGAATATAGCATTGTGCTATCTTAGAATAATGTCTATCTCCCTTACTTTTGGCATCTCAACCTCTCTTTTCAGCTTCATTATTCACAGTTGTCCCAATCTATCATGCCCTACATCCATACCAGATTACTTGACTTATCTTTTATATGGTACATTATTCATGCTTTTTTATTTTTGTCCATGCTATTCTTTCTACCAGAAATACACTTATCTTCCCTTTCTGTTTAGCCAGCCTCTTTTTTGTGGGCTTCTTCTATGAAGCTTTTTTCAACCTTTCAGGTAAAATCATCTTTCTCTGATTCCATTACATATTTTTTTCTGGCTTCGTTGAGGTATAAATGAAAATTAAAAATACTATATTTTAAAGTGTGCAATTTAATATATTAATAAATATCTATATAAAAACACATTGAGAAATAATCTCCAGAATCAGGTTAATTCATATATCCATTACCTCACATAGTTATCATTTTCTTTGTTTATGTGTTGAGAAAGCTTATGATCTAACATCTTAGTAAATTTCAACATAGAGTATAGCATATTAGTACAATGTACATTGTTGTACATTAGCTCTCCATAGATTGTTGTACATTAGCTCTCCATAGATTATTCATTGCAATAAATTCAAACTTAATACCCCTTGACCAATATCTGCTAATTTCCTTCTCTCCCTCCTTTAGCTCTTGGCAACCACCATTCTATTCTCTGCTTCCTATGACTTTAAGTGTTTTAGATTCCACATATACTCATAAGTGAGATCATGCAGTTTTTGTCTTTTTTCCTATGGCTTTTTTCAGTTAGCATAATATTCTCCAGGTTTAATCACATTGTTAAAAATGTCAGGATTTCCTCCCTTTTCATGCTGAATAGTATTACATTCTATTTAACTTTTCATACATTGATATTTAGGTTGTTTCCCTATCTTGGCTATTGTGAACAATGCTGAAGTAAGCATGGGAGTGCAGAGGTCTCTTTAAGATACCAATTTTATTTTCTTTGGATATATACCCAGAAGTAGGATGGTTGGATCACATGTTAGTTCTATTTTTAATTTTTTGAGGTAACTCCATAATGCTTTCCACAGTGGCTACATCAGTCTGCATTCCCACAAGTAGTGCAAAAGGGTGCCCGTTTCACCACATCCTTGTCAGCACTTGTTGTTTGTTGACTTAAAAATAAATTCTTATCTAAACTAATTTGATAACCTTAATTTATTTTACATTAACTTTTACTCCTCCTTTGACAAGTATGTTCAGGTCCTTTCCCCATTTTCCTAAAAGATTCTATTTATTTATTTTTAGACAGAGGAGTGGGGGAGGAGAAAGAGGGAGAGAAACATCAGTGTGTTGTTGCTTCCCTCATGTCCCCTACTGGGGACCTGACCCACAACTCAGGCATGTGCCCAGACTGGGAATCAAATGGAGACCTTTGGTTCACAGGCCAGTGCTTGATCCACTGAGCCACACCAGCCAGGGCCCTTTGCCCATTTTTAAATTTTTGTTTTCCTGATATGGAATCATGTGAGTTCTTTATATATTTTGGAGATCAAACCCTTGTCCAAGCTATCACTTGCAAATATATTTTCCCATATGGTTAGTTACCTTTCATGTTTCTAATGTTTTCTTTAGTTGCACAGAAGCTTTTTATCTTGATGAAGTCCCATTTGTTTAATCTTTTCATTATGTCCCCTGCTCTATGGGGCATATCAGTGAAAATATTGTTGAGTGGAATACCTGAGATTTTCCTGCCTATGTTCTCCCCTAAGACTTTTATGGTGTTGCAACTTATATCTAAGTGTTTTATCAACATTGAGTTTATTTTTGTATATGCAGTAAGTTGGTGGTTGAGTTTTATTTTTTGCATATTTGATACTTTAAAAACATTTTATTTATTTCTTTTTAGAGAGACAGGAAGGGAGGGAGGGAAAAGGGGAAAGGAACATTGATGTGTAGGAGAAACATTCATGGGTTGCCTCTCATGTCCCCAGCCAGGGACCTGGCCCATAACCCAGGCTTGTGTCCTGACAAGAAATCAAACTGGCAACCATTCAGTTCATAGGCCAGCACTCAGTCCAATGAGCCACATCAGCCAGGGCTATTATATGATAGTTTAACCATATGAAAGTTAAAATAAGAAATGAAACAAAAATAAAAGAGTGTAGGTAAAATACACATGGATAGGAAAAAAACACCTATTAATGCCACCTGAGTAGATTATGCTTATGGTGTTAGAATTTTTTACTGAAAATGTCTTTTTGAAAAACTTAGTTATATATAAAAATCTTTATTATATTAAATATTTCAAAACAACCTTTTATTTTAATATTTTTCTTTTTAAGATTTTTAAAATTTATTTATCTTTAGAGGGGAAGGGAAAAAGTGAGGGAGAGAAATATCAATGTATAGTTGCCTCTCGTGCATCCCCTTCTGGGAACTGGCCTGCAACCCAGGCATGTGCCCTGACTGGGAATCAAACTGCAATCATGTGGTTCACAGGCCCATGCTCAATCCACTGAGCCACACCAGCCAGGGCTCAAAACAACCTTTTAAATCACCAAAGCAATAAGTGATTTTATTTTTTACTGCTTTTGAATTATGAAAAGGTATACATTTTAATAAATACATGTCAAATGAATGAATCTGTAAAGAAATGTAATACAACGTGCTCATTCAATCAACATAAATTTAGGAAGTGTTTATCATGTGCCAAAAAATACACTGGGGGCTTGATGACAGAGAGTTGTCAATAAGTCATGGTTCCTACACACATAGAATTCACAATCTTGAAAGGATATCAATCAGTAAACTATTTAATGTTGTGTGATAAGTGTTATACTTGAGATATTTGCACTGCTTTTGGAAGCTAAGACTATTTAGTAATTTTGCCTGGGGAAATTGGAAAAAGCTTCAAAATCAGAATGTTAATAAGTTAAAGCTGATACTAGAAACTGAGAGTTCCATTCAGGGAGACAAACATGAGCAAAGGTTAAGTAGTGTGAAACAGTGTTAAGTGTCAAAAAAGCCAATAGTTTTGTGTAACAATAGCACACATGAGGAAGAGGAATGGGAATCAAGTGATGGAAAGACAGACTGGGAGCAATTATGACCAGAAATCATTAAAGACTTCATTCTGGAGTCACTGATGAGCCAAAGGAGAATTTTATGTAGTGAAGTGCTATTTTGGCAACAGTGAAAAGAGAGAAAAGGGATTCATAAATAAATCTGTCTGTAGGTGACTGTAATTGTTCAGGCTGTAAACCTGCACAGATACAAAGCAAAAGTCATTATAATAAAATTTTGGGTTTCATAATGGAAAAATTTTGCCTTACATAGGATCAACTTTTTTTAAAGATTTTATTTATTTATCTTTAGAGGGGAAGAGAAGGAGAGAAGTATCAATGTATGGTTGCCTCTCATGAGTCCTCTGCTGGGAACTGGCCCTGCAACCCAGGCATGTGCCCTGACTGGGAATCGAACTGCAATTGTGTGGTTCACAGGCCCGTGCTCAATCCACTGAGCTACACCAGCCAGGGCAGGATCAACTTTTAAAGTAAGAATAATCTTGTATTTATGAGACAGAATTTATTCTTCTTTCACAGATTTGTTGCAAAAGTATCTGGCTTTGCTTTTAAATCTACAAAGGGACATATGTTAAAATGTTTTATATATTTGTTTAGAGTTAAATACTGTGTAAGAAAAATTGTTCAGTTCTGAAAAATATTTCAAATCAGATTGTAAACTATATGCAAATAATTTAATGTTCTACTTTTATGGACATAACAACTCAAAATATTTGTCTTAGAATTAAAGTAAAACTTCTACTATTTCTGGGATATAGCATTAGCTCCAGTTCTTGTTTTTATATTGCATATATCCCAGGTTCTATGGCCTTCCATCTGTTTTTACTTTACAAGAAAGCTGGGAGAGTGTTGGCAACTACTTCTTTTCCACTCATTGGCAAGAGAATGATTTCCTTAAGCAAAGTGAAAAAGAATGGATATAATGTGGCAAAGATTACTTCATCAAAACATAAACCATAAAAATTCCAAGCATCTATGGCTTCACTTTTTAAATTATAGTTAATATAAATGTATACTAGTTTCAGATGTATAGCATAGTACATCAATATTTATATTCTTTACAATTGGATCTCCACAATGTCAAGTAATCACCTGTCACCACACAAAGTTATCAAAATAATATTGACTATTTTCCCTATGTTATACATTATGTGCTGTGACTTATTTAGCCTATATACCTCTTATTCACATTTACCCTTTCACTTATCCCCTGTCCCCTTTCCTCTGGCACCCATCAGTATTATTTTGTTTCTGTTTTATTATTTTGTTTTTATTAGATTATACATATATATTAAATAAAAATATTTGTCTTTGACTTATTTCATTTAGTATAATACCCTATAGGTCCATCCATGTTATTGCAACTCACAGCATTTAATTATTTTTTTATGACTGAATAATATTCCTGAGAGGTTTTCTTAGGCTCCGCCAAGAAAGAAATGCCAATCAGTGATAAAGTAGGCAATAAAGAGATTACTGGGGTTTGTGCACCTGGGCGAGGTTCCCCGGCCTGCAGAATCCTGCCAGGGAAGTCTCACCCAAGCAGGGAATGTCGTGGGATTTTATTTTCATTGGCTCCCCATGGAAGCTGGGGATTGGTGCCCTCTGAAAAAAGCAGCAATACAGCATTGGTGGTCTTTTCCTTGGATTCAGGTTACTGTGAGGATTTCCGTCTTGGCAAAGTCCAGCCAGAGCTTCCTCCTATCCCCACCCACCCTAACAATTCCATTGTATGTATGTATGTGTGTATATATATATATATATATATATACATATATATATATGTATATATATATATATATGTATATATATACCACATTTTCTTTATGTCATCTTTCAATGGACACTTACATAGCTTTCATAACTTGGCTACTGTAAACAATGCTGCAATGACCATAAATTTGTGTTTTTGTTTTCTTCAGATAAATACCCAGAATAGAATTGCTGAATTATATGGTGGTTTTATTTTTAATTTATACAATATATTTATTTCCAATGTTTTTGCATCCTCAGTCACTACTTTTAGCTACTTGAAAGCAAGAACTATGTTGATTCATTTGTATGTCCTAGCACTTGTTCACTCTTGTGGGCTCTAAATAAATAAATATTCTGGGAGCTTTAAGCAATGATAAAATGATTAATAGATAATAGTTATATTATTGGCTAATTCTTTATATAGTCAAGATCCCTTAAATTATTTTCAAAGTACTTAAAAATTGTAAAGTGGGGAAGGTGTTATGTACTTCTAACTTATTATGAGTCCCTTCACAACTACATGTGGTTCAGATCGGTATGTCAAAAAAAAAGTGTATTGTTCAGACCTGCTCATAGGAAGGCATCATAGAAACATCTTTCTCACTGCTCTATAGATACTGGCTAAACAATTGGCACTTATTTGTTCATTTTGTTCTTTCATCATATGTGTTTTGAATACCTAATATTTATTGGGGTTCAGGATTACAGACATGAGTAACACATATCCTCTCTCTTTGGTAGTCTCAATATGGCACATGATACTGACATGTAAAATAATTTGGATAGAAATAATGTGTGCTATAATAGACATTAGTATAATGTGTGATGAGAGTTAAGAGTAAGGATCAAGGATATTTTTCAGTAACAAAATCATTTAAAGTTTATAGAAGTAACATTTTAGATGGCCCTTGAAGGATGAAAATATTTAAGAGGCAAATAGAAAGTTAATCAGAATAAAACATCTTTGAAAGCTTGGAGACATACAAGAAGATAGAGCATTTCACAATTGGAAAATAATGTAGTATGATAGTAATTTCTAATGCATGGATGATTGTTCTGATAGTTTGAACCAGAAGGATAGTAGAGGCCAGACTGCCAATTGAAGGTACCACACCAAAAAGTTTAGATTTTAGAGTGTATGTAGCAGGGGACACTGAAGATTTGTGCAGGTGAGTGACAGTAGTACATTTGTGTTTTAGAACGCTATTGTATATGAGAGCATAGAAGTTGATTAGTGAGTATGAAATTGCATGTAAAAATAATTTTAAATTGTCTGGATGGATGACTAAAAGAGACACAATTATCAGATTGTGGGAAAGAACAGATGAAATCAAGATTCAGGAGTATTTGTATTCCTAGATTTTTAAATAAAATTGAGATATAAATAGAATATGGATCAGAATTAAACAATTCTCCATGAAATCAATCAGAGGGTAAATATGTGACTTTGAAGAAGAGCATTAGCATGTAAAAATGTAGAGAAGTAAAAAGATAAAGATTGAGAAGAATGAAGAATGTGATTGAGTCATAGTGCTCAAAGATGCAATGGGAAAAGCTAGAATAAAATGATTGTATAAAAAGCCAAGAGAAAAAAGATTTCCATGAAGACGTCAACAATGTCAAATGTGAAAGACACATCTAGCAACATTAAGTCTGATAAAGGGCTGTTGGGCCCTGGCTGGTGTAGCTCTGGATTGAGTGCAGGCCTATGAACCAAAGGATTGAGGTTTGATTCCCAGTCAGGGCACATGCCTGGGTTGAAGGCCTGTTCCCAGCAGGAGATGCATTGATATTTCTCTCCCTCTCTCCTTCCCTTCCCCTCAAAAGATAAATAAATAAAATGTTTTTAAAAAAGGACTGTTGGATTTCACAATTAGGAAGTTGACTGACTTCTCAGCAAATGGTTTAAAGAATTAAAATTCAAAATTAATTTGGAGTCAGTTAAAAAATGATTAGTAGCTGTGGATTTAGAAATAGGTTGAGACTCTCTGAGCCTCCTAGACTGGTATGTCTATGTCCTTTGCCAGACTGAGTTTTTTTTTCATTATTTTTTCAAGGAGGTTTTCAACTTCTTGCTCTTCCTCTTCTACTTCAGGCACCCCTATGATTTGGATGTTGGTACATTTAAGTTGTCCCAGAGGTTCCTATGACTCTCCTCACTTTTTAAAAAGTTCTTGTTTCTCAATTCAATTCCAGTTGAATGTTTCTTTCTTTTGTTACAAATAATTGATTTGTGTCCCAGTTTCTTTCCCTTCACGTGTTACTTCCTTGTATATTTTTCATAATTTCATGTTGAATAACCTTCACTTCTTCCTTTATTTTCTGGCCATATTCAATCATTTCTCTGAGAATCCTGATTACCAGTGTTTTGAACTCTGCATCTGATAGGTTGGTTATCTCCTTGTCCCTTAGTTATTTTTTCTAGAGTTTTGATCTGTTCTTTCATTTGGGTCATATTTCTCTGTCTCAGTGCACCTGTTTCATTGTAAGGGGTGGGGCCTTAGGTATTCGCCAGGGCAGGGCAACCCTCTTTGCTGCATTATGACATTGTATTTGGGGAAAGGGTCAGAGAGGGAAAAATGCCTCTTGTATTCTCTTTCACCCCACTTTTAGCCACTTCCCCTACTTCCCACAAGTGACTGGTGCCCTTCCCATTGCTGCCCTGGTGCTGATGCCCAGAGAGAGAGTGGGTTTCTGTATGGTCTAGGGCCTTAGGGGCCCCTCAAACAGACTTTCCTGATAGACTAGAAGTTTATTCCTCTGCCATGACCCCCATAGGTTTTTACAGCCAGTGCTCATGAGGCTTTAATTTCCCACTCTGGAACCCTGGGTTGCACAGTCTATCCAGGACTGGGCTTGCTCTCTCCCCATTTGTTCTTCCTGGTTTTTATATATCCATGAATGTAGGACCACCAAATCCACCAGCTGCCACTGTGCTGCATGTCTTCTTTGCCCCAGCTGCCAATTGCATCCCCTCCTACCAGTCTGGATTAATGTTTCTTCAGAGATTTCCAAACAAGTTGGATTCACAGAGGGCCACACCAAGACACATCATAATTAAAATTCCCAAGATTACAGATAAAGAGAAATCTTAAAAGCGGAAAGAGGAAAGAAGACAGTTTCCCACAAAAGAGTTCTCATAAGACTATCAGCTGATTTCTCAAAGGAAATCTTGAAGGCAAGAAGAGGCTGAAAAGAAGGGTTTAAAAGAAGTTATGAAAGGCAAGGACCTACACACAAGATTATTCCATCTAGCAAAGCTATCATTTAGAATGGAAGGACAGATAAAGTGCTTCCCAGATAAGGTCAAGTTAGAAGAGTTCATTACCAGCAAGCCCTTATTATATGAAATTTTAAAGGTACTTTTCTAAAAAAAGAAGAAGATCAAAACTATGAACAGTAAAATGACAACAAACTCACAACTATCAACACCTGAACCTAAAAATCAAAAACAAACTAAGCAAATAACTAGAACAGGAGCAGAACCAGAGAAATGAAAACCACATGGAGGGTTATCAGTGGGGAAGGTGAGTGAGGAGAATAGGGGAAAAGGTACAGGGAATAAGAAGCATAATTGGTAGGTACAAAATAGACAGGGGGAGGTTAATACTAGTATGGAAGATGGAGGAGCCAGAGAACTTATATGTAGTATCTATGGACATTAACTGAAGTGGAGATTGCTGGAGAAAAGAGGGGTACCAGGCAGAGGGAAACAAAAGGGAGAAAAAAATGAGACAACTGTAGATAACATAATCAATAAAATATACTTTAAAAATAAATAGGTTGAGAAGGGTACTTTTTAAAGAAGCTTGTGTAAGGAAGGAAATAAATCCACGAGTGAAAGAGAAATACAGTTGAGAGGTTTCTTCTCCTCTTCCTTCACCTGTTTCTCCTCTTTCACCTTCTCATTCATTTTTTAAAAATGTGAATATTTAAGCATAATTATATACTGAAGGAAAAGTACATTGAAAATAGTGAGAATGGTGGGGGAAACTCATAAGTCATGGTTCAGGGTCACAGAAACATTAGACAGGATAGACATTGATAACAATATGATTTAGCATTTAGCACTCCAAGTTCTGGAAACTGGAAGACCTGAGTTGGTATTTTGGCTTTCCAGTTAATATTTGTACGAATTTAGAAAGATAATAAATTTTGAAGTCTCAGCTTCTTCATCTGCAGAACAGAAACAATAATAACAACTATATCATGAGTATATTATTAAAATAAAATGAAAAACGGTAAGAAAAAAGCATGATATAATTCCTGGTATATAATAAGCCATTGTTGTTGTTGCTGTTATAATAAGAGAGTTATCTTTACAAAAAACAAAGGAGAATAGAGTGCCCATTTCTCTAAAATAAAAGGAAAGGAGACAAAGATAATTAAAGACAGATAATTTTGTAGGTAAACAAAGACAATATGAAATTATTTTATTCCTCGAATGATTGTGCATGGATGCATGCTCACATGCTGTAGGGACATTATGCATATTTTACTTGAGAGTGAATAGCTTGAAAGATCAAATTAATGATCTGAGCCATCTTGCCTTTGATGAAATATTAATGTTGAAGCCCTTGCTTAAATATTTTAGTCATCCAAATTCAGATATAAAGTATAGGATTGATAAAGAACAACACAATCCACTTTATTTCTAGTTCTCACATGATATGCTGCCCAGCATAGATAAACAAACATATCCTTCACATTTGTAGTAACAGTTAGAAAGCATGCTCAAATACTTAAAAAAGTTAATTATGTGTTTTAAAATTAGTCATAAAGATGTGACATCTAGCACAATAACATAATGTTGTGAATTTTCCCCCCATGCTTTGTTCACTAGTTAATTATTTGTACAAAGAGCTTCTTGTAATATTTGGATACTTTTTCCAATATTGATACACTGAATCTGGAAACCAGCATTTCAAGACCACTGCCAAGCCTACTGGAAGGTATTTCTAGCAGAGCAATTATCTTCATATCCATTTGCATAAAACAAACATGCATATTGAAGAATTGTAGTTTGGAAACCACTTATGGATGTATCAGTGTTCTACCTTAAAACAGATCATTATCCTACCTGCTTATGAGATACATTAGCTGGAAGTTGAAGCTATTATTGTATACTTAATTAGTGTTTTATTCTCCTATGTCTTTGCTCTGCATTCATTTTGAAGCAACATTGATAAAAATATTATATATATGATCCCACTTTGTTACATTACACTTTTCCCCTCAAACTCAGGAACTCTTCATACTAGTTGAGACAGGTAAATCTTTTGTGAGGGATATGGTCTATGTTCCAGGGACCCAAATGATTTCTATTTCCAGGATCGGTGTCACTAATTATTACAATATTGATAAGTTCATGCTAAAATTGCTTGCTCAGACCTCTCTTCCATATTAACTGTTTATAACTGAATATTAATAATAATTTTTTAAACAATGGAACTTATCGTTCTGCCAGCTTGATAAATTGTAACCTCTAAGTAGAAGAACCATTTGCCTTGCAGTAAACATAAAAATGACAGATCTTTGCTGAATACAAACTATGATGCTTGTACCTTTCACAGTTAGTTTAGCTTGTAGACACAGCAGCAAAAATACTTTGATAAAAAATGCTGGTTATGTACAAAACAGGCTCTGCAAGTAACTTTTGTTTCTTCTAGTTGAAGTATATTGTATAATCCCTGTTATTGAAAACTGGCCTATATGAATACCTTAATATCATTGATGATAATAGTTCCAAAGTTTCTGTGGCATAGTAATCCGATTATTTACAACACATTCCAACCAGTCTAACTTTAAATAATTGATTATTATTTACAAAAAGTTCCCTGCTATCTTTCATTAATTTCCACTCAGAAATTAATTATTTATTGGTATTTTGTATAAACAATGTGTCCTTGATTATATAGGTGCTTTTCAAATGTCAAGCAATTGAGCTCCCTGGTAGTCTAGTGGTTAGGATTTGGTGCTCTCAAATATCAAGCAATTGTAACATTATTTCATACAAATAACCACCTTGTATGTACTATCAGAAAATTGAGGGATACAGATATATTTCAAAATATTTTAAGCAGGCTATTGTGTGATACAATAGAATAGTCTTTAAAATTACTCTTTTAATCCAGGTTTTTACTGGATACCCATGCTATTTGAGCTACAATTCTACTATATATTCAGAACTTGATGTTAATATTCCCTGTTTAACCAGACCTAAATTTACAGGATAAATTTAATTCCTTCAATAAAACGGTCATTGTTTGCAGATGCCATGGTAGTGTACATACAAAATCCTATAGACTATGTCAAAAAACTTCTCGACCTAATAAATGAATTTGGCAAAACAGTGGGATACAAACTCAGTATCCAGAAATCAAAGGTATTTTTGTATACCATCAATGAAACATCAGAAGAAGAAATCAAGACAAAAGTCCCACTTGATATAGCAAGAAAAAAATAAAATACCTGAGAATAAACCTAGCCAAGGAGATAAAAGACCTATATGCAGAAAGCTACCCAGCATGTAAGAAAGAAATTAAGGAACACACAAACAAATGGAAACATATACCATGTTCATGGATTGGAAGAATTAACATCATCAAAATGTCCATACTACCCAAAGCAATTTACAGATTCAATGCAATACCTACTAGAGTACCAATGACATATTTCACAGACATAGAAAAAACACTTCAAAAATTTATATGGAACCACAAATGACCCTGCATACCTGCTCAAATTTTGATAAAGAAGAGCAAAGTAGGAGAGATCACGATACCTGATACCAAAATGTATTACAAGGCCACTGTAATAAAAACAGCCCAATAATTGGCATAAATACAGACAGATAGACCAACAGAGCAGAGACCCAGAAATAAACCCAAGTCTCTACAGTCAGTTAATATTTGGCAAAGGGGGTAGCAACATAAAATGGAGTAAAAATAGCCTTTTCAACAAATGGTATTGGGAGAATTGAACAGCTACCTGTAAAAAAAAAATGAAACTCAAGCACCAACTTACACCATACACCAAAGCAAATTCAAGGTGGATAAAAGATTCAAATATAAGTCATGACACCATTAAAGTCCTAGAGGAGAACATGGGCAGGAAAACCTCAGATATTTCATGCAGCAACATTTTTACTGATATGTCCCCTAGAGCAAGGAATATAAAGGAAAGAATAAACAAATGGGATCTCATCAAAATAAAAAGCTTCTGCACAGCTAAAGAAAACAGTATTAAAATACAAAGAGAACCAACTGTATGGGAAAACATGTTTGCCAATGATACCTCAGACAAAGGTTTAATCTCCAAAATATATAAAGAACTCCCACAACTCTACTCCAAGAAGACAAGCAACCCAATTAAAAAATGGGCAAAGGACTTAAACAGACACTTCTCCAAGGAGGACATAGAGAGGGTCCAGAGACATGTGAAAGGATGCTCAGTATTTCTAGTTATCAGAGAAATGCAAATTAAAACCACAATAAGATACCACTTCACACCAGTCAGAATGACCATCATAAACAAAGCAACAAACACCAAGTGTTGGAGAGTTTGTAGAGAAAAGGGAACCCTAGTGCAGTGTTGATGGGAATGCAGACATGTACAATCACTATGGAAAACAGTATGGAATCTTCTCAAAAAACTAAAAATGGACCTGTCTTTTGGGCTAGCAATTCCACCACTAGAATTATATGCTAAGAATCCTGAAACACCAATTCAAAAGAACCTATGCACCCTAATGTTCATAGCAGCACAATTTACAATAGCCAATTGCTAAAAGCAACCCAAGTGTCCATCAGTAAATGCATGGATCAAAAATCTATGGTACATCTACACAATGGAATTCTATGCAGCAGAAAGAAAGAAGGAGCTCCTACCCTTTGAAACAGCATGGATAGAACTGGAAAGCATTATGCTAAGTGAAATAAGCCAGGGAGTGAAAGACATATACCATAGAATCTCACCTTTAACAGGAACCTAATCAACAAAACAAACAAATGAGCAAAATATAACCAAAGACACTGAAACTGAGAACAGGCTGACAGTGACCAGACGGGAGAGGGGAGGGAATTTCAGGGGAAAAGGGGAAGGGTTTACAGGAACAAGTATAAAGAACACATGGACAACAACAAGGGGGGAGGTGAAAATAGGAGGGAGGTGGGGAAAGTGCAGGGGTGGGCTGGTATGGGGGTAAAAGGCAGAAAACTACATGAACAACAATTAAAATAAAAAAGAAACATGCTTTCATCTAGAAAAAAACAGTCTTAATAGTTTTAAATTTAAGTTTTTTTCACCAATTATCTTAAAATGATAACATAAACCAAGTATGATAAGGCTATGAAACTTCATACTTATCTGGTTGTTACTTTAATCACTTGCCCTCAATCCCTGTCATTCCTAGTTTCTTCTGACTCTAATTGTGTTGTTAAATAAATTTAAAGAAAAATAATTAACTGCTGTCACTCTTTTCCTTCATAATTTTAGATGCACATCTTTTATATTTATATGAGGTCTGTAGGGTTGTTTGGCCACCAACAATTCTCAGACTTATGTTTTTCAGAATCTTCAAATATCAGCAACTACACACAAGAAAATAAATTGTAAAGAAATAAGACATTTTCTCTCAGAACTCTGCTTTAGAACTTTATTTCTTCATCCAATGAGATGAAAACATTATTTTCCAAAGGATATCTTTCTCTACTTTATTTATGAAGTTAGAGTAAATTTACACATAATATCTTCAATTCACTTATATTAAAAGTTACATTTACATTTACAAACAACTCTAAGTAAAGCAAACAAGTCAGATAACAATAATAATAATAATATTTTGGCGTATAAATGCAGAGAGTATACTAATAATTTTATGTATTGATGAATTTTCACATAAGCATATGTCTCACAACCACCACCTCATTCAATTTATTATTCCATAGAGTTTCCTTAGTTCCTTTTATATCAATTTCCCCACCACAGAGTCAACCACTGCATTATATGCCACCCCAATTTTGCTTTGCTTCCTAAATATTAATTAATTACACACTGTGTACTAATTTTTTACAGTTTTTCTGTGGCTTCTGTTAAGTAATTTAAGGCCTGTAAAATTTGCTGACGGAGTTATGTACAGCAGGTGTTTTCTCCTTGTTATTGCCAAATACACAGACCAAAATTTGTTTATTAATTCTACTCTTGATTGACATGTTGTTTCCATTTGGGTACATTATAAATAAATTTGCTATGAGTTACTTTTACTTTCATTTCACAGGACACATGTACATATGCACTCATTTTTCTTGGAGGTGGAATTATTTGTCTAGAAATGAATTTGCTGGGATGCAGCATAGATAAGAATATTGTTAGCTTCAGTAGATACTGTCAAAATCATTTTTCCTCCAAAGCAGTTATACTATTTCCCACAACCAAAACAACATATGAGAGTTCTAGTTGTTTTGCATCCTTATCAAGCTTGAAATCGACAGCTTTTTAAAATTGTTGCTATTTTGCTATGAATATAAAAATAGGTCATTTTGTTTTTATTTTAATTGCATAATGGTGAATAATGTTGATCACCATTTGGGGAAATTGAACCAAATGTCACTGTACATTTATTAAAATACAAAATTAAAAACAAAAACTCAAAATACCAAGTGTTAGAGAGGTTCTAGAATAACTATAATTCTGATACATTGTTGGTAGAAATGTAAAATGTTACAGCCACTTTAAAAAACAGTTTGGAAGTGTCTTATGAAGTAAAGTAACCACATACTATTTGTCTAGCAATCCAAATACTAAATATTTATCCAAGAACAATGTTAATTGCATCGATACAGAAACTTGGATGTAAATATAGAAACTTTATTTAAAAATTGCCCCAAACTAAACTCAGATGCTTTTCAAAAGGTAAGTGGATAAATTGTACTACATATATGGAATAAAGTGTTCCTTAGCAAGAAAAACAGTTAAACTGCTTATTCCTTTATCAACTTTGATAAATCTTAAATCCACTTAACTAAAAGAAATAAGCTAGGTCCAAAAGACTATTTATGTTATGGTTTCATTTATACGATAAACTGGAATGGAAAACAGTTCACTTGTTGCAAGGGGTGAGTGTGGTGAAGATCATTAGACCACAGAGGGAGAGCATGTGGAAATTTGGGAGGTGAAAAAGCCATTCTGTAAGAAATTGTGCTGGCTTTTACTGTGTATATTTGCCAACAACATAGAATTCTATGCCACAAAGAGTGAAATTTATCATATGCAAATTAAAAAATAGCCCAGAATTATTCCAGAATGAATGCAGACTGTGACTAATGAATCTATTTTACAACTGAGTCACATAGGTACATTGAGAGAACAGAGAGAGAAAAAGATGACTCAAGAAACTCTGGAAAACAAGGTTTTTAACTAGATAATGCATAGTTATGTGAAAATAATTGTACACAGTGTACTTTAGTTGCTAAATTAGTTTTCCAGAAGGGTATGGGCAATTCCAAAACTATTTCATCCATATCCCACCATTGAAAAAAACAAGTAAATGTAGCAAAAATAAGAGCCAGTTTTCTTAACAGTTGGAGAAACAAATACAAATATAAAGAGGAATAAACTAGAAGGATATTTGTGGTGCTGGATTACAGTTAGAAGTATAACATGACTGTGCATGTGTGTATTAACACATAGATGGTCAGATTCAGAAATAAAAAGGGATGTATGTGTATACATTAGTTAGCATTAATATATATATTTTCTAACTCTACCCATGGAAGATGACTAGAAACAATGACTCTTCAGTAGGAATGAGACTATCTAGCAATCATATATTAGTTTGTAATTATAATTTGCCACTATCCCTGCGGGGCCTGCGCCGGCCCACGGCTTGAACAACCGCCGGTCACCCGCACCTTCCCGGCCCTCTCAGGGCCTATGCAGGCCCTCTACTTGGGGAACTGCCAGTCACCTGTGCTTTCCCGGCAGCGCGGGATCTGCACCGACCCTCGGCTTGGGGAATTGAGAGTGGGCTGGGCGATCCCTGTGGCATGGGACCTGCACTGGCTCTTGAACAGCTTCGGGGAGTCTTGGGCTGCTGGCTGGGCACCTGGAAGAGAGCCAGTCGCCAGCTCCATCCCTACTCAGCTGGCGCAGACAGGGAAACACAGGGAGTCAGTCTGTGGCTGTTGGTTTGGGACAATTGTGAGTTGCCCTGTGTGTTCAGCCACAGCACAGGAAAAGGTCCCCACCCAAGCCTTCGAAAACAGGAAAGCCTGGCTGGGAGTGTGCGCCCTCATGCCAGACCAGGGCTGGAAAGCCTGGGAGAAAATCCGCTATTAGTAGGGTGCGGGAGAGAGGTGCCAGTCTGGAGGTGCCATCTTGGGGGGGTACTGGCGAGACCAGTTGAGCGTACCGAGGAGCAAGAAGAGCCACACTAATAGCCCCTCAGGCTGCTGCAGCTGGTGAGACCAGAAGAAAAGGTTTGACTAGCTGGACACCAACCAGAGGAGTAGTGGGAGTGGAAAACACCAACATACTTACAGGAGACTGCACCACTGAATTTCACAGGTATCCTACCACAGAAGTTCACACCATAAACTCAGGGTACCAGAACAGATCAATTTAAGAAGCTGAGGCCAACAAGAAGAGCATCACAAACAATGGGAAGACAAACAAACAATCCCCAAATGAAAGAAAACGAGGAAGTCTCAGAAAGAATATTAGATGAAATAGAGGCAAGTCAACTATCAGATATTGAATTCAAAGCACTGGTTTGGCAAGAAATATTCCAAGTACTGAGAAACAGAGGCCTACAACCAAGGCTATTGTACCCAGCAAGACTCTCAATCAAGATAGAAGGCCAAATAAAGAGCTTCCAAGACAAAAGAAGTCTAAAAGAATATGCCTCCACCAAACCAGCTCTACAAAAATTACTAAAAGGGCTGCTTTAGGAAAGGAAGGAAAAGAGAGAGATAGAGAGGAACACAGGTACACAAATGGCAATGAATAAGTACCTTTCAATAATAACCTTAAACATAAATGGATTAAATGCACCAATTAAAAGACAGAGAATAGCTGAATGGATAAGAAAGCACGACCCACACATATGCTGCCTACAAGAGACCCACCTCAGGTCAAAACCCACCACAGACTAAAAGTGAAAAGATGGAAACTAATTTTCCAAGCAAATGGACAAGAAAAAAAGCCGGGGTAGCAATTCTCATATCAGACAAAATAGACTTCAAAAGAAGGGCCATAAAGAGAGACCCAGAAGGTCACTTCATAATACTCAAGGGGAGAATCCACCAAGAAGACATTAACATGGTAAATATATATGCACCCAACATAGCACCCAAATACATAAAGAAAATTCTGGAGTACCTCAAGAAAGAAATTGACAGCAACATAATTATAGTAGGGAATTTTAACACCCCACTGTCTAAAATGGACAAATCTTCCAAACAAAATATCAACAAACATATTGCACCATTAAATGACACCCTAAATGAAATAGACCTAATTGATATATATAGAGCCCTCCATCCCAAATAAGCTAAATACACTTTCTTTTCAAATGCACATGGACCATTTTCAAAGATAGATCACATGATAGGACACAAAACGAGTCTCAATAAATTCAGGAAAATAGAAATCATACCAAGCATTTTCTCTGATCACAAGGGACTAAAATTGGAAACCAACCCCACAGGAAAAAACCAAAAACACCCAAAATCATGGAGACTGAATGGTATGCTATTAAACACCGAATAGGTCAAGATTGAAATTAGGGAAGAAATCAGAAAACTTCTGGAAACAAATGAAAATGAACTCACAACAACCCCAATCCTATGGGACACAGTGAAGGCAGTCCTGAGAGGGAAGTTCATAGCATTACAGGCCTACCTAAAGAAGATAGAAACATTTCAAACAAACAACCTAACCCAACGCCAGCAAGAACTCCAAGAACAACCACAAAGACAGCCCAGAGCAAGTACAAGGAAGGAAATAACCAAGATCAGAGCAGAATAAAATGACATAGGGACTAAAAGCACAATTCTAAGGATCAATGAATCCAGGAGTTGGTTTTTTGAAAAGATAAACAAAATAGACAATCCTTTAAGTTGGCTCATCAAGAAAAAAAAGAGAGAGGACCCAAATAAACACAATCAGAAATGAAAGAGGAGAGATTACAACTGATACCACACAAATAGAAAGGATTGTAAGAAATTACTATGAAGAACTTTATGCCAAGAAATGTGAAAACCTAGATGAAATGGACAAATTTCTAGAAAAATATAATCTTCCAAATCTCAATGAAAAAGAAGCAGAAAACCTGAACAGACCAATAACAGCAAATGAAATTGAAGCAGTAATCAAAAAACTCTCATCACACAAAAGCCCTGGGCCAGATGGTTTCACAGGAGAATTCCAAAAAGCTTTTAAGGAACGGCTAACCCCTATTCTTCACAGACTATTCCAAAAAATCCAAAAGGAGGGAAAAGTCCCCAACTCTTTTTATGAAGCCAGCATCACCCTAATTCCAAAGCCAGATAGAGACACAACAAAGAAAGAAAATTACAGGCCAATATCGCTGATGAACATAGATGCTAAAATCCTCAATAAAATATTAGCAAATCGCATCCAACAACACATACACCACGACCAAGTGGGATTCATCCCAGGGATGCAAGAATGGTTCAATATGTGCAAATCAGTAAATGTAATGCACCACATAAACAAAAGCAAAAACAAAAACCACATGGTCATATCAATAGATGCAGAAAAAGCTTTTGATAAGGTTCAACACCCATTTATGATAAAGGTACTCAGAAAAATGGGAATAGAGGGAGCATTCCTCAATATAATAAAGGCCATATATGAGAGTCCTACAGCCACATCATACTCAATGGGCAAAAACTAAAATCTTTTCCACTAAGATCAGGGACAAGACAAGGTTGCCCACTTTCACCACTTCTATTCAATATAGTATTAGTTCTAGCCACAGCGATCAGACAAGAAAAGGAAATAAAAGGCATCCAAATCGGAAAGGAGGGGAAAAAACTGTCATTGTTTACAGATGACACCATAGTGTACATGGAAAGCCCTATAGACTCTACCAAAAAACTGCTGGAACTAATAAATGAATTTGGCAAAACAGCAGGATACAATGTCAATATCCAGAAATCAAAGGCATTTTTGTATACCAACAATGAAGCAGCAGAAGCATAAATCAGGAAAAAAATCCCATTCGATATAGAAGAAAGAAAAATAAAATATCTGGGAATAAACCTAACCAAGGAGGTAAAAGACCTGTACACAGAAAACTACACAACACTGAAGAAAGAAGCCAAGGAAGAAACAAACAAATGGAAACAAATACCGTGTTCATGGATTGGAAGAATTAACATCATCAAAATGTCCATACTACCCAAAGCAATTTTACAGATTCAATGCAATACCTATTAAAGTACCAATGGCATATCTCACAGACATAGAACAAACACTTCAAAAATTTATATGGAACCAGAAAAGACCCCGAATAGCAGCTGCAATTTTGAGAAAGAAGAACAAAGTAGGGGGGTCACAATACCTGATATCAAACTGTATTACAAGGCCACTGTAATCAAAACAGCCTGGTACTGGCATAAAAACAGGCACATAGACCAATGGAATAGAACAGAGAGCCCAGAAATAAACCCAACTTTCTACAGACAATTAATATTTGACAAAGGGGGCAATAACATAAAATGTAGTAAAGACAGCCTTTTCAACAAATGGTGTTGGGAGAACTGGACAGCTACATGCAAAAAAATGAAACTTGAGCACCAACTTACTCCATACACCAAAATAAATTCAAGATGGATAAAAGACTTAAATATAAGCCATGAAACCATTACATCCCTAGAGGAGAGCATCAGCAAGAAAATCTCAGATATTCCACGCAGCTAGATTTTTACTGATACGTCCCCTAGAGCAAGGGATGTAAAGGAAAGAATACACAAATGTGATCTCATCAAAATTAAAAGCTTCTGCATGGCTAAGGAAAACAGTATCAAGATAAAAAGAGAAACAACAGCTTGGGAAAACATATTTGCCAATGATACATCAGACAAAGGTTTAATCTCCAAAATATACAAAGAACTCACTCCAGTCCACTCAAAGAAGGCAAGGAACCCGATTAAAAAATGGGCAGAGGACTTGAACAGACATTTCTCCAAGGAGGACATACAATGGATCCCGAGACACATGAAAAGATGCTTGATATCGCTAGTTATCAGAGAGATGCAAATTAAAACCACAATGAGATACCACTTAACACCAGTCAGAATGGCTATGATAAAGAAAGAAACAAACAAGTGCTGGAGAGGTTGTGGGGAAAAGGGGACCCTAGTTCACTGTTGGTGGGATTGCAGACTGGTACAACCACTATGGAAAATAGTATGTAATTTTCTAAGAAAACTAAAAATGAACGTGCCTTTTGATCCAGCAATTCCAGTATAGGAGTATATCCTAAGAACCCTGAAACACCAATGCAAAAGAACCTATACACCCCGATGTTCATAGCAGCACAATTCATGATAGCCAAGAGTTGGAAGTAACCTAGATGCCCATCGGTAAATGACTGGATCAAAAATTATGCTACATTTACACAATGGAATTATATACTGCAGAAAGGAAGAAGGAACTCCTACCCTTTGCAACATCATGGATGGAACTGGAAAGCATTATGCTGAATGAAATAAGCCAGGCGGTGAAAGACAAATACCATATGATATCACTGTTAACAGGAATCTAAACAAAACAAACCAGCAAGCAAAATATGACCAGTGACACTCAAATATGGAACAGGCTGACAGGGTCCAGAGGGGAGAGGGGAGAGAATCTTAGGGGAAAAGGAGATGGACTCACATGAACAAATATAAAGGACACATGGACGATAACTAAGGGTGGGGGGAGGAAATGGGAGGGAGGTGGGGAGCATGGGACGGTGGTGGGCAGGGTTGGGAATATAAGACAGAAAGATGTACTTGAACAAGAATTAAATTAAAAAATTATTTTAAAAAAGAACAGCAAAACAAACAAACAGTAAGTGCTGGTGAGGTTATAGAGAAAAGAGAAGGCTAGTACACTGTTGGTGGGAGTGCAGCCTGGTGTAGCCACTGTAGAAAGCAGTAAGGACTTTCCTCAGAAAACTAAAAATGGAACTGCCTTTTTACTCAGCAATTCCACTGCTGGGATTATACCCTAAGAATCCTGAAACACCAATTTAAAAGCACTCATATACCCCAATGTTCACAGCAGCACAATTTACAATAGCCAAGTGCTGGAAGCAACCTAAGTGGCCATCAGTAAATGAGTAGATCAAAAAAATATGGTACATTTACACAATGGAGTACTGTGCAGCAGAAAGAAAAAAGAAACTCCTACCCTTTGCAACAGCAGGGATGGAACTAGAAAGCATTATGCTAAGTGAAATAAGCCAGGTGGTGAAAGACAAATACCATATGAGCTCACCTATAAGTGGAATCTAATTAACAAAACACACAAGTGAGCAACATATAATCAGAGTCATTGAAATAAAGATTAAACTGACAGTAAACAGAGGGGAGGGAGAGGGTATAACAGGGGAAAGAAGGGCAAGAGTCATCAAGGAACATGCATAAAGGATCCATGGACAAAGCCAAGGAAGGCAAGGATTGAGGGTGGGAGATGAATGTTGTGGTAGGGAAAGTGGTGTGAGGGAAAGTAGTGGTGAGAAAATGGAGATAACTTTACTTGAACGACAATTAAAAAAGCAAAGGCAAAAAAATAAATAAATAAATAAATTGCCACTAAAAGAAACCAGGGCTCTCTGGAGAAGTTGTTGACTTCCAGGCTTTGGCAGAAAATGTACAAGCTAAAATAAGAACATCTTGTGATTCCACAAATAAGTATGTCTAAAAGCAATTAATGAAGTTAAATAAAAAAGCACAGAAGCCAATCTGAAAGAACTCACAAGTGGCCACATTTTGAAAAACTTGAGCAATAAAATAAATAACAATATTATTGGATTATAACCCCTCACAAATATATGTTCATGAAGTTGTAATAATATAACTAAGTAATTGAAAAAGTATAAACAGATTCTCATTTCAGAAAAATTCCAAGTAATATGTATAGAAGAAATGATGGAAATTTAAATTCACCATTAGAACAAAATATCACTAACTATTGAGACAAGATATACCAAAGAATGATAAATTTGTTGGGCATAATTTTTCAGGAGAAACAGTCTTTACATTGGTTAAATTATTTACCTCAAAATATGTATTAGTTAAAAAAGAAAAAACTGAGCACTACCATGCCAACCAAGAAATCATGGTTAGCATGCCCAATAAAAGATATATTGACATCATATAATGCTTTATTCTATGAAAAGAGAAAGAATTCTATCTAATAATAACACTAATGCATTATCAATATAATCATGTGATATCAAAGTTAGAAGTATTCTACAAAATGACTGACTAATAAGTGCTCTTCAAAAGTGTCAGAGTCATGACAATTTACAATATGTGATCTCTGATTAGACCCTGAAACAGAAAAATTACATTAGAAAAAAATAATAAAGTCTCAATGAAAATTGTTAATTTAGTTAATAATATTATATTAATATTTATTTATTAGCTTTAATAATTTGTGGGATATGGGTAAAAGATATTTAGAATCTCTTTGTACTATTATTTCCAAAGGATAATTAAGTCTAAAATGATCTCAAAACAAAAGTGAAAAATAAAACAAGAAAATAAACAAGCAAAAAAACAAGATCACAGGTGTTAAACCAAAGGAAATATTGCTTACAAAGAACATAAATAGTTAAAACACTCCATTTAAAAGACAGAGATTGTAAGACTGAATATAAAACAAGACTTAACTAAATACAATTTACAAGAAAGATAGTGTAAAGACACAGATTGTTTGAAAGTAACATAGTAGAAAAAGATACACATTGTACACCATGTGCATAAGAATTTTGATAAGGTTATATTAATAACAGAGGAATTAGACTTCAGAACAAGAGTATTCCCATGCAAAAATAGGGATATATCATGATGATATAAATAGTTAATTCATTAAACACTAGCAATTTTTATTGGGTAGGCACATAATTATGGTTTCCAAATGCATTAAACAAAACCTATCAGATGTGAAAGATGAAAGAAACAAATCTACAATTATAGTTGACATTTTAATATCCTTGTCTCCATAAAAGATAAGTAAGGAAATAAAAACAATTAAGGATATAGAATATTTCAACATTGTCAAAATAAATAAAATCATGAAAAGTAATTAATTAATTAATTTAAAAATTGACCTAAGTGACACCCATTAAGTTGTACTCTAACAAACCCTAAGTACACATTCTATCTCAGAGAACGTAGGACATTGACAGAGATAGACTGTATACAGGGCCAGAAAACAAGTTTTAGTGTATTTAAAAATGCTAAAATTACGAAGTATATATTTGGTTTTAATTGAACTTAAACTGACACCAGGAACAAAAAACCTGGAAAAATACCCAAACTCTAAAAAGAAAGCATATACTTCTACATAACCCATAAATGAAGTAATTAATCACAAGGAAAATTATAAAATATGTTTATGTGAATGAAAATTACAACAATCATGGATACAAGGGAAAATTGAAAAACAATATTATCTAAGTCTTTAATTTCAAAAGCTCCAAAGAATTGTGAATAAATCCAGAGTAAGGAGACAGAAGGGTATGATAAATTCTAATCAGGAATCAATGAAATAAACAAGCAATATTAAAATAATTAAAGCTGAAAAACATTATTTGAAAACTTTGATAAAATACATAAACCCTTAAAAGAAACACAAAACATGGATGAAAGGGGAATTTCATTACAAATCTGGCAAACATGAAAAATAAAAGTGGTCAGCCCCTATGTTCATTGCTGTATTATTTACAATAGCCATGATGTGGGAGCAATCCACATCACAGATGAGTGTCCATCAACAGATGAGTAAATAAAAAAGTGGTGAGAATATATATATACACATATACATATATGATGGAATATTTACTCAACCTTAGAAAAGAGTAAAAACTTACCATTTGCTACAGCATGGATGGACTTAGAGGGTGTTATGTTAAGTGAAATGAGTCATAGAAAGACAAATACTGTGTAATTTCACTTATATGTGGAATATAATGGACAATATAAACAAACAAACAAGACAGAAACAGACTCATAGATACAGAGAACAGATGGATGATAGTTGTTATGAAGGGAAGTTGTAAGGGAATTGGGTGAAAATGGTGAAGAGATTAAGAAGTACAAATTGGTAATTACAAAATAGTTATGGGGATATAAAATATAGCTTGAGGAATACAGTAATAACAATGTATGGTGCCAGGTGAATATAGAAATATCAGGGGGATGCTTTGTAAAATATATGACCATCTAAACACTATGCTGTAAATGTGAAAACAAATAAAAAATAATACTGAATGTAAATGGTAATTGAAAAATAAAATTTGAAACAGAAAATAAAAACAAGGAAATAATTCAAAACAAAAATAAGGGTGGTCAGAAAAACAAACAAACAAAAAAGTTTAAAAAAAAGTAAGCAGAACTCTCAACCATTTTTGTCAGGGCTCTAGAAAACAATCTAAAACAGCCTAAGGTTTACCTAAAACAAGTGAACACCCGATCAGAAAAAGGCATCTTCACGAAGATAGAGCAGTTTAGTTATACTGTTACTCAACTTTTTTCCACACTTTTCAGGTGGGAAGGCAGTCTTGGTCCTGAAGAGATAGCAGTCCAGTTCTCAGTTCCCTCCTTTGAACCACAGGAAGAAGGCAGATTTTATTAGCAAATTATCATGTACAGCTATTCTAACATTCTTAGAGGATACCCTAAATAAGGCCCTCATAACTATTTCTACAAATAGAACACAGGTAGGAAAAGCTTCAGGCATTCTCATAAAAGCTTCAAGGTGACTATAGATTCACAGACACATGAGGCAAAAAAAAAAAATATATGGGCAGAGACATAAAATACATTCTAAGGCCTAGAGAAGAAACTACAGTGGGAAAGTACTGCTATTTAGGGGAATGTGAGTTTTCAAAAGCAGTCATGTACATGAGAAAATTTAGAAAGCCATATGTACACTCAGGCAAAATACATGTTCAAAATTATCTTGGATAATATTAAGCCTTCATGTTAGCCCGCAGAACACAGGCAATTTGCAAAGACTGGGAAAGATGATTGGATCTTTTTGTTTGTTGAATTTATTCACTTACTTTTCTCTCTCATTTTCTTTTATTATTTTATCTATTTTATTATTTAGAAAAATTTAATTAAATTTTTCAGAGTGACATTGTTTAATAAAATTATATACCTTTCTAGTGTATAATTCTATAATATTATACATCATCTGCATATTGCATTGTGTGCCCACCTCCCAAAGTCAAATCTTATTCTGTCACCAATATTTCATCCCCTTTACACTTTACAACCTCTCCACCCACTTACTTCCAGTAAACACCATATTGTTGTCTGTATCTATGTGTTTTTGTTTGTTCTATGTTGTGTGTTCATTTGTTGCTTTCAGTTTTATATCCCATGTGTGAGTGAAATCGTACGGTTCTTGACATTTTCTGTCTGGCTTATTTAGCTTGGCACAATATTCCCAAGATCCATCCATGCAATTGAAAATGGCAGTATTTCATCTTTTCTTGTGGTTGAGTAATATCCTATACTATGTATGTGCATCTTCTTTAACCAAAGGAAACTGTAGTTGTTTCCATGTCTTGCCCACTGTGAATAATGCTGCAATGAACATAGGCATGCATATATCTTTGCAAATAAATGCTTTCAAATGTTTCAGGTAGATATCCAGAAGAGGAGATGCTGAGTCATATGGCAAAACTATTTTTAATTTTTGGAGGAACCTCTTTACTGTTTTCCATAATGGATGTACCAGTTCACATTCCCACCAGCAGTGTATGAGGTTTTCTTTTTCTCCATAGTATCTCCAACACCATTTATTACTTGTTTTGCTGACAATAGCCATTCTAACAGATGTGAGATGGTATCTCATTGTGTTTTTGATTTACATTTCCCATATAGCTAGCACTTTTTCATGTATCTGTTAGCCACTTGTATGTCTTCTAAGGAGAAGTGTCTGTTCAGGTCATGTGTCCATTTTTTAAATTACTTTATTGTTGTTCAATTACAGTTCCCTGCATTTACCCTCCAACACTCCCTCATACCCCATCCATCCCTACCTCCCTCTCCTGCTTCCACCTCCCTTTGGTATTGTCCATGTGTCCTCTATAGCTGTTCCTGAAAACCCTTCCCCCCTTCCCTCCATTATACCCTCCTATTTTCCCCTGGTTAATGTCCATTTGTTCTTACAAGTACAGCTCCATTTTGTTCTTAATTTCCATGTCTCTGGTGATATTTTGCTCTCTTATTTGTTTTGTTGATTAAGTTCCAGTTAAAGGTGAGATCATAAGGTATTTGTCATATATAAAAAGTTACACTTTCACCTCTTCCTTCCCAATTTGGCTGTATTTTATTTCTTTCTCTTGCCTGATTGCACTGACTAGGACTTCCAGTGCTATGTCAAATAAGAATGGTGAAAGTAGGCATCCTTGTCTTGTTCCTTATGTTAGAGGAAAACCTTTCAGTTTTTGACCATTTGATTATGATATTGGCTGAGGGTTTGTCATATATAGCCTTTATAATGTTTAGGTACTTTTCTTCTATACCCAATTGATTGTATATTTTAATCATAAATATAGGCTGTATCTTGTCAATGTGTTCTCTATGGCTACTGCTATGATTATAAGGTTTTCTCCTTTAATTGGTCGATGTTGTGTATTACATTGATCAATTTGCATATGTGGAACCATCCTTGTGTTTCTAAGCTGAACTCTACTTGATCATGGTGTATTACTTTTTAATGCATTATTGTATTCAATTTGCTAAAATTTTCTTTAGAATGTATGCATCTGTATTCATTAGAGATATTGGTCTGTAGTTTGTGTGTGTGTGTGTTATTCTCATCTGGTTTTGGCATCAGTGTTATGCTGGCCTCATAAAATGTCTTAGAAGTATTGCTTCTTCTTAAATTCTTTAGAATATTTTGAAAAGAATAAGTATCAAATCTCTGAATGTTTGGTAGAATTCCTTAATTAAACCATCTTGTCTGGGACTTTTACATTCTGGTAGGTTTTTGATCTTTAACTTCTTCACTGTTGTTTGGTCTATTTAAATTTTTCAGTTCATTGTGGTTTATTGTAGGAGGAAAGTTATCTATTTCTAGGAAACTATCCATTTCCTCTAGGTTATTGTATTTGATGGCATATAATATTTCATAGTATTCTATCATGGTACTTTTTATTTTTGTGGTGTCTGTGGTAACATCTTTTTCATTTCTGATTTCTCTTTTTTTTTTAGTGAGTCTAACCAGAGGTTTGTCAATTTTATTAACCTTTTCAGAGAACCAGATCTTTTTTTTTTTAGAATTTTTAAAAGATTTTATTTATTTTTAGACAGGGAAAGGGAGGGAGAGAATTAGAGAAACGTCAATGTATGGTTGCCTTCTACATGGCCCCCCACTGGGGACCTGGCCTGCAACCCAGGCATGTGCCCTGACTGGGAATCAAACTGGTGACCCTTTGGTTCACAGCCCGCACTCAATCCACTGAGCTATACCAGCCAGGGCAGAACCAGATCTTTGTTGCATTAATTTTTGTATAGTCTTTTTGTTCTCTATTTCACTTAAATGTGCTCTAACTGTTATCATTTCCTTTCTTCTGCTGACTTGGGCTGCATTTTTTTTTCTTTTCCTAGTCCTTTAAAATGTAATGTTAGGTTGTTTACTTGGAGTTTTTCTCATTTCTTGGGATAGGTCTATAGTTACATAAACTTTTTTATTATTGCTTTTGCTGCATCTCAAAAGTTTTGATATATCATATTGTCATTCTCATTCATCTATATATATATCTTTTGACCAAGCATTTAGTTTCTTTCTTGGATCTAATAGCTTTGTAGTAGCATGTTGTTTAATCTCCACATATTTGTGTGTTTTTTCTTCCACTTTCTTTTGGCAGCTGATCTCTAATCTCAAAGCATTGTAGTTGGAAAATATGCTCGGTATGATTTCAATCTTAAATTTGTTGAGGTTGGTTCTGTATCCTAATGTATGGCCTATCCATGAGAATTTTCCATGTGCACTGGAGAAGAATGTATAACCTGCTGTCCTGGGATGAAAGCTTTTGTAAATGTCAATTATGTCTATTGGTCTAATATGTAATTTAAGACTGATATTTCTTTATTGAATTTTCTGTTTAGATGATCTATCCATAGCTGTCAAAGAGATATTTATGTCCCTTACTGTGATCTTGTTTTTGTCAGCTTCTTCCTTTAGTTCTGTAATTTCTCTACATACTTCAATGCCCCCTGATTGGGTGAGTGTATATTAGAAGTGTTGTGTCTTCTTGATGTAGTGTTCTCTTTATCATTATAAAATGCTATCCTTATCTCTTGTTACTTTTTAAATCTTTAAATCTATTTTCCCAGGTATGAATATGGCTATACTTGTTTTCCTCTGGATGCCATTTTCTTGGAGAATCACTGTCTACCCTTTCACTTTGAGTTTATACTCATCTCTGTAGCTTAAATGTATCTCCTGAAGGCACATATAGCTGTGTTTTGTTTTCTGATAGAATCTGCTACACTTTGCCTTTTTATTGATGAGTTCAATCCACTTATATTTAGGGTGATTATTGACATATGATCACTTACTATAACCATTTTATCTTATGTTTTCTGGTAGCTCTGTGCCTCCGTTGTTTCTTTTCCCTTGTGTTTCTGTTTGTTGTTTTAGCTTGGCAGTATTCTATAATTTTTCTTTGTTTCCTCATCTTTCAAGTATGTGTCTCAGTTTTGGGTGTTTTGTGTGTGCTTACCATTAGGCAGTCCCTTTTCTTCAGAATGCATATTACTCTCATATCTTGTTGCACCCCCCCTTTCATGGTTTTGTTGTCAAAAATTGTTTGAACTGCTGTTGTCACCATCTTCTTCCTCTTCCTTTTTAAATATTTTACTTTCACTAACTACTATGTGATATGTAAAGGTGGAGTAACTTTATTATGAAAAAGAATTGTAATATCTGGATTCCATCTACTGATTGGTGATCTTATTCGTGGTTATGTGTCTTTCTGTTTTGGTTTCAGGGTGAATAACCCTCTTGAAAATTTATTGTAATGGAGTTCTTCTGGTAGTAAATGCCCTCAGGTTCTGTATGTCTGAAAAACTCTTTATTTCTCTTTCATATTTAAAGTTTAATTTTCCTGGATATGTATTCCTGACAGGTAATTTCCTCCTTTTAGTTTGAAAACTTAATTTCATTCTCTCCTAGCTTGTAGGATTTCTTTTGAGAAATCTAGTTATAATCTAATGGTATTTCCTTTATAGGTTACTGTACTGACACATCATTATTACCCAAAATTCACTACTCTTGATGGTGCATATTATATGGGTTTTGACAAAAGTATAATGACATGTATCTACTGTTATAGTGTTATACAAGAACAGTTCCACTTCACTAAGAATTGTCTGTGTTCCACATAGTTATTCATCTCATTTTCTTCTCTAATCCCTGACAACCACTGATCTTCTTACTATCTCCACAGTTTTGCCTTTTTCAGAATGTCATCTAGTTAAATATACAGTATATAACCTTTTCATATGGAATTTCCTCACTCAGTAGTATGTATTTAAATTCCTTCCATATCTTTTCACAGCTTGATAGGTGATTTCATTTATTGCTGAATAGTATTCCATTGTCTGGATGTACCACAGTGTGTTTATTTATTATACATACTGGAGGACATCTTAGTTGCTTACAAGTTTTAGCAATTATGAATAAAGCTGCAATAAACACCTATGTGAAAGTGGTTTTAGTCATGTTTGCAACTTCATTTGGATAAATATCAAGTGGCATGGTTGCTGGATCATATGATAACAGTATGTTTAAATTTATAAGAAATTGCCAAGCACTCTTCCAAATTGGCTCTCTCATTTTTCATTCACACTGGCAATGAATGATTTGTGATTTCTCTACATCTGCACCAGCATTTGGTGTTATCAATGCCTTGGATTTTTTTTCTCTTCAATAAGTTTGTAGTAGTATCACATTGTTGTTTTAATTTTCATTTTTCTAATCACATGATATGGTGATCATTAATACATATGCTCATTTAACACATGCATATTGTCTTTACTGAGTTGTCTTTTAATATTTTAACCCATTTTTAAACAGGTTGTTTAATTTTTATTGTTGAGTTTTAAGTTTTTAAAAATATTTTGGATAATAGTTCTTTATCAGATATACTTTTTGCAAACATTTTCTGTCGGGGCCTAAAGACGGTGAATGCAATCCATTAAGAAAATCGCACCAGGAGGGCTTGGCTGAGGCAGCCCCAAACAGGATGCTGCAGCTCAGCCAGGTAGCCCCCACCCTTGTGGGCATCCCTTGATCACGAGTACTAGCTACCAATCAAGATGCTGATCACGCGCCCACCTACCAATCGTCGCCAGGAGCATGCAGTGAGCATGCACAGGACAACCTATCAGAACCACCTCCCCTTTTCCCCTGCCCCCTATATAACAGCCCCGCCCAAAATAAAATTCGCAGCTTGATCAGAATCCTTTGTCTTGCTGCCTTTCTACGCGCCTCTTGCTCCCATCCCTATTCATCCGTTTCAGGTAGACTCGGGACCCCCGTTGACTGTTCCGCGGGACGGAACAATTTTCCTGTAGTCTGTGGCTTACATTCTATTTTCCTCGACAGTACTTTTCACCAAGCAAAGTATTTGACTTTAATGAAATCCAATTTACAAAAAAATTCTTTCATGAATTACATCTTTTGAGTTGTATTTAAAACTCATTGCCAAACCAAATGTCACCTAGATTTTCTTTTCTTTTTTTCATTTAATTATTTTTCAAGTACAGTTTTCTGTCTTTTACTCCCATCCCAGCCCACCCCCCCAGTGCTCCCCACCTCTCTCCCCTATCCCCCCCTTAGTTGTTGTCTATGTGTCCTTTATATTAATTCCTCTAAATCCTTCTCCTTTTTCCCCTGAAATTCCTTCCCCTCTCCCCTCTAGTCACTGTCAGCCTGTTCTCTATTTCAGTGTCTTTGTTTTTCTTTTGCTTGCTTATTTGTTTGTTGTTTAGCTTCCTGTTAAAGGTGAGATCATATGGTATTTGTCTTTCAGCACCTGGATTATTTCACTCAGCATAATGCTTTCCAGTTCCATCCATGATGTTGCAAAGGGTAGAAGTTCCTTCTTTCTGCTGCATAGAAGTCCATTGTATATATGTACCATAATTTTTTGATCTATTCATTTACTGATGGGCACCTAGGTTGCTTACAACTCTTGGCTATTGTAAAATGTGCTGCTATGAACATTGGGATGCATAGGTTCTTTGGGATTGGTGTTTTAGGGTTTTTAGGATATAATCCCAGCAGTGGAATTGCTGGGTCAAAAGGCAGGTCCATTTTTAGTTTTCTGAGAAAATTCCATACTGTTTTCCACAGTGGTTATACCAGTCTGCAATCCCACCATCAATGGATTAGGGTCCCCTTTTCTCCACAACCTCCCCAACACTTGTTGTTTGTTGCTTTGTTTATGATGGCCATTCTTACTGGTGTAAAGTGGTATCTCATTGTGCTTTTAATTTGCATCTCTCTGATAGCTAGCAATATTGAGCATCTTTTCATGTGTCTCTGGATCCTCTGTATGTCCTCCTTGGAAAAGTGTCTGTTCAAGTCCTTTTTCCATTTTTTAATTGGTTTAGTTGTCTTCTTAGAGTGAAATCATGTGAGTTCTTTGTATATTTTAGAGATTAAACCTTTGTCTGAGGTATCATTGGCAAATATGTTTTCCCATACATTTGGTTGTCTTTTTATTTTAATACTGTTTTCTTTAGTTCCTAGAGCAAGGGATATAAAGGAAAGAATAAACGACTGGGATCTCATCAAAATAGATTTTATTATATGCTCTCTTCTAAAAGTCTTACACTTTTGAATTTTACATTTTGATCTATGAACAACTTTGAGTTGATTTTTATGAAGTGTGTATGATCTGAGTCTAGATATTTTTGTATGTAGACATCCAGTTGTTCCAGCATCATCTGTTGAAAAAAACTACGTTTTCCTTCCTCATATAGTACCTTTGTTCCTTCGTCTAACATCAGGTGACTATATTTTGGTTGGTCTATTTCTGGGCTCTCTATTTAGTTCCATTGATCTACTTGTCCATTCTTTCACTAATACCACATTACTTTTACTATTGAGCCTTTATACTAAGTCCTAAAATTGAGTGCTATTAGTCTTCCAAGTTTGTTTTTCTTTAATATTTTGTTGGTTAGTTTGTGTCTTTTGTCTTTCAATGAAAATTTTATCTAAACTTTATAATCCATTTGTGATTGTCAACAAGTACTTGCTGCAGTTTTGGTCAGGTGCATTGAATCTATGGATAAAATTGAGATCCATAAAAATTGGATCTCACAGTGACACAGTGACAACATTGTCACACAGTGACAACATTGTCACACAGTGACAACATTGTCACACAGTGACAATGTTGAATCTTTTTGTCCAGGAACATGTAATAGCTCTCTACTTACTATTCTTTAATTTTGTTCATCAGAGTTTTGTAGTTTTCATATAGATCTTATATATATTTTATTAGATTTATTTAGAAATACGTGCATACTTTATTTTAAAGGGTGCTAATGTAATGTAAATGCTCTTGTGCTTTTAATTTCACTTGGTATTACATAAAAGGCAGAGAAATCATGCATTTTTAATTTCAAATGTCACTTGTTTATTGCTGGTATATAGGAAAATGATTGACTTATGTATATTAATCTTATATTAATCCTTCCTATAATTCTTTTTTAGTTGTTTTTTTCCAATTCTTTCATACTTTTTTATATAGTCAGTCATGAGATCTGTGAACAAACAATTTTATTCCTTCCTTCCTGATCAGTATATCTTTTTTTCTTCCCTTGTCTTATTGCTTTACCTAGATTTTCCAATATGATGACAGAAAACAGCAGTGAATGGGATCATCATTTGTTGTTCCTGACCTTAGCAGATAAGCTTCTGATTTCTCATCAATAAGTATGATGTTAGCTGATGAGATTTTGTAGATGTTCCTTGCCATTTTGAAGAAGTCTTATTTTATTCCCAGTTTATTTAGAGTTTTTTGATAAATGAGTATTGGATTTTGTCAAATTATTTTCTACATCTACTGATGTGATCATGTGCTTTTTCTTCTTTAGCTTCTTGATGTGACTGATTACATTAATATGTTATCAAATGTTGAGCCAACCTTACCTGCTTGAAATAAATCCCATTTGACATGATGTATAATTATTTTGTACATTGTTGAATTAGCTTGATAGTATTTGTAGTTTTTGCATCTATGTTCATGAGAATTACTGCTCAGTAGTTTTCTTGTAATGTCTTGTATGATTTTGGTATTACAGTAGTGTTGGTCTCATCAAATAAGTTAAGAATTAGTCCCTTCTCTCTTCTGGAAGAGATGGTGAAGAATTAGACTTTCTACCTTAAAAGCTGGGTATAATTTATCAGTGAACCCATCTGATTCTGATACTATCTGTTTTTTTAAAGTTTTTATTTATTGACTCAAGTTTAAAACACACACAAGACTATTCAGATTGTACACATTTTGTATGAGGTTTGGCAGATTCTGTCTCTATAGAAACTGGTTCATTTCATCTCAATTATCAGAGTTGTGGCCATAGTGATGTCCCCCTCTTTGTTTCTGTGATAAGTAATTTGAGTATTTTCTGTTTTATCTTAGTTAGTCTGGCTAGAGTATCATGAATTTTATTGATCTTTTCATGCACTCAAATCTTGGTTTTGTTGATTTTCTCTGTCGATTTCCTGTTTTCAGTTTCACTGATTACTGCTCTAAATCTTTTCTTCTGCTTACATTGGATTTAATTTGTTCTTCTTGTTCTAGTTTTTCTAAAGTAGAAACTTAGATTACTAATTTTAGCACTTTCTTGTTTTATAATATAAGAGGTCTGTTCAAAAGGAATCCAGCCATGTGATATAAAAATAGAGACATTTATTGAGTAAGACACAAGCTACAAGAAACATTGTACATAGAACAATGATGCCTCAGTCCCCTTCAAAGTAGGCACTTTGGGATATCATGCAGTTCTTCCAATCTCAATCAGCTGCCTTGTCATATTTTCCTGAATCTCATTGATGGTCTGAAATCTCTTTCCTTTCAAAGTTTATTTTAGTTTTGGGAAAAGCCAGAAGTCACAAGGCATTAAAACTGGGTTCTAGTGGGGCTGAATCACCTGGGTGATTTGATGTTTCTCAAAAAAAAAAAAACTGCACAAGATGTTATGCATGAGTAGGCACATTGTGGTGATGAAGTTGCCAATTGCCAGTTGTCCATAGCTGTGGCCTTCTGAATCATCTGAATAGTTTCTGTGGAGAAATGTTCAAGCATAAAGCAAAATTTGATGCAGATTACTTGCTGTATGTGCTCAGACATTTTAAAATTTTGTATTGTTGTTCAAGTATAGTTGTCCCCATTTTCCCCCAAACACTCTCCACCAATCCATTCACTACCTCCTCTGACTCTCAATGCTACCTTACTTTGGCTTCTTCCATAGATCCTTTCTACATTTTCCTTGACATTTTCCCTTCCTCTTTTCCCCCTTAATTCTCTTCCCTCTGTTCCTGGGCTTTCTGTCAGAATGTTTTTTATCTCAATCTTTCTGTTTCTGTTTCACTTGCTTGTTTCTTTTGTTGACTAGGTTCCACTTCTAGGTGACATCATATGGTTTTTGTCCTTCACCGCCTGGCTAAAGTCACTTCACATAATGCTCTACAGATCCATCTATGCTGTTGCAAAGCACAGAAGCTCCTTCTTTCTGCTGCGTAATATTCCATTGTGTAAATGTGCAACAGTTTTTTGGTACACTCACTCACTAATGGGCACTTAGGTTGCTTCCAGCACTTGGCTAATGCAAATTATGCTCTATGAACATTGGGGTGCAGAGGTTCTTATGGATTGGTGTTTCAGGGTTCTTAGGGTATAATCCCAGGAGTGGTATTGCTGGATCAAAAGGCAATTCCATTTTTAGTTGCTTGAGGAAATTCCATACACTTGGAAAAGTGGCTAAAACAGTCTGCATTATAACCCACAGTGCATTAGGGTTCCCTTTTCTCCACATCCTCTCCAACACTTATTGTTTGTTGATTTGTTTATGATGGATATTCTGACCCGTGTGAAGTCATATCTCACTGTGGTTTTAATTTGCATCTCTCTGATGGCTAGTGATACTGAGTGTGGGGGCGACTTTGCCCTCAAGTCCCTTTGTCTGCCACGGATGAAAGTAAACACTACCAAGACATGATCTGCTTGTGGAGGAGAGGTGGCCAGTTTCTCAGAGGAAAAAGGCTTCGAGCCCCTTCCTCTAGGGGCTTTTATTGGGTTGTAATATGCAGGAATACAGGGCAGCAAGGATCAAACAGTAGATAACATTTCAAAGAAATCTGAGGGCTTAGTCTGAGTCAGAGCCTGTCAGGAAAGGAGTTTGCAGAAACTTTAGGGTTTACTGCCCATGCCCTTAACATATGAATGAAAACACTCTTAGCAAAGCACGTTTCACAGGATTTTTAGGAATTCTTTGTGATGCCAGATTTTTTCCCTGGATCCCATCTAGCAAGGCAAGGAGCTGCACCCCTCCCCATTAGGTTTTCAGGCTTAAGTGGATTAGAGCCAGTAAGCTCTTCTCCCAGAGGACATGGGGACTCGGGCTATGTCACATAGCCAGGGGTCAAGGGTCTATTGCTCACTCTTTGTTGCAGCCCCCTCAGTCCTTCCATGATGGCCTCCCAAGTGATCGAGTCTGGCTTAGGTTGCCCCTCTCTGCGAGGAGACTTACCTATCATAGACTTCCGACCATGCTTTGGGGGCAGGGGGAAACTGAGGCAGCATTCACTATCAGAGACAAGCCTTGTCTCCTGTGGCTCGGCATTCCAGAGGTCACTCACTCATTCTTAGCCATGGGGAGGTAGTTACAATTCCTGAAACCAGGCATAATGGTCCACAACAACTGAGTATCTTTTCACATGTCTCCTGGCCCTCTGTATGTCCTCCATGGAGAAGTGTCTGTTGAGGTCCTTTGCCCATTTCTAATTGGATTGTTTTTCTTCCCAGAGTGGAGTCATATGAGTTCTTTATATATTTTGGAGATCAAACCCTCATCCAAGGTACCATTGGCAAATATATTTTCCCATACAGTTGGTTCCCTTTTCATTTTGCGGATGTTTAGCCTTGCAGAAGGTTTTTATTTTGATGAGGTCCCATTTGTTTCTTCTTTTCTTTATGTCTCTTGCTATAAGGGATGTAAAGGTAACAATATTGCTTCATGGAATATCTGAGATTTCCCTGCATATATTCTCCTGTATGACTTTTACACTGTTGCGACTTACGTTTAAGCCTTTTATCCAGGCTGAGGGTTTTTTTGTATGTGGTGTAAGTTGGTGATCAGGTTTCATTTTTTTGCATGTAGTTGTCCAGATTTCTCAACACTGTTTGTTGAACAAGAGTGTATTTTTACTACATTTTATGCTTTTGTCCCCCTTGTTGATTACTAATTTACCATAGAGTCTTGGGCTTATTTCTGAGCTCTCTATTCTGTTCCATTGATTTATGTGTCAGTTATTATGCCAGTACCATACTCTTTTGATCACAGTGGTTTTGTAATATAGTTTGGTATCAGGTATTATGATCCCTCTACTTTATTTTTCTTTCTCAAAATTTCTGCAGCTGTTCGGGGTCATTTATGGTTCCATATAAATTTTGAATTGTTTGTTCTGTATCTGTGAGATATGTCATTGGTATTTTGATAAGGATTGTGTTGAATCTACATTGCTTTGGGTAATATGGAAATTTTAATGATATTAATTTTTGCGATCCATGAATGTGTTATATGCTTCCATTTATTTGTGCCTTCCTTAATTTCTTTCTTCAGTTTTGTATGGTATTATGAGTGCAGGTATTTTACCTCCTTGGTTGGGTTTATTCTTGGTACTTTCTTTTTCTTGTTGCTATAGAAAATGGGACTTTTTTCTGGTTTCTGATTCTAATATTTTGCTGATGATGTATAAAATGCTTTTAATTTATGAATATTGACTCTGTATCCTGTTGTTTTGCCAAATTCACTTGTTATATCAAATAGTTTTTTGGTGGAGTCTATAGGGTTTTCTATGTACACTATCATATCATCTGTGAACAGTGACAGTTTTACCTCTTCCTTTGCAATTTAGATGTCTTTTATTTCTTTTTATTGTCTGATCACTATGGCCAAGACTTCCAGTACTATGTTGAATAGAAGTGGTGAAAGTGGACATCCTTGTCTTGCTCCTGATCTTAATGAGGAAGCTTTTGTTTTTTTGCCCATTGACTATGATTTTGGCTGTAGGTTTCTTGTATGTGGCATTAATTATATTGAGGTATGCTCCCTCTACTCCCACTTGCTGAGTGTTTTTATTATAAATGGGTGTTGTACATTATCAAATGCTTTTCCACATCTTCCCTTTTGTTTATGTGATGTATTATGTTTGTTGGTTTGTGAATATTGTACCATCCTTGTATTCCTTGGATGAATCCCACTTGATTGTGGTGTATGATCTTTTAATGTACTGCTGGATGTGGTTTGCCAATATTTTGTTAAGGATTTTAGCATCTACATTCATCACCAATATTGGCCTGTAGTTTTTTTTCTTTGTTGTATCTTTATTTGGTTTTGGAATTTGGATACTGGTCTCATAAAAAGAGTTTGAGTGTCTTCCCTCTTGGATTTTTTGGAATAGTCTGAGAAGGGTAGTGGTTAGCTCTTCCTTAAATGGTTTTTAGAATTCTCCTGTGAAACCATCCAGTCCAGGGCTTTTGTGTGTCAGGATTTTTTTATTACTGCTTGAATTTCATCTGCTGCTATTGGTCTCTTCAGGCTTTTTGCTTCTTCTTCATTCAGTTTTAGGAGATTATATCTTTTTAGAAATTTGTCCATTTCATCCTGGTTTTTAAATTTTCTAGTGTATCTATACTAATTTTCTAGTGTATCTATACTAATTTCTTACAATCCTTTGTATTTCTGGGGTATCATTTGCACTTTCTCCTCTTTCATTTCTGACTGTGTTTATTTTGGTCCTCTCTTTTTCTTGATGAGTCTGCTTAAAATCTTGTCAATTTTGTTTATCTTTTCAAAGAACCAGCTCCAGGATTCATTGACCCTTTGAATTATTGTTTTAATCTCTATGTCATTTAATTCTGCTCTGTTCTTGGTCATTTCCTTCCTTCTATTCACTCTGGGCTTTGTTGGTTGTTGTTACTTCAGTTCTTTTTTTATTTTTTTAAATATGTTTTATTGATTATGCCATTACAGTTGTCCCATCCCCCCCTTTATTCCCCTCTGCTCTGCACATCCCTTCCCCCAACATTTCCCCTTTTAGTTTATTTCCATGTGTCACAAGTTCTTTAGATTGTATATTTCCCATACTATTCTTACCCCCCCCCCCGTCTATTTTCTCCCTGCCATCTATGCTACTTATTCTCTGTACCTTCTCCCCGCTTCACCTTCCCCCACTCCCCTGTTGCTAACCCTCCATGTGATCTCCATTTCTATGGTTCTGCTCCTGATCTAGCTGTCCTCTTAGTTTGCTTTTGTTTTAGGTGTGGTTGTTAAAATAATTCCTCCAGTTCTTGTAGATGTAAGGTTAGAGTGTTTATTTGAAATGTTTCTATTTTTTTTTTTTAGGTGGGCATGTGTTGCTATGAACTTCCCTCTCAGGACTGCCTTTACTGTGTCCCATAAGTTTTGGACTGCCGTGTGTTCATTTTCATTTGTTTCCAGAAACTGTTTGATTTCTTCCTTGATCTCATTAAATTTTTAATGCAAAAGCACCATTGTGTACAAGCCCACTCAATAGAATCTATCCACCCCACTGACAAGTGCACTGAACACATATGCACATTCCAGTCCACTCTCCTTGGCTGCCATGTTACATTGAAGTCATCCAAATTTTTCTCATTATATTAACAATTGCTGGACTTTTTCCAGATAGACCTCATATGTAGTCAATTCTATAAGTTCCTCTTTAAACACTGCTATCACTCCGTCTCACAGATTTTGATAAGTCATGTTTTCATTTTATTAGTGCAAAATATTTTAACACTTCTTTGATATTTCTGTTTGACCCATGTGTTATATATTTATTTTTAAAAGATTTTATCCATTTATTTTTAGACAGAGGCGAAAGGAGGAAGAAAGAAAGGAAGAGAAACATTGATGTGTGGTTGCCTCTCACATGCCCCACACCAGGGAACCTGACCCACAACCCAGGCATGTGCCGTGACTAAGAATAGAACCAACATCCCCGTGGTTCCCAGACTGATGCTAAATCTACACCAGCTAGGGCTGACCTGTGTGTGATTTAAACATGTTTAAAGGACACATGGACAAAGCCAAAGGGGGTAGATTCAAGGGTGGGAGATGTGGATTGGCATGGCAGGGGCCCATAGTGAGTTATAAATGGAGAGAACTTTATTTGAACATCAATAAAAAATGCAAAAAAATAATATTTGTGGGATAAAATATTTTTGAATAATAATGTTTTTGTATCATTATTTTATTTAAGAACACCATTTTAAAACGGCTTTATCAAGATAATTTGACATATAACAAAAATATGCTCATAATTAAAGAAAAAATAAAAGTGCATTGCTTAATCTCCTAAATTGTGGGATATTTCCACTTACTTCCTGTATTTACTTGCTAGTTTAATTTAATTTTTGTCTGAAAGCATACATTGTACATTTTCTATTCTTTGAAAATTGTTGAGATGTGTTTTATGACAGAATATGGTTTATCACAGTGAATGTTCCTTCTGAGCTTGAAGAGAATGTACATTTTATTGTCATTAGAAAAACTAGTTTTCATGTATCAATTATATCTAGTTAATTAATAGTGCTGTTCAGTTCAGCTATGTCTTTACTGATTTTCTGCCTGCTGTTTCTGCTTATAACTGATAGAGAAGTGTTAAGTGTTTCAGTTATAATATTAATTTCATTTATTTCTCCTTGTAGGTCTAATAGTCTTTGTCTGATATATTTTAACATTCTGTTCTTAGATGTATAAATCAAGATTTGTTTTGTCTTCTTGGTGAATTGACCCCTTTATATGATGTTGCTTGTTATTTCTGATAATGTTCTTGCTCTGAAGTCAGCTCTGCCTGAAATTAACATAGCTGCTCTAGATTTCTTTTGATTACTGTACCTTAGTATATCTTTATCCTGTCATTTTTAGTGTACATATGTTTATATTTAGGGTTCTGTAGACAACATATAGGTGGGCCTTGATTTTTTACTCACTCTGACAATCAATGTCTTATATTTTGTGTATTTATACCATTGATATTAAAAGTGATTAATCAACAAAAACAAGTAATTAAGCAAAATACAACCAGAGACATTGAAATAAAGAACAAACTGACAGTAACCAGAGATGAAGGAGAAGGAGGATAATAGAGGAAAGTACAGGAAAGACCATCAAGGAACACATAAGAAAGATGCATGGGCAAAACCAAAGGAGTTGGGTTTGAGAGTGAGAGGTGGGGATGGCTGGGGTGGGTAGATGGTGGGGAAAAATGGAGATGACTATACTTGAACAACAATAAAAAATAGAATATAAAATAAAATAAAGTGACTATTTTTAAAATTGGATAATGTCTACAATCTACATATATTTTTTCAGTAGGTTGACATTTTCTTTCTTCTTATTTTCCCCCACACTTTTTCTCCCATTTTTTGTTTTCATTAAGCATTTTCCCTCCCATACCTTGTACTACTTCTGTTATTTATTTCAATTACACATAAGTTATAATCATGAGGTACATTGTTGTTATTATTTTGAACAAAATGTTATCTATTAGAGTCATTAAAAATAAGAAAAGTGATGTGTTTATTTTTGGGTTCTTGGTTTTGTCCTATTGGCCCATTGTTTTTCTCCCAATACAATGCTGGTTTGATTATTGTCACTATGCAGTATAATTTGAAGTCAAGGAGTGTGGTACCTTCACCTTTCTCCTTTTGTCTCACAATTACTCTTGCTATTTCTCAGGTATTTTGCATGTTTTCTAAATTTTTATTAGAGACCTTAGTATACCAATCATAATTATTTTGAATTGCTTGTCTGATAATTCTAATATCCCGGCCATATTTGATTCTTATTTTAATGTTTTCCCTGTCTCCTGAAACTGTTGTTTCCTTTCAGTATGTAAAGTTTTTTGACAGTTGGACATAATGTACTGGGTAAAAAAAATATGGTAAATGAACCTTTAGTAAAATGCTAGTGAGATACAGGGTAAACCAGTTCTATAATCCTGTGATTAGGTCTCAGTCTTTTAGTGAGCTTGTACCCCTGGACTGTAAATTTCACAAGTACTTACACTCTCACACCCATTTAGGTGGGACAACATGTTGGCTAGAGGAAGCCGGAGTTGGATATTTCTACCAGGTCAGTTAGGCATTGATAAAACTCCAATAGGTTAGATTTTAGTACATTATTTTCTTTTGAGGGCAGCCCTCCTTAAGAAGAACAGAATGCTCTGCTATTTCTCAAAATGGCTACTTTTCCACCCCCTTCTGCAGAATCATGAGGAGGTTTTTCTCTGATCTTGACTATGAGAACCCAGTGGTAAAAGTCACAAAAGTGTGTGTATTCTCCCCCTAATGCTGATACCTCTGGAAGTTGTGACTGTCAGATTTGTTGAGCCTCTAGCAATTTGCCAATTACAGTTTAATTTTTCCTGTTCTGGTAGGTGTTCCTTTTTAGGTTTCTATGTATGGGCCTCTGCTCAGAAAAGTGTGATCTATATAAATGACTGGCCATTTCTCTAATTTGGGGAGCAGTGATTTGCCCCGTGAGCTTGATTCTCTAATAGATCTTAAAGGAGTTGTTGATTTTCAGTTATATACTTGTTGTTAAAGTGGAATGATGAGTTCTAAAATCCATGATGGACTGAAAATCAAATGTCAAAAACAATTTGGGGGGTGGTCTTCATGCAGTTTCCTCAATTTCAAAATTACCATGTTTTGCTTAGTGTATCTTATAACCATCATCTTATCTTAAATAAGATAATATCTAACCACCTTATCTTAAATATAAACTAGTTAATAAATTTGCTTTTGTTTCTGTCTCTCCAACTAGAAAACGAAGGATATTCCATGAAAACATGGACCCATATGTCTTCCTGACCTTTGTATTCCTTTCACCTAAAACAATGAGTAGCACCCAGTAGGCTCTCCTTAATTATTGTTTTTAATGAAGTAATGAATAAATCTCCAAGGATTACCTGAAATACAGGGAAGATTTTTGATTTAGTGTTTGTGTGATTTTGTGATTAGGTGTGGGTTTTTCCACTTATTTACCTTAAAAATATAACAGTTCCCTTCACTGTAAATAACATTCTAAATATACTGTTCATCAGTATAGAAGTTCATCAGTATGTAGGCCAACATCAATAATAAGACTTGCAAATCTCTCAGTTTGTGGATGTGCATTTAAGGAGTATTATCTGCAGCAGCTGGTTTTGGATGCAATCTCTGTTGGATTCAGTTTCTTAAAAAGTAAATAAATGCAAAGCCAACAATGGGAAGCAGGATGGGATAAATTTAAAAAGTGAATAGCAAAATAAAGGTTATTGTTACATGGCACTGGTTGGTTTCAGGTAACCCAATAGGCCTTCCACTGCTTGCTGAGAGTGCATTCATCTCTACCTAACTTTAAAAGTCCTCAATGTAACACACTGCTAGAGATTAGCATTATGATTCTGGGCACATTGAGTTGTCAAGTTTCTAAGGAGATACTCTTTAGCAATCTTTACAAACATTGATTTTTTTTATTATCATTTTAGCTTCCTTATTTGTTTGTTTCTTCTAATATGCTATTCTTAGTGTTATTTATAGTGTCTTCTGGATTTCTGCATGCAACGTATGAAAGATGTAAGAAAAGAGACATAATAGAAGATTTCTGTCTTTTCATAAACAGAAATAGTAATGATTGCCATACATTTGAAAAATAAGAATGCATTTTTTCAGACAAATTGAGTGCATCATTGTAATAAACAATTTTGTGAATTGTGAATATATGGTAGATCAATCTTGAGAAATTGTATCTAAAATTCTAGTGATGATCATCATCTGTCTCAGACTAAAATGATCAAATCCTCATTTAGAAATGAACTTAACTTGGTCTCTAACCCCTTAAGAGGAGTATATATGTTGATAACATGTATCTTGATCTATATCTCACAGTTAAAGACAAATAAAGGATTTACTCATAGATTTTGTTTTTTAATTACTTCTTTCAAACTTTATTTATAATCAAGTTTATTGATTAGAATTAAGGCCAAAAGCTCAGTCATTATTTTACTTTTATTAATTCTCTAGTAGTTTTTCTAAGTGTAATGTAACAAAACTCTTTATGAGGATATCAATTATGGATTTTCTTACAATTTTATGATCAATATAGCAATTGATTATACCAGTGAGCCAATATGACAGAATTGACTTTACAAGTCACAGTCCAGCTGTGACTATGAAAAAATTTGAACTTCAAAGTATTATTAAAGGATCACATTGATATGATTTTACTATGTTGATAGTTTAACAAACAGCCATATATTGTCAGAGGTTAAAAAATTAAATATTTAATTCTAATTTATGTTGCTTTAAGGTTAAAGTTCCCCTGTAACTCTGATGAATTTCCTTAAATTTTGCTAGCATATGTTGGCTTCCCTGGGCTCTACTGGACCAGTATAAGAGCAAGACTCAGTTGGGTTTGGTTAACTGTCTTTCCACATATTTTCCCATTCAGAAATCTAAACTGAAGTAATGTATTCATTACCTTTTTTAATGATTAAGGGCCATAATTTTCAATGATTTGAGAAGCAATGGATTACAGACCACACAACTGAATTTATGGATGAATTGAATTCTGTTCACATGCAGCAAATGTCACATGATCATAAGCAAATTCAGGAGGGCAGAGAAACATGGCAAGGAAAAGGATGGAAGAAATTCTAGTGAATAAAACAACAAAAATTATTTACAAACGTAAACTTATTTTCTCCTACTTCTTACCCCTTTACATGGAAAAATAATTATTTTAGAACAGAAAGTTGCCAGTTACAACATTACATTCAAAGATAAAAAACAAAGACCAGATATTTTTGTTTTGTAACTATCAAAAATATTATTGGTAAATGTATCTAACCCTTCTTAAATCTACCAATTTTTAACCTGTAACCTCTTGTTTTACACATTTAGTTTTGATAGGATTTTCTTAGTTTACATTATATATTTATTTTACTTAGAAAATAAAATTTTGTGTATTTAGAAACAATTTCAGAACAGTCAACTGATATAGCAATTTTGGAAACCTTGTTAAGAATTGATTGAATAAACATGGATGTTACTATGTCTAAAGCAATAGTTCACTGATACACCATATTATCCTATTAATACACAAAAATGTTGTTTGAATATTTTATTTGGTTGTGTTTATAAAATGTGCCCAAGACTACATAAGCTTCCTCAGCTGGTTATATTATGATGGACTACATTATAACATAGTGTATATAATTTGAGATAAAAAGATACATATGACTGTATGTCATCCATTAAAATTTGCTCAATTAATTTTTTCACTTTTCTCTCTGTCACTATTTTCTTCTTATTTTAAAAACACAACTACTAAATATATAATAGCATATAACATTACACTTGGGACACACAGAGCAAGTGTACACACACATGTGTGGGTATGTGTGTGTGTGTATGTGAGAGAGAGAGATGAGATTTTATCATTCTTTAACTGAATATCCATTTTTGGTTTTGTCCTCTTTTTGCAAATAGTCTTTCTATCAATTTTATGCTTGTTTTGGCAAGGCATAAGGGAAAAAAACATAGCAAACAAATACCTATGTTTGAGTACATGCAGAGGAAATTCAGACAGCTGCAAAAGTGACTATGTTAATAATCTGGATGGAACTATTCAACTTTGTCAAACAAAGAACAAATAATTGCCTTTCCCAGTTGTCTGAAAAGTCATAAGAGCCCATCTGTGTAAGGTTCACACGGTCTTCCTTTTTCTGTGTAGTACCAGAAATAATGTTCAGTAGAAAGCCCACCAGTCCCATTTACTCTACATGAACGGGTATTGAATGCCACTAGACCTGCGGTGAGTGACTTTTTGCTCCACATTTAATCACAGCAAGAGTCCTTTTCACACAGCAAGGAACAGGAGACTTTCATACTATTAAAAGCATGCTTCCAAAAGAAATTTGCAAGAACAATTGTAATGAATAGTGAAAATTACCCAGTAAAATAATAGTAAAGCTATAAGCAGGAACCACAGGACTAAACATTGTTTCTCAACATGGCTATGTGGGACTCTTCAGTTGAAACATTAGAACAAATCCTAATACAAAAAAAAAAATCAAAAACAAGACCTAAATCTAAATTGGAAACAGCAAGTAAGAAATGAACAAGTATAAAGGACACATGGACAATAACTAAGGTGGGGGGGACTGGGGGGGGCAGAGCTGGGAATACAAGACAGAAAACTGTACTTGAACAAGAATTTAAAAAAAAGAATAGTATTTCAAGAAAACATCACCAAAGTAAAGCATTATATTAATTTAGTGCTTATTCTTCATGTTGACAAATTCAGGGTGGCATATTTGCAAGACAGAATTATGATAATAGCTATTTTTATTTCTCTTGTTTTTTGCTTTTCCTCCTACATTTTTTATATTAAATGCTTTGTGTGAAGTGAATGAATAAACAAACCAAGAAAGGGTTAATTATCCATGTATTTTCCATTTCCCACTCACAAAGATCATACACTGGATGTATTGTGCTTCTATTCAATAATTCAAAATATTGAACAGCACAGATATAAAAAGTGTACTTATTCAACCATTCTAAAAACAGAAACAATTAGTCTAATTTCTTCCAAACACTTCTATTTTTGTTGTATCTTTCTTATCACTCAACCTCCTTAATAGTTTATTTAAACCTTTTAAAAAATTTGATCATAGTATATTAGCATAGAATTGTACACAATAAAACATGTATACTTTACTGGGGGGGTGGGCTGGGATGGGAGTAAAAGACAGAAAACTGTACTTGAACAATAATTAAATAAAAAATATTTTAAAAATAAAATAAAAAGCACTTAAAAATGTATACTTTACCCAATTCCCTCCAAAAATATCTTGCAAAACTACACTACAATATTAAAACCAGTATATATATATATATATATATATATATATATATATATATCCACTATGTGCTCAAGTATATTTTTATGACAAATAGCTCATACACTTACTATATGTATTACAGAATATCAGAGTTGCATTTACTGAGGAATATTATGCTGAACATAGTATTGTTGTTTGCTAGTATATTCTTAAAATACAATAGGCTCAGGATTATGTTTATGTGTAACAATTGAGTTAGGATTAGCTTTAGTTTTAGGGAGTAGGTTTGGGTTGAGGTTACAATAGGGATTTGTTTTCAAGTTCCGATTAGTTTAGAGAGTGACAAAGTTAGAATCATTGTTATGTTTAAACCTGTGGACAGAGAGGGAACTACCTTCATGTGTTAGAATTTGTTTAGGGTTATACTACTTATGGGAACATTAATGCTGATGTTATACTTAGTTCATGGTTTGGTTTCAGTGGAAGTTAAGATTAGGAGTATTATTTTGGTTAGTGTGATAATTAGCATTGCAACAATGATTATAATTAAATCTAGGGTTTGGTTTGAGTTCAGGATTAAATTTAAGTTCAGTGTTAAACTAGTGGAGAGACCTCAAATTAGTGTTTGGTATGAAGTTAGGATAGGCTTAATGTTAAGGTTCTTAAGTAGTCACTTGCAAACGGAATAAAACACTCTGTTATTGAAGGGATGCATGTTTATTGTTTTAAAATAGATACTTGCAAACCATATTTGCCAACATGCTCCTCAAGTAAAGGGTGTTATAAGATTTCAAAATAGACACCAGAATTCCACACAATAGATTTAGCAAACTTCTTTTTCTCTCTCTCTCTCCTCTCTCTCTCTCTTTAATTGAATTTATTGGGGTGGCATATGGTACAGAAAGCCATACATGTTTCAAAGGTGCAACTCAATAAAACATCATGTGCACACTGCATCATGCACCCATTGCCCAAAGCAAAGTCTTTTTCAGTCCCTATGGCCACTCTCCACCTACTTATACCTCCTTCCCCCTGGATATCACCACACTGTTGTCTGTGTCTATATGTTACTCTTTTCACCTTCTTTCATCCAGCCTCCCCTCGTGACAGCTGTAAGTCTGTTACATGTATCCATGACTCTTTCTATTTAATTTGTCAGTTTATTAGATTCTATATAAAAGTGAGATCATATGGTATTTGTTTCTCTGAGTGACATATTTCACTTACCATGATGATAATCACCAGGTCCATTCATGCTATACCAAAAGATAACATTTCCTTATTTTTCATGGTCAAGTAGTATTCTATTGTGTAAATATACCACAATATTTTATCCACTCATCTACTGATGAGCACTTGGGCTGTTTCCATACCCTAGTTATTGTAAATAACACTGAAATGAACACATGAGTGCATGCATTGTTTTGAATTTCTTCAGATAAATTTCCAGAAGTGGCATCACTGGTCAAAAGACAGTTTTGTTTTTATTTTATTTTTTAACTTAATTGAATTAATTGGAGTAACATTGACTGATGAAATTACATAGGTTTCAGGTGTACAATTCTACAACACATCATCTGTATATTGTATTGTGTGCTCTCCACCCCAAGTCATGTCTACTTCCATCACCAATTATCCCCAATACACCCTATTCTAGCTCCACCCATACCACTTTCCCTCTGATAAAACAGTACCATTTTAAGATTTTGAGAAGAATCCATATTATTTTCCACAGTAGCTACAAAAGTCTGCATTCTTACCAATAGTGAATGAGAGTTTCTTTTTCTCTACATCGTCACTAGTACTTGTTTGTGGATTTATTAATGATAGCCATTCTGACAGGCATGAGGTGACATAATATTGTCATGTGAATTTGCAACTCTGATGTTTAGTGACATTGACCATTTTTTCATATGTCTATTAGGCATCTGTATGTTCTCTTTGGAGAAGTGTCTACTCAGGTCATTTGCCCATTTTTCGATTGGGTTGTTTGTCTTCTTGGTGTTCAGTTTCACAAATTCTTCATATAATTTGGAAATAAACCCCTTATCAGATGTATCATTGGGGAATGTGATCTCCCGTTCAGATAGTTCCCTTTTCATTTTGTGTATGGATTATTTTTCTGAGCAAAAGCATTTTAGTGTGATATAATCTGATATGTTTATTTTTTTATTTGTTTTGCACAAGGAGATACATGGGCAAAAATGTTGCTATGAGAAATGTCTGAAATTTTACGGCCTGTTTTTTTCTAGGATTTTAATGGTTTTGTACCTTATATTTAAGTATTTAATGCATTTTGAGTTTATTCTGTATATGATGAAATTTGGTGGTCTAGTTTCAATTTTTCCCTATATAATTTATCGAAGAAACTATCTTTATCCCATTGTATGTTTTACTTCCTTTGTAAAATATTAATTGAGCATAAAGTTGTGAGTTTATATTTGTGCTCTTTGTTCTGTTCTATTGGTCTGTGTGCCTGTTCTTGTGAAAATACTATGCTGTTTTGATTACTATGGTCTTGTCATATAGTTTGATATTAGGTAATATGATACCTCTAACTTTTTTCTTCTTTCCCAGGATTGCTGAAGTTATTCTGGGTCTTTCGTGGTTCAATATATGAGGTCTCTTCATAAAAAAAAAACCTAACCATTGTTAGTAAAATGAGAAGAGTTTTTGTGACATTAATGTAACCTGGGAGCCAAGGAGAGTGGACTGGAATGCACATGTGTGAATAATGATGATTTCACTGTACTTGTTAGTGGAAGTGGTTGACACCATTGAGTGAGTATGTGTACTATGTGGCAGTCACATTCAAAATGACTGAGTGAGTAGAGTAACACATCTGCATTAAATTTTGCATGAAGCTTGAATATTCTTCCACAGAAATTCTTGAAAGATTCACAATGCCACAGCTATGGGCAACTGATTGGCAACTTCATTCTGACAATGTGCCCACACATGCCTCATGTCTTGTGCAGAGTTTTTTTGCAAAACATCAAATCACCCAGGTGACTCAGTCCCCTACAGCCCAGATTTGGTGTTCTGTGGATTTCCAGCATTTCCCAAAATTGAAACAACCTTTGAAAGGGAGGAGATTTCAGACCATCAGTGAGATTCAGGAAAATATGACAGGGCAGCTGATGGCAATTGGACGGACTGTGTGAGGTCTCAAGATGCCTACTTTGAAGGGGACTGAGTTGTCATTGTGCTATGTACAATGTTTCTTGCATCTTGTATCTTCTTCAATAAATGTCTCTATTTTTCATACTACCTGGCTGGACACCTTCTGGACAAGTCTTGAATAGAACAGTTCTTTGACCACAAGGATCCCTCATGTTACCCTTTAATAAGCAAACACATGCACCCTCCCTTTTACCATATCATAACACTTGCTAGTCAGTTTCCATTTTGATATAATTGTATGTTGAAGAATGTTATATGGACATGTCAGAGAAAATGGCAAAGTAGGGAACTGTACAATTCTTCCTATTCTTAAAACTAATGATAAAATAAAACAAACAGTGAGAATTATCTTGTGTTTTAGAAGTTAATGAAAACTTTGCAGAAACCCAGCAGCTTACAGCAAACCACTTATTAAAGAAAAATGGCTAAATATCAATAGTAACAGTGAGTTTGGGAGAATTATATCTTACTCTAGTCTGATCTTATACTCCCCAACTCAGAAGCAAAATAGACCTCATTTTCACATGATTGTTATTATTTGATCTATCTGGTGTCTGACTGGAACAACCTGAAATGATTTGTATTTTGGTCAGAACTCATGCACTGTTTAAAGCCACTATTGAGGTGGGGGGTGTTGTTTATTGAAATATTTGCAGGGAGATATTTTAGTCACTGATGCATGAGGCAATGAATACCATTTGAGAAAATGTTATTCTTCAAAATATTCCACAATATTTCCTTTGAAAAACTTGGAATAAAATATTGGGAGATAAAATGTACATAAGAGGTTTTTTAAAAGCTGCAACATAGTCCTAAGAGTCTAGAGGACAATGTTCATGTCTAGGTCTGTTTACCTGTTAAGGAAAGACCTGAGAATACTCTAAGGTCTCTACCCTGGCTGACCTTGAGGCTGTGCATGAGAAAAAAAATTAATGCAGAGTTGTAGACTTCACAGTTGAATGTTGAAGGAGTGGCACAAATTTCACAAAGAGCCTCTCCACAGTCCTGGCTGGTGTGGCTCAGTGGATTGAGTGCTGGTGTATGAATCCAAAGGTTGCTAGTTTGATTTCCAGGGCACATGCCTAGGTTGCTGGCCAGGTCCCCACTGGGGGCTGTATGAGAGGCAACCATGCATTGATATTTTTCTTCTTCTCTTTCTGTCCCTTCCCCTCTCTCTAAAAATAAATAAATAAACATTTTAAATAAAAGCCTCCCCACAAAATGCAGGAAAGACTAATACAAAATAATGAATGTAAACTGCAAATGAAATATAACCTAAGTGCCCATCAGTAAATGAATGGATCAAAAAACTCTGGTACATTTACATAATGGAATTCTATGCAGCAGGAAGAAAGAAGGAGCTCCTACCCTTTGCAACAGCATGGGTGGAACTGGAGAGCATTATGCTAAGAGATATAAGCCAGGTGGTGAAACAGAAATACCATATGTTCTCACCTTTAATGGGAACCTAATCAACAAAACAAACAAACAAGCAAGCAAAATATAACCAAAGACACTGAAATTAAGAACAGGCTGACAGTGTTCAGAGTGGAGAGGGGAGGGAATTTCGGGGGAAAGAGGGAAGGGTTTGCAGGAACAAGTAAAGGACACATGGACAAAAACAAGGGGGTGTGGAAATGGAAAGGAAGTGGGGAGCACTGGGGGATGGGCTGGGATGGCAGTAAAAGGAAGAAAACTGTACATGAAAGACAATTAAAATTTAAAAAGAAATATAAAATTGAAATTAATAAAAATATTTCAGGCTAAAATTTTCTCTAAGGCCTGTTTTAGCTGCATCTCACAAATGTTTGTAATGTTGTGTTTTTACTATTGCAAAATATTTCTTAAGTTTCTTCTGATATTTTCATTGACCTGTGGTTATGTAGAATTATATTATGTAATTTCAAAATATTTGGGATTTTGCCATCTATTTATTAATTTCTAATTAAGTTACATGGCAGTTTGAAAATATTTGCTCTATATTTTCAAACCTTTCACATGCATGGAGACTGGGTTTATGGTTTAGGATATTGTCTATCTTGATCAATGTTTTATATATACTTGTAAAGAGTGTTCATTTTGTTGTTATTAGAAGGAATATTACATAAATGTAAATTAAGTCATGTTGTTTGAAATTGTAAAATTCTTTTTTAATATTTTATTTATTTATCTTTAGAGAGGAAGGGAAGGAGAGAAGGAGAGAAATATCAATGTATGGTGGCCTCTTGTGAGTCCCCTGCTGGGAACTGGCCCGCAATCTAGGCATGTGCCCTGACTGGGAATCGAACCGCAATCGTGTGGTTCGCAGGCTTGCACTCAATCCACTGAGCTACACCAACCAGGGCTGATATTGTTGAAAAATTCTTCTGTATCTTAATTGATTTTCTATTTATTCTGTCAGTTACCCTGAGCATAGTATTTACATCTCTAAATATAAGTGTGGACTTGTCCATTTCTCCTTTTATATCTATCAACTTGTTCTTAAATGTAAACTCTGTTGTTAAGTATATTCTCTTTTAGTTTTTAAAAATATGTTATTTATGAATTGCTCTTTATCATTATGTAATGTTCCTCTTTGTCCCTATTAATGTCCATTATAATGAAGTCTAATTCACACAGCCATTTCTGCCTTCTTGTGATTAGTACATTTCTATCTTCATGATATATATATTTTCTGTGCTCTTATTTTAAGAAAATTTTGCCTTTTTCTTGTAAATTACATGTATTTAGGACTATATATTCATAGACAATTTACCTTCATAGCAACCGTTAAGTATTAAAATGTTGGGTTTAAGCTTACTCTCTTATTTGTTTTATTTTTCTCCACATTTTTCTTTTTTGGTTTTCTTCTTTTCCTGTTTTATCTTTAATTGTTTTAAGCATTTCATTTAATTTCTTATATTCTCTTACTTCTTATCTCATAATTTATTGGTTTAGGCTTTACAACAACTTTCTTGAGCTTATGACAGGCTACCTTCAAACATATGTAGCACTTAATTTGTCATATTTTAATGCTTATTTGTGCAATTTTCATATCACTTTACTTTTACATATATCATAAACTATCATCTTCATCATCACCACCATCATGGTGAGCATCATCTTTTTTTGTGGACTACAATTTCATGTATATCACATTGCTTGATATTGTCTCAAAAGTTACTGAAGATTCATTAATGTATTTTTTATTCATTTTTCATGCTTCAGTTTGAATGGTTTTTAACTCACTAGTCAGCTAACAATTAAGAAATGCTTACCCAGATCCCTTATACCTCTGTCTTAGCCTTCATTTTCTATTTTCACAGAGTATGAAGTTTATCCAGAAGTGAAAGCTTATGATCTTCTCAGGTAATTTTTGAGTATATGTTCAGTTCTAGTCATGTGCATGGCTTTCTAAACTCTGGTAAATGTGGGAGCTCTCCAAAGCCTTTATTTCCCCATGTATCTCCTTCTCCTGTCTCCCTCCTCTCATTTTTTTCAGTCTGTGGGTCATTGTTCCCTTGTTATCCTTTGTCTCAGGGACTGTATCTGGTGTATTTGCCTTCAAAATGTTCAATAAATGCTATCTAAGAAATTGCTCCAGCTTCAAAACAAGTTCCAAGGCAACAGAGAAACAAAGGCAAACTTTTCTGTCAATCTCTCAGAAAGTTTCCAGACAGACCAAAAACAACTATAGCTCTTTTGAAACATGATTTGTATAGCCTCTCTGTGCTAGCAATATATACCAGCAATGCAGTACTCCCTCCCCATGACCTCAACCAAGCTAGGGAATGGGGAGTGATAGCAGGCAACTAAAATGTCATAATTCCCTCTTAATGATAGTAGCTTCTTTTTTTCATTTAGCATTATATGGATTGTTACAAGTTTTTAGCTAGAATCCAGAGTTTTTAAAATGTTTGATTATTAGTTTCTGCTAGTTTAATTGTTGCTTTAATGAGACTGTACAAGGTTATGGAATTTCCTAATTTGCCAATTTCAGTTGGCAAATTACCTCTAGGGCTGGTTTTGCTGTTTCCAAAAGTGTAACTTTTTTTATAGTTATTGTATGATCTGGATATTGAATAATGCCTCTTTATTATGGTTCATGAAACTAGAAATCTCTCTAACAAAGCTTAGATAAGTTTTTTCTACTTAGAACTCCAAGATCATTATTTTTGGTTTTGCCCAACAGCATTCTTTGCATGATCTAATGGAAACATACCCTAAGAACTGGTAATTTTTCTTTATACAGGCACTCAGTACAGACTATTAAGATTTGAGAGCAGATTTTTCTGCATATTTACATTCTGTTTGTTACTTGGCCCTGCATATTACAGCTATGTTAGTTTCCATGAACTCGTTTTATCTCTCTTTTGCTCAGTGAGATATATGTCCTTTACTTTGATTCCCCTACTCTCAGCCAGGGTCAAATAAATGACTCAAGACAGAAATTTAGGATGGTAGCAGAGCCCATTTCATTTGTTTTTATTTTCTCATGGGTGAGTCATACACTAGTTTTCAATGCATAAAAATATATGCTTTTTATATTTTTATCAATGTAATGACACATCATGTATAAGTTAATCTCAAGGTGTATATTATCTCAAGTGGAAGTACCTAGTAGCATATTATACACCATCATTTAAAATCTCACAATTTACATATTCTTTTAAAAGTAAATAAAATGTAAACTTCTCATTTTGGTCTTTAAAATGTCTGAAATCAAAACATTACATCATTTTTACATATAAAGATTTGAAGAGAAATGTAAAGATATAATCGTGTACACATACATTTTCAAACAAAAATTCCAACTTCATTGGGACAGATGTACCTCTATGGTGGGATATTTTTAGTGTAACTGTTATTACTTAGTATGAAAAATTGGCTTTAAGCCATTGGCCTACCTCTGAAAGTTTTAATTAAAAAATGCTTTGAGAAAAGACAAAATTGCCTTTAAAACTCCCTTTTTTCTGTCATGAAGTTCAAAATACATGATTAAAATTGTATTTCTTGATTTTTGTTATTATGTCATAAAACCAGAAGTTGAGGTAATTCATTTAATGCTGGTTTAAGACACTTTAATTCATAATAATTACTGTGAAATGACAGGAAAGTTGAGCCAGAATCAGGCATATTGGTATTCATGATGTTTTATTACCCATCCTGTGGTTTGCCACTGTCATTAAAAAAATACTGTGTTTTAATTATCAATTAAATCAAATCAGCATTTTGAAAATAAAAAAAGTATATAAGAGAGCATTTTAAACAGTTTTGAAGAAATAATATATTAATTTCCAAGGACTACTTTCTTTCCTCTTTCATTCATGTAACATATTTTTATTGAGTGCAAACTATAAGTCAGGTATTTTTCTGGCTGTTAAGACTATAGCAGTGAAGAAAGCCCTCCCTTGTGCCCCTGCACTCATATGGCTAATATTTTAGCAGAGAAACATCATATATAAATTATATATTATGGAAATATTAACTGCTAAAAAGAAAAATAAAGCAGAATAACAAATATGATATAACAATACTTATACTATAGAACATTTATTTTACAGTACAAATATGGGTCATGTTTGCAATTTAGTTTTCAACTAAAAATTCATTTGTTTAAATTGATTCTATCTTATCTGTTTTATGCAGTTGTTGACTGTTAGTAGGACATAATATGTTCAGATTTCATGAATGGATTTTATGTGTGGATTGTATTTATGCTACATTTTTTCACAAAGTCTGTCTTAGTATGTCCTATAATTTTTTTCAGAATTACAAAAGCATTTAGGCAGTGGATTATTTTGTTGCCTGTCATAGAATTGCAAGTTTGAACCTTACTAATACACATAGTTGCACATAACTTATTTTCTTTATAAATATACTCAATCTTTACATTGATATCGAGCCTACATTAGGCAGATTTGTAGTCAAATTGCTAGTTAAAACCGTCAAGAATGAGGACAAAAGAGAAAGTGGGAAAGATTGATGCTTATTGTGATATCCTCCTTCATTTCTGAAAGTTTTACTGTCTTGAGAGCTGTAGGGAGAGGGAGGGGTGGGAAGGGAATAAGTGGGAATGTTGAGAAAGGTTATTAAGAGGATGTGACTACCATTTTGACCCTGGAGCTGGACCCAGGCAACAGGAGGCTCCTCACCCCATGCCACTACCCCCCATCTTTGGAATGTATACTCTGCTTGCTATTCCCACTCCCAGAAGCTGTCCCTAGGTTACTGATGTGTGCACTGGCCTGCAGTGCCTATGGCGTCATGAATGAGATATGACACAAATTCACACAGACTACCAAGTCCTGTGGAGGAAAAGGGGCAACATGGCTACTCCCTCAAGGGGAGAGCACCTCAGAATGGCCTGGCCACCCTCTCAAGGGTACAGTGTGCTGACCCTTGCCTAGACAGGCTTTTATTGGGTTTCATTTGCGCAGGAATACAGGTACAGCTCATTAATCATTGTCAGGCAGTAAGGATCAAATGACAGATAGCATACAAAGAACTATTAGGGCTTCTTCTGAGTCAGGATCTCTCAGCTAAAAGGCAACAAAAGTTTGGGAAACAAACTCATTTCCTGCTCGGGCCTTTATCATTTCACTAAGAGCATTCTTATCAAAGCAGGCTTCACAGGATTTTACATATCCTTTCTCAGGCCTGATCACCTGGGGAGCCCGCCCTTTGCAGCACAGGGCTGCACCACCCTCTGTCAGTGTTTCAGGCTTAAGTCATGCAGAGGAGGTAGATAGCTAAGGAATTTTGGGAGACTTCTCACAGACAGACTGAGGACTCAGGCTTTGTCAAAGCCGAGGGGCAAGGGTCCATCACCCCCTTTCTTCACAGCCCCCCAAGTCCTACCCTGGGGCTTCCACGTGGCCATGTCTTAGGTTATTCCCCCGTTGTGGAATCTTACTCATCAGTAGCTAACTGATCAAGCTTTGGGGGCCAGTTATAGAGGAAGGAGCAGAAGTGGTGCTCCTGCCAGGGAGGTAAGCTTTGTCTACTAAGTGGCTTACGGTCTGAAGGTCACTCACTCAGCCTTAGCCATGGGGGGTTACAGCTCCTGAAACCAGGCAGGGCGGTTCCCACCAGGTTACAGCCTTGAGATAATAATGTGGTGATGAGACTATCTGGACTGAGTACATTACTAAGCACAGTTAAGTTCTTATGTGTACATAAATGAACACAGTGGATATCCCTGTGCATATGAGTGAACCCAGTTAAGGCTGTATGTAAACTTTTAAGATTTGGTAGCTGGGTGTGGAAAACTATTGCTCTTACAGCTGTCTAAGACAAGCATCATAAGTTCCCTTGCTAATTAAAACAGACAGAAAATGACAAAAGCTGAATGATTTCATTCATATGTGGAATGTAAAACCAAAAAGTAACAAACAGACTAACAAAACAATACAAAAACTAGTTCATACATACAACAGAATCGTGATTACCAAAGAAGAAGGGAGGTGAGGGGATGGTGAATTGGGTAAAAAGGGCCAAATATATGGTAATGGAAGGAAGCCAAACTTTTGATGGTGAGCACACAATACAGTACACAGATATTGAATTGCAATGTACATCTGAAATATATATATACATATATGTATGTATGCATATATATATGTAAATTATTAACCAATGTTACCTCAATAAATGAAAAAACAAAACCAAAATAAAATGAAAGAAAAACACTGCTACCTGCCCATCTGGAGTGGTCTGCCTTTCCTTTGGTCTCTCCCTGCCCTCTGCATAAGGAAGCCAGTTTTATATCACACCTCAATGAACCAAGAAGGGGAGAGAGGATGGAGTGAGGGAGAGAAAGAGAGAGGGATAAGAAAAGGGAGAGAGAAAGAGACAGACAGAGACAGAGAAAGAGAGAATGAGAATGGATTTATTTTATACATAGAACTTCCACGTATTAAAGTGAATACAAAACCCTATGAAACCAGAAATTTGACCAAAAGGATGGCTGTGCTTTGTAAGATGGGGCAGTGATAGGAGCTAGTGCCCTTCAAGGTTTAAACAGAGTATCCAGGGGTATGTAAATCCTATATATGTTCAGTTTTTGATCTGAGAAGCAAAGTAGGGGTAGACACTTAGAAAGGCCAGTTCCAACAGACCACAAAGAATATATGAAAAAATATATACCATGTAATATTTTAAATACATTATAAATTTATGTATTTATAAATACATAAATACATATGCCATACAAGTTGGTCTTTAAAGGATGGTTGGGATTTGAAAAGATCTTAAGAGAGGTTATTCTATTAAGAGAAAACCACAATATCACAATAAATTCCCTTTCATTAAAACAGAGATTCTGGGGTTTCTTCAGATACATACTCAGTAGTGGAATTGCTGGGTCAAAAGGCAGTTCCATTTTTAGTTTTCTGAGGAAATTCCATATTGTTTTCTACAGTGGCTGCACGAGTCTGCATTCCCAGCAACAGTGCACTAGGCTTCCCTTTTCTCCATATCCTTGTCAGCACTTCTTGTTTAATGATTTATCAATGATACCCATTCTCACAGGTGTAAAGTATATCTTATTGTGCTTTCCAATTTGCATTTCTATCATGGTTACTGACTATTTGAAAGAATAAATGCACCCTTGTGTTCATTGCCACGTTAATTACAATAACCAAGACTTGGAAGCAGCCCAAGTGTCCGTAAATAGAGGAGTGGATAAAAAATCAGTGGTACACTTACACAATTGAATACTACTCAGCCATAAAAAACAAAGTTTTACCCTTTGCAACAGTATGGATGGACCTAGCTAAGTGAAATAAGCCAGTCAGAAAAAGACAAGTACCATATGGTTTCACTTATATGTGGAATCTAATGAACAAAATAAACTAACAAATAATATAGAAACAGACTCATAGATACAGAGACAGACTGATAGCTGTCAAAGGGGAGGTTTTTGGGGGGCTGGGTGAAAAAGGTTAAGGGATTAAGCAAAGGAAAAAAAACTCAAACGTAAACAACAGTATGGTGATTACCGGAAGGAAAGGAGGGTGGAAGGAGATAGAGGAGGGTACATGGAGGATAAATGGTGAAGGAAAGGAATGTGACTTGGGGTGGTGAACACACCATATGATACATGGTGAATGTATCATATGATGAAACCTATATAAATGTATTAACCAATGTCACCTCAATAAATTCAATACTTTTTAAAAAGACAGGTACTCAAACTTTTCCATATAAGAGTATGAGAATCCTTTGAAGGACTTCTTCATTTACATACTGCTAGTCCCACCAACAAAATTTCTGATTCCATAGTGATGTTTGTGTTGTTTGTCTGTGGATCATGCTTTGAAAACCACTTAATCAAAATTATTAATACTTGTGATGTGTGATGAAGGTGTTAGCTGATGTTACAGTGGTAATCGTATTGCAACATAAATGTATTAAATATATAAAATAAATGTTGTATACATTAAACTTACATAATGTTATATGTCAATTATATCCCAATAAAAATTATGAGCCTTTGCTCAAATTCTACCATTACATTGAAGTAAAGGTAAAAAAATTCAAGCTAATATGTAATTAAACTTAAAAAGATGTACACATTTCTTATTTTTTAAGACAGAAAAAAAAATTGTAATTTACATATGTTAGTATTATATTTGAGATGGCCATTCTACTATTGTGGAAATATTTTAATGCATAGACAATAAAACTGCTAAATATGACAATATAAACTTTTCTGTGGATGTCATATCACACTCTGGACCACAACTTTTTTAATCCTCACCCGAGGATATACTTATTGATTTTAGAGAGAGACAAAGGGAGAGAGAAAACATTGATGTGGGAGGGAAACTCTGGCCAATGATTGAACCCACCTAAGCATGTGCCCTGACTGGGAATAGAAACTGAACCTTTTGGGTGTTTTGGGATGAAGCTCCAACCAAGCGAGCAACCCCGCCAGGAATGGACTTCAATTTCTTTATTATCCAGAATACCTCTTTTGTTTCCATCATTGTCAAATAAGACAATGCTTATTTTTCTCTTTTTCTTTTTAATCTATAAAATGAATGGAATAAACTAGGTTTATACTCCAACTCCCCCCCGAATTGCACCTAGATAGGGCTTTAGCAAAGGTATTCTGGGGGCTTTACTAAAAAAGTAGTTTCTCAACATTTACAACTAGGTGTTCAACTAAAAATAAGGAGAAAGAGAAAAACAAAAGTTACTGAAGGAAGTATATGCATTTTTTATTCATTCTTCTTAGTCACACAATAAATTTTATTGAATAACATGTTTTAAACAAATTCCTCCTTGCCTGCCTAATACCCGTTCTTCCACACTTAACAGTTATGTAGTCCTTATATTTTGTAGGACAGCAACAAACATACAAAAATGCATTTAATCTCCATTGCAAAGACATTTGGGCCATGTGGCATAATCCTCGCTAAATAAAGGTTTGTGAGTAGAATTTGTTGCAAGGGAGTGCACTTAGCTGGTATTCATTGTTTGGGGGATTTGTTTTTATTTCTTTCTACAATGTGAACATGAGAGCTGGTGCACTGACAACCACTGTGAGAGTGAAGGACACAGGACATATTCTAAAGCAGGTGAAAAGCACTCTAGAAGGCTCTTTCCTAGACTCTCTACCTCAGCCTTATGAAAAAGAAAAATTAACTACTCACGTTTTTAGTCCATTTTGAGGCTGCTATTTTCTTTTTTTTCTTACTTTCATGCAGCTTGTTATGAGCTGAATTTTCCCCCCTCCTCCAAAATTCATGTTTTAGTCCTAACCTCCATGGGATTTTTAAAGATGCAATTTGGTTAAGATGAGGTCATTAGGGTATAACCTGAATATAACTGGTGTTTGTATATGAAAAGGAGATTAAGATACTGACCTGTACAGAGTTAAGACCTTGTAAAGGCACAGGGATGTAACCATTCACAAACCAAGGAGAAAGGCCTATGAAACAAACACTGCAGATACCTTGAGGTCTGACTTCTAACCTCCAGAACTGTGAGAAAATAAACATCTGTTGTTTAAGCCACTGAGTCTGTAGTATTATCTTATAGCAGCCCCAGTAAGCTAACATACAGTCAAACCTAATTAATGAGGACTGCATGCCGAACGCATTGTTCTCCTGGTTCTTACAAGCTTTTCAGGGAGATGATCAGATAAGCCATCACAAGTTAAACAATAAAACCTGAAAACTAAATCCTTAATATATATTTTGAGCTAATAAAAATGACTAAATTTTAAAGCTGTCATTAGAGCTACTTTAATGAAGGGGGAAAAACAGGAAAAACAAAATAATATGGGAATGCACAGAAGAAACAACTGGTTTAAAAAAAAGATTAAAATAGGCACTTCCGGCCAAGATGGAGGCATAGGTAGAAACACTGTGCCTCCTCGCACAACCAAGTTTAAAGGCAAACAAAGTTTTAGTAACAAAAACACAACCAAAAAACAGAAAATTTAACTGTATGTAAGTCCAACAGCAACAAACCATACAGCCAGACCAGTAAGAGGGGCAGAGTCAGTGACTGGAAGAGTGGGGTCACGCAGGAAAAGGTGGCCAGACTGTCCCAGGTGCGCAGGCAGCGGTTGGCAGATCTCAGATGGGGGGTGGCCAGAGCCGGACCCAGTGGGGGCACAAGGCGGCTGGTTGACCACGATCACACATTCAAGTGCAGATAAAGTAGGCAAAGGAGCAAGCAGTGAGACAGACCACGCAAGCCAGGGCCCCAGCAACAGTAAATAAAGCCTAAAAGCACCAATTGGAGAAACTTTCGGGGTTGCAGTGCCAGGAAAAGCTCCCAGGCTCACAGAGAGTTCGTTGGAGAAACCCACAGGGTCCTGGAGGGTTCACAGGCCCACACACCCAGGAATCAGCACCAGAAGGGCCAAATTTGCTTACGGGAAGTGGCAGAGGGGACCAAAATTTGGGAGAGAGCAGAACAAACACCATTGCTTCTCTCCGACCCCGCCCCTACATACAACGTCACAACCCAGCAACCTGGGTCACCCCACCATGGTGAACACCTAAGGCTCCACCCCTCATACATAACAGGCGTGAACAGACCAAAACATTATGGCTCAGGAGGAACAGCTCAAAGCCCCAGAGTTAATACTTCTAAGCGACCAAGAGATAGCTAACCTATCAGATGCACAGTTCAAAATACTAGTGATCAGGATGGTCACAGAACTGGTTGATTTTAGCCACAAATTAGAGGAACAAATGAAGGCTAAACTAAGTGAAATGAAGGGAAATGCACAGGAAACCATTAGTTATGGAAAGGAAACTGGGACTAAAATCAATGCAGTGGACCAGAAAGAAGAAAAAAATGACCAAACAGAAAAGAATGAAGAAACAAGAAGTCAAAAAAATTAGGAGAGGCTTAGGAACTTCCAGGACATCTTTAAACATTCCAACATCCAAATTATAGGGGTACCAAAAGGGGAAGAGGAATAGCAACAAGTGGAAAACTTATTTGAACTAATAATAAGGGAGAACTTCCCCAGTCTGGCAAAGGAAATAGACTTCCAGGAAATCCAGGAAGCTCAGAGAGTCCCAAATAAGTTGGACCCAAGAAGGAACACACCAAGGCACATCATAATTACATTAGCCAAGATTAAAATGAAGGAGAGAATCCTAGAAGCAGAAAGAGATAAGGGGACAGTCACCTACAAAGGAGTACCCATCAGACTGTCAGTGGATTTCTCAAAAGAGACCTTCCAGGCAAGAAGGGGCTGGAAAGAAGTATTCCAAGTCATGAAATCCAAAGACCTACATCCAAGATTGCTCTATCCAGCAAAACTTTCATTTATAATGGAAGGGCAGATAAAGTGCTTCTCAGATAAGGTCAAGTTCAAAAAGTTCATAATCACCAAGCCCTTATTATATGAAATGTTAAAGGAACTTATCTAAGCAAAAGAAGATAAAAAATATGAACAGTGAGAGGACAGCAAACTCACAGTTATTAACAACCACATCTAAAACAAAATCAAACTAGTAGGACAGCTAGATTAGGAGCGAAGCCACAGAAATGGAGATCACATGGAGGGTTAGCAACAGGGGAGTGGGAGGAGGAGAAGGGGGGAGAAGGTACAGAGAATAAGTAGCATAGAAGGTAGGTAGGGAATAGACAGGGGGGAGGGCAAGAATAAGAACTTGTGACACATGGACATAATCTAAAGGGGGGAATGGTGGGGGAGGGGGTGTGCAGAGTGGAGGTGAATGAAGGGGGGGAATGGGACAACTGTAATGGCATAATCAATAAAATATATTTTTTAAAAAAGGTTAAAATAAAAGAATAAGTAAGCGTTGGGTGAACAAAAAAGGAAGGAAAAATTCCAGAAACTCTTTAAGGTTTATTCTTTCCTACACATATAATCTATGATTCTATATAATAATCTAAAAAATTATACGTGAAATAATTTACTATAGAGGTATAGACATCAATTTAATTTACATATCTATATGTGTGTTTTCCAGCTTTATTGGGATATACTTAACATATAATATCATTTAGCCTTAGATATGTAAAATAATAATTATATATAGTGAAATGATTATAGTATGTTTAATTAACATACATCATCTCAGCTAGTTACAATATTTTTCTTGTGAGAAGAACTTTTAAGATCAACTCTCTTAGCAACTTTTCAATATGCAAATCACTATTGTTAACTATAGTCCACATGCTGTACATTATATTCACAAGACTTATTTATGTATGATTAGAAGATTGTCCTTTTTAACCACAATTATTCATTCTTACAGCCCACCACTCAATTTTGATAACCAATTTGCTTTCTGTTTGTATGAGTTTATTATTTTTAGATTCCACATACATGAGATGTTACAGTATTGGTACTCTGTCTGATTCATTTCCCTTAGCATAATACCTTCAAGGTCCATGCATATTGTCACAAATGGTAAAATATACTTCTTTTTTATGGCTGAAATAGATATCTTTACTATGGCAAATAATGATGAAATTGTTGTAGGGGTGTAGATATCTCATTGGAATAGTAATTTTGTTCCCTCCCAAATATATACCCAGAAGTATAATTGCTGGATCAATAGTAGTTTTAGTTTTAATTCTTTGAGCAACTTTGATACTGTTTTTCATAGAAGTTGTAATTAAATTTATAGATTTATTGAGGAATAAAAATATACAGTGAACATTATTTTTGTCAGTTGAAGCCCATTATGGGTGACTTACTAAATTTTCACTGTTACCTAGATAATTTGGAGTCATATAGTCACTTGAACAGAAAATGTAACCCTCTTCCTATGCTCCCTGACCCCTGGCAACATTCCAAAACACTTACCTAGTAAATCACCCAAAGAAATTCTTGTCTACTTTAGGTAGACTCTTTAATTAGCACATGGCTAATAATGTGATCTTTGTTAACAAATTCTCTTTCTCTTCAGCTAACAAGTAGGATGGATGTATTTTGGAGAGTTCTTCTCAATGTGGATTTCAAAATACTTTGTCCATGGGGGAACTGTCAAATATTTTTTAAAGAAATGGAATAAGCAATTTACTCTAAATCCACACAGACATTTTCCCTAATTAATGTCTACTATCTGTAACTGCTATGCAGCTAAAGGAATTGACTTCACTGTACTCTTTTATGCCTGTGAATACCTTAATCAAATCATCTGTCATAAATGGTAGAATTGTCATCTGATATCCTTCTTCATAGTGTAAGTGTTACTAAACCCTGGAAGCAAGGTTCAAAATATATTAAGGATATAACTTTATATTATTCAAAAAGTGGGTAATTAATAGGTTTAAATCCTTCCAGGAAGTATCTACATAATGTCATTTGCGTCAAAGCTTGACAAAACTTTTTATATGAGATTATACTGAATTATAAGCGACAAAACAGTAGAATTCATAGCAGAAATCAGATTAAAATATGTTTTATGAGTTAGATTTTCTACTCTGTTTTTATGTAAGATTTTGTAAATAATTAATAGGAACTATGCCTACAATTGGTGGCTACCTAATTTCCCCAACACATTTACCACAAACATTACTTTTTGGATTAAAATCATGCATGGATGACAATGTGGTGATTGCAAGGAAGAGGGAGGGGTATAGGGGAGATAAATGGTAATGGAAAATAAAAAACCCTATGTTAATAACAAATAAAAAATTCATGGATTGAAAGCCATTATGCTATATTCAACAGGCAAACAAAGTTATAATTCTAATTTAACTCATAGTCTGAGAATATGGTTTGTGAAATATATGTAAACAAATACAGTGTACAGTATATACATGCTAGAGTAGGATACATAAGACAGGTATCTAACTTAAGTTGAAGAAAGTAATATATAATCTTGAAACTTAGAAGTGGTAACATTCAACACAAATGGGAAGTGTATATAGTTGTAGTTATATAGATATAGCTATATAGTTATAGTTATATATTCTAACTACATATGTATATGAAAATTATAAATCTCTGTGTGTATATAGGGAAATGCAAGAGCAGTAATCCATTTGATTTATACATACGAATAAATTGCTGCAGTGAAGGAAGATCTCAGCTGGAGAGTTGAGCTTTAGTTTAATAGTGACATGTGTTATCGTGTCATATCTGTTCACATTTGATTAGCTACAGCACGTCATATGGCTCTATAACTTCAAGGGGCATGGAAAGTGAAGTTATATCATAAGCCAGATCCTAAAGAACTTGATATCATGAATAGTAGTATTGAACTTATGTAGTTCACTGATATCAAACACATTCTTTTTAAATTAAAATATAGTTAACATACACAATTGCACAGGTTTCAGGTGTGCAGTGTATTCTCTATAATCTATTTGGTATGAGATAACCACATCATAAATCAGAAAAAATGGTAGTTCCACTGTTTTTAAAAGTATGCCCTGGCTGGTGTGGCTCAGTGGATTGAGTGCTGGACTGTGAACCAGAGTCAGAGATCCCCAGTCAGGGCACATGCCTGGGTTGCTGGCCAGGTCCCCAGTAGGGGGCACAGTAGAGGCAACCAAAAATTGATGTTTTTCTTCCTCTCTTTCTTCCTCCCTTCAACTCTCTCCAAAAATAAATACACAAAATCTTTTAAAAATAAAATTATTTTCCCATTATACTATTTAGCATATTCAAGAAGCAGTATATGTTAGGAGGGAAAGGTTAGATTGGAGGTCAAAAAAATATTTTAATACTCGTTCTCCCACACACTTTCTGGAGTGTGGGAGAACAATATAAAGTATACTGTTAAAGTATAAAGTTTTATACTTTTATAAAATATAAAACAGTATAAAGTGTATCCTCAAGGAAGCCAGTTACTCATCACAACTAGTAAAGAAAACTTTTCAATGACTATTATTTTCTGCATTATACAGTAATGTTACATGACACATTCTGAGTTTGCTTCTGAGCATACCTTCAAAGAATTAAAAAGACATCAGATCATTGGTGCAGCTTGATAAAATTAAACATGAAAGTTGGAAACTATACATGCAAGGAGACTTATTTATTACATACTTTCCTCATACTTGCTCATACTTTCCTCTTTTGAGGTAAACTTGAAGAATGAAAATATAAGGTTGTTTCACTTACAACTATTTTTAGTCATTAATAACCACAACGTAACATTTTGCAAATGAGTGATTAAATGACAAGTAAAGTAAATTTGAGATATATTTTAACATTTTACTAGTTGTCTATGCTACCCTTCTAATAAGTACACAAAGAGTATTCTATTTTTTTATAAAGTATATGTTTTGTATTGATAAGTGAAAAATATTCCTATTTATTTGACTATATAAACTTCGGTATGAATCAAAGTTAGAACATGTGAATTATTTAAGGCAGTCATAACCTCAACTTTAAATTGGATACAAAAATATACATAGGGTGATCCACTTCTGGAATAGTAGAGTGAAAAGCTTTGCAGACCTGCTCTTGAGAGAAGAAGCCATGATTGTTAAAAAATTTTAATGCAACAGACATTTAAGCTCTCTATAAATTGTCTATATGACATAGAGAAAATGAATATTTATATAAGAAAATATATTCACTCACAGTGAGAGTCAGTGTCACTTGAACTCCAGTTCACTCACATGTCATATGAAAGTTGTTGCCTTTTATGTCTGGCTTCTTTCACTTAATATAGTGTTTATAAGGTTTATTTTTGTTGTAAAATGTATCAGTAACTCCTCTTATGACTGAATAATATTCCATTGTATGGATATTCCATTTTGTTTATCCATTAATGAGTTGATGGACATTTGAGTTGTTAACACTTTTGGCTATTATGAATAATGCTGCTATGAATATTCATATGCAAGTTTTTGTGGGAAGATATATTTTTCAATTCTCTTGGGTATGTAACTACAACCTGAATTACTGGGTCATATGGCTATATTTAATATTTATGGCTTACAGTTATGGCTACATTAACTTTTTAAGCAACTGTTAAACTCCTTTCCACAGCAGCTGCACCATTTTATATTCCCAAGAATAATGTATTAGGGTTTCTGTTTCTATACCTACTTGCCAACAAATGCTAATTTCCATGATTTAAAAAAAACATTTTAACCACTGTAGAGGATTTGAAGTGATATCTCACTGTAGTTTTAATTTGAATTTCCCTACCAACTAATTATGTGGAACACCTTTTGTTGTGATTGTTGACCATTTACAAATCTGTTTTGAAAAAAAAATCTGTTTTGGAGAAGTACCTATTTATGCCCTTTGCAAGTTTTTACTTTGTTTGTTTGCTATCATTGTTGTAAATTCTGTGAAAAAAGACTCTTTTCAGATATATAATTAGCAAATATTTACTTCCCTTTTGCAGTTGCCTTTTTATGTTCTGATAGTGTTCTTTGATGCAGAAATGTTTTTAATTTGGGTGAAATCTGATTTAGTGTTTATTGCTTCTGATTATCGTATCATTTTTAAATCACTGACAAAACAAAGACCATGCAGATTAACACCAATATTTTTTAATGTGAGTTTTATATTTTTAGTCCTTAATTTATGTCTTTGATCATTTTGAATTATTTTTGTATACAGAATGAGTTGGGTGTCCAAATTCAGTTTTTTTAATGTGCCTGTCCAGTTGTCCCAGTACCATTTGTTGAAGACTATTATTTCTCCATTGAACATTCTCAGAGCCCTTGTTAAGAATAAGTTGACTATAGATAAAAGGTTCATTTTTAGACTCTCAATTATTTTTCTATTGATCTATATGTCTATCCTTATGCCAGTATTGCACTGTTTTGATTACTTTAGCTTTGTAGTAAATTGCAAAATCAGGAAATGGAAATACTCCAACTTGGTTCTTCTGTTCAAGATTGTTTTAGTTCATGGGGCCCATCACAATTCATGTGAATTCTAGCATCTGCTCATTTCTTAAAAAAATAGAATTTGAAATTTTGACAAGGATCCCATTGAATCTGTACATGAATTGATGAGTAGTATCATGTTAGTAACGTAATTCTTCTGATCCATGAGTACCTGGTGGCTTTCTATTTATATAACTGTTCTGTAATTGATTTCAACAAAATTTTGTTGTTTTTATTGCATGTTTTATATCATTATTTTTATTGAATTTATTAGAGTCACATAAGTTAATAAAATATGGGCCTCGGGTGTACAGTTCTACAGTACATCATTTGCATATTGTACTGTGTGTTTACTACCTCAAGTTAAGTCTGTTTCCACCACCATTTACCCCACTTTATCCTCTTGTATCTCCCCCACCCCATTTCCTGTCAATCACCATACTGTTGTCTGTGTCTATGAGTGTTTCTTTTTTAAAAATATTATATTGTTTATACTGTAAAGTTGTCCTAGTTTTCTCCCCTTTACTTCCCTCCATCCAGCCCTGCCTGCACTCCCACAGGCAATCCCCACACCACTGTACATGTCCATGAATCATGCATACATTCTTTGATTAATTTCTTCACCTTCAAACAGCCAGTCCCCCTTCCCCTCTTACAATTGTAAGTCTGTTCCATGTTTCTATGCTTCTGATTCTATTTTACTTCTTAAGAGATTCAAATTAAAACCACAATGGGATACCACCTAACATCTGCCAAAATGGCTATCATTAATAAATCAACAAAGAGCAAGTGCTTGTGAGGATGGGAAGAAAAAGGAACCCTTGGGCACTGTTGGTGGGAATACAGACTGGTGCAGTCATTGTGGAAAATAGTATAAAGTTTCCTTAAAAAATTTAAAATGGAACCACTTTTTGACCCAATGATTCATCTTCTGGGACTGTATCTTAAGAATACTGAAATATCAATTCAAGTCAATATATACACCCCCATGTTCATAAAATCATTATTTGTAATAGCTAAGATCTGGAAACAACCTATGTTCCCCTCACTAGATATGTAGATAAAAAAATCTTTGGTGCATTTACATGATGGAATAATATACAGCATTTAAAGGAGGATCTCTTACTTTTGAGACAGCATGGATGGTCCTGGGGACCATTATGCTAAGTGAATAAGCCAGTCAGAGAAAGACAAGTACCATATGATCTCACTTACTTGTGGAATCCAATGAACAAAATTCATTACCTACCTCTTGAACATCCTGAAGAGTCTGGCTGAAACCTGTTGTGTGTTTTTCAGCCCTACCATAAGCAATTACATAGTTTTTAACCTGGCAGGCCTCATAGGGGTAATGCTGCCCACCCAGATTTGGTACACAGACAGTGAATTACAGTTTCTGTGGAAAGCTGCAGTCAAGGACTCTAGTCTGTCTGTTCTTTTCTGCTCTTTGTGTATTGCAGTCCCAGGCCAGTGCCCTGATCTCTAGGTGTCTCTTTACCTGAGTGAGGCCTTTGGCAGAGGTTTCTTCAAGCATCTCTGTTAAGGTCTCCTTACCAGGGAAAGAAGAGGAAACTCTTGAAGACATGCTTTTTCGTTCTGATTTCAGTACTCAGAATTTTTTCACTCCTAGCCCTTCCTCTCTTCCTTCCCATTGTCCCTGGGGACATAAAACTGAAAGAGCCTTTTTAGGGAGCTCCTTCAAGAGTAAGATAACACCCATGTTTGTGGTGAGCTCCCTGAGTATTGACCACTGTGCCATTTCACAGAGGAAAATAAAACAGAGGGGAGTCAGAGCTTTCTGAGCTTTTAGCCTGTTGCTTATATAATCACAGTGTATATGTGACTAAATACTTTACTGTTACTTCCATTTTGGCTTATTGGTTTAGTTGACTACTCTGACACCTGACAGATTATCTTCCAGCTCAATGAGCTCCTAACTCATCCTCATTTAAAAATATTTCTAAATATTTTATTATTCTCACTGTTATTGTAAATGGATTTGATTACTTAATTTTATTTTTGGATTATCTGTTGCTATTCTAAAGAAATACAACTAATACTTACATTTAAATACTGTATTCTACAAATTTGCTGAACCTGTTTACTAGCATTTTGTGGGGACCCTATAGGATTTCATATATCTAAGATCAGTGCATCTGTGAGTGCAGATACATTGACTCCTTCCATTTAGTCAGGAAGTATATTATTTCATTTCTTGCATCATTTCTAAACCTATAACTTCCAGTATATTATTAAGTGGCAAAATCAGATATCTATGTCTTCTTCTGGAATTTAGGGGAAAGCATTCACTATTTTACTATTAGGTGCAATGTTAACTGTGGATTTTTCAGGTGCCCTTCACCATGCTGAAGAAATTTCATTTTAAATTTTAGTTTAAATGATTTTTATCATGAAAAGTTGTTGAATTTTTTTCAAACGCTTTATGTGTTTCTATTGAGATGATTGTAGCTTTTGCCTATTTTAAAATACGGTGTATTCCATTAATTGATTTTAATATATTACATCAACTTTATATATTAAGATAAATTCCACTTGGTCATGGTCTTTAATTCTTTTATATACTGCTAGATTTGATTTGTTAATATATTGTAATTTTTATTTATTTATTTATTTATTTATTTATTCTTTATTGTTGTTCAAGTACAGTTGCCTCCATTTATCCCCACATCCCGCCACCCTAGCCATCCCCACCTGCCACCCTCAATTGTATCCCCCTTTGGCTTTGTCCATGTGTTCTTTATATATGTTCCTGACAACCCTTACCCCTATTATCCCTTCCTACCTCCCCTCTGGTTACTGTCAGTTTGTTCTTTATTTCAATTTCTCTGGTTCTATTTTGCTTGCTTCTTTGTTTTCGTTGATAAGGTTCCAATTAAAGGTGAGATCATATGGTATTTGTCTTTCACCACCTGGCTTATTTCTCTTAGCATAATGCTCTCCAATTCTATCCATGCTGTCATGAAGGGTAGGAGCTCCTTCTTTCTTTGTGCTGCATGGTATTCCATTGTCTAAATGTACCACAGTTTTTTGATCCACTCATTTATTGATGGGCACTTAGGTTGCTTCTAGCACTTGGCTACTATAAATTGTGCTGCTATGAACATTGGGGTGTATAGGTTCTTTTGAATTGGTTTTTCAGGATTCTTAGGGTATTATCCAAGCAGTGGAATTGCCGGGTCAGAAGGCAGTTTCATTTTTAGTTTCCTGAAGAAATTTCATACTCTTTTCCACAGTGGGTAAAGTACATGCCAAAAAATGAAACTTGACCACCAACTTATACCATACATAAAAATAAACTCAAGATGGATAAAAGACTTAAATATAAATTGTGACATCATAAAAATCCTACAGGAGAACATAGGCAGGAAAATCTCAGATATTCAGATTATTTTCATATTTATATTTATGAGATATTGGTGTTTTTTACTGTACTTTTGATATCTGTTTTTAGTTTTGGTATCAGGGCAGTTATAGCTTCATAGAATGAGTTGGCAAGTGTTTCTTCCTGTTCTAATTCCTGGAAGACTTTGCAAAGAATTAACATTTATTCTCCTTTAAATGTTTGGTTTAATCTGCCAGTGCAACCATCTAGGTCTGAACTTTTATGTGTTTAGAGTTTCATGATTACTGATCTAATGTCTGCACATTTTATGTCTATTCAGATTTTCTCTTTCTTTTGAAGGGGATCTGTTTTAGTAATTTCCATGTTTAAAGGAGTCTGTCCTTTTCATCTAGTCTGTCTCTATGTCTACATACAAATATTCACAATGTCCTCTTATACTTTCTTTGTTAATATCAGTAGTGATGTCTCTACTTTCATTTCTACATTTCATTTCTACATTCATTTCTACATTTAGTAATTTAATATTTCTGTATTTTTCTTCTTCACTTTATTTAACAGGTTTTCAACACTGTTGATCTTTTCAAAGAACTAATGTTTGGTTTTGTTGCTCATGTCTACTATTTTCTATTTGTTTTATTTATACTTTAGTCTTATTATTTCTCTCTGCTTTTTTGTGTCTAGTTTGCTCCACTTTTCATAGCTCATTAATAAAGTGTAAAACTTTAATTGTAGTGAAAAGCACATACCATAAAAATAACCATGTTTTTTAAATATATTTTTGATTATGCCATTACAGTTGTCCCATTCCCCCCCCTTTAGTTCATGTCCATGTGTCACAAGTTCTTTAGATTCTACATTTCCCATACTATTCTTGCCCCCCCCCCGTCTATTTCCTACCTACCATCTATGATATTTATTCTCTATACCTTCTCCCCTCTTCTCCCCCTCCCACTCCCCTGTTGCTAACCCTCCATGTGATCTCCATTTCTGTGGCTCCACTCCTGATCTAGCTGTCCTATTAGTTTGCTTTTGTTTTAGGTGTGGTTGTCAATAACTGTGAGTTTGCTGTCTGATCTAGCTGTCCTATTAGTTTGCTTCTGTTTTAGGTGTGGTTGTTCATAACTGTGAGTTTGCTGCCCTTTCGCTGTTCATATTTTTATCTTCTTTTTCTTAGATAAGTCCCTTTAACATTTCATATAATAAGGGCTTGGTGATAACGAACTCCTTGAACTTAACCTTATCTGGGAAGCACTTTATCTGCCCTTCCATTCTTGCTGGATAGAGAAATCATTTTTTTTTAAGATTTTATTTATTTATTTATTTATTGGTCTTTAGAGGGGAAGGAGAGAGGGAGAGAAACATCAATGTATGGTTGCCCTTCGTGCTTCCCCTGCTGGCAACTGGCCTGCAACCCAGGCATGTGCCCTGACTAGGAATTGAACCACAATCCTCTGGTTTGCAGGCCTGTGCTTAATCCACTGAGCTACACCAGTGGTTTGCAGGCCTGTGCTTAATCCACTGAGCTACACCAGCAAGGGCCTGGATAGAGAAATCTTAAATGTAGGTCCTTGCATTTCATGACTTGGAATACTTCTTTCCAGCCCCTTCTTGCCTGTAAGGTCTCTTTTTTGAAATCAGCTGACAGTCTGATGGGAACCTCTTTGTAGGTGACTGTCCCCTTATATCTTGCTGCTTCTAGGATTCTCTCCTTCATTTTAATCTTGGCTAATGTAATGATGATGTGCCTTGGTGTGTTCCTCCTTGGGTCCACCTTTTTTGGGACTCTCTGAGCTTCCTGAGCTTCCTGGAAGTCTATTTCCTTTGCCAGATTGGGGAAGTTCTCCTTTATTATTTGTTCAGATAAGTTTTCCACTTGTTGCTGTTCCTCTACCCCTATAATTTGGATGTTGGAACGTTTAAAGATGTCCTGGAAGTTCCTAAGCCTCTCCTAATTTTTTTGACTTCTTGTTTCTTCATTCTTTTCTGTTTGATTGTCTCTTTCTTCCTTCTGGTCCACTGCATTGATTTTAGTCCCAGTTTCCTTTCCATCACTATTGGTACCCTGTGCATTTTCCTTCATTTCACTTGGTATAGCCTTCATATTTTCATCTTATTTGCAACCAAAATCAACCAATTCTGTGAGCATCTTGATCACCAGTATTGTGCATCTGATAGGTTAGCCATCAGTTGGTCGCTTAAAAGTATTGACTCTGGGGTTTTGATCTGTTCTTCTGTTTGAGCCATAATGTTTTGGTCTGTTGACCCCTGCAATGTGTGAGGGGCGAAGGCTTAGGCATTCACCAGGGCAGGTCAACCTAGTCACTCGGTTGTGATGCTATATGTGGGGGTGGGGTCAGAGAGGGAGCAGTGGCATTTGTTCTTCTCTCTCTAAGATTTCAATCCCCCCTGCCACTTCCCACAAGCATATTGTGCCCTTCTGATGCTGGTTCCTGGGTGTGTGGGCCTGTGAACCCTCTAGGACCCTGTGAGTCTCTCCAACGAACTCTGCTGTAAGGCTGGAGTTTCTCCCAACACCTTTTCTATTGGCACTTTTAGGCTTTATTACCCGGCACTGGGGCCCTGGGTTGCACTGTCTATCTCACTGCCCATTTTTGCCTAGTTTATCTGCACGCAAATGTGTGACCTTGGTCAACCAATTGCCTTGTGCACTGTGCTCATTTCCTCCCTATGCCCGGGGTCTGCTAGCCCTATGCTGCTTGTGCTCTTGGATCTGGCAGCCACTGCCTCTTCCTGGTGTGATCCCTTTCCACTGGTCACAGACTCCACTCCTGTTACCGGTCTAGATGAATGGTTTGTTGTTGTCGGACTTTGGTACAGTTCAATTTTCTGTCTGTTCTGGTTGTGTTTTTGTTCCTAAATCTTTGTTGTCCTTAAATTTGGTTGTGTATAGAGGCACAGTATTTCCACCTATGCCTTCATCTGGCCAGAAGTGAAATTAACCATGTTAACTATTTTTATGTGCACAGTTCTGTAGTGTTAGATATATTTACATTGTTATAAAACAGATCACCAGGCCCTGGCTGGTGTAGCTCAGTGGATTGAGCACGGGCCTGTGAAGCAAAGGGTTACCAGTTAGGTTCCCAATCAGGGCACATGCCTGTGTTGCAGGCCACATTCCCAGTAGGGGACACATGAGAGGCAACCACACATTGATGTTTCTCTCCCACTCTTTCTCCTTCCCTTCCCCCCTCTGTAAAAATAAATAAATAAAATATTTTAAAAAACAGATCACCAGAAAATTTTCATCTTGCAAATCTGAAACTGTATTTCCATTAAGCAACTCCCTTTCCCCTGCTTTTCTCAGAACCTGGTAAACACCACTCTACTTTCTGTTTCTCTGAATTTCACTAATTTAGACATGTCATATAACAGGAATTATGTAGGATTTTATTTTTACTTTTATTGAAAACTAAATAGTTTTAATGTTATGATGCAGCAACTCTGAAAATCATATTTTCTCCCTTCCCCAGGTTTGCTGTTGATGCTTGTTGTAGTAATTTTTTGTTTCTTTAGTGATTGTTATAATTAATTTTATAATATTTTTATCACTTGTTTTATGTTGTCACTGAAGTTCCTGTTCCATTAATTTAGTGGTTAGATAGTTATTGAACAAAGATTTCCTAAATTCCTGGAACATAGAAAATCCACCACTCTACAGCTTTGCTCTGCATGAGCATTTAAACATACATGTCTTTAGAACTGAGCAAGTTTAAAATTCTGTCTCATCATTCATTTTCTATTTACACAAACCCTTAAGTTTAGCAATAAGAAGAAGCTTAGGACCTTTTCAGAACTTTTTAAAATATGCATGCACATGACAGAAATTTCCAGGAATAGACCCCTAGGTCTATTCCTGGATTTCCAGGAATATGTGGAACCATTTCAAAGCCCCCATTTTTTTTCTCAAAACATCTCATTCCCAAGAATTTTTCTCTCAAAATTTTGCTTAGTCTGTTTTTTTTGCCCCAACTGTTAAAACTTGACTCAAGAAGTAACAGCTAATACACTTACCTTTAAATGTTTCCCACAAATGTCCCCTTCATTTTGATAGCTGATTTAGCCCTTAGAAAGTTTTAAATAGTCAAAATAAAGACAAGACTTTTGATACAGTCTTTGGGGCCCATAATACAGATGAAAACCAATAACCACACTTTTTTTTTTGCAATAGGACCCATTTTACTCTCTTCGATACAATGTACCTATACTGGTAATGCCAGCTATGGTCTTTGAGGTCAATGAAAGCTGGGAAGCTGGAAGTGGTTATCATATCAAGGTAAGTCAAAACACCATAAAGCTCTTTTAATAAGATTTAGCTATATTTCCTTCATAAAATATTTCCATGGTTGCTGTGAGTTTGGGGTTGGATTTCATAATTCGGAAAAAGTTTATTTTTGTGGTTTTGTCAATTTATTCATAGCTTTCATGGAAGGATAGACTTTTGGATGTCTCTTATTTGTCACTTACATTGATATCACATTTTTCAATTGACTATGCACATCTGATGCAAAATTGTGTGTGCACATGTACATGTGCATATATATACATACAAAAGATATATACATATATCTATATATCTTTTTGACACTGGTTTCTTTTTCAATATGATGTTTCTTGATTTATATATATTTAAAAATGGAAAATTTTTGTGTGCTGATAATACTATTTCTAGTGCTGCTATCAATTTAATTCCTCATAATTCATTGATATTATGAAGGATTTGGAGAAAGTATATGCTCAGTCCCTGATCTTGAACATGTCTAATAGCATCTAATGCTATTGAAGATGGTGAAAATATATACAACATGATAAATAATAATGGTAATTATAGATATTCTTTTATTCACACTAGATTAAATACTCTTTTAATCAGGTAAAAATCTTTTTTTTCTTAGTTTCCTATGTGTTATTCCTAGACATTTCTAAATGAGGCAGAGCAGCTGTTTTTCATCAAATGGCCATTCTGAATATTAATGGCTATTTTTTTGTCCCTGTTTTTCCATGATCTAATGAAATAAAGGATTGTACTACATAAAATCAGTAACACAATTGACCTACTAGTTCATACTATACTTGTCCAGGTTGTAACATTTCTTTCAATTTGCTATTTATGTGTTTATTTTACTGGGGTTTACTTTATGTTTCTGGCATTTACAGTTGGAGATTGTTCTAAAATTTTATTTATTTATTTATTTATTTATTTATTTATTTTTGAATGAGAGGATTACACAGTACACATGCTCATTCAATGGCATTGACCACCCCAATAACTAGTACAGTGAAGTTGTCGTTATTCACAGATGCACATTCCAGTCCACTCTCCTTGGCTGCCAGGCTACATTGATGTCATGTAAACTGTTATTATATTAATGATGGCTGGACATTTTCTGAACAGACTTCATATGTAGAAAAGACTAGGATTAGCTTTTGAATGACATCTCCCTTTCTTTTTTTTAATTGTTATATATTTTGTGATTTATTGACTTATTATATTTAAAAATTTTTATTGTTGTTCAAGTACAGTTTTCCGCCTTTTCCTCCCATGCCTCCCCACTACCCTTCCCCACCACTCCATCCCTCACCACCTCCCTCTCCATTTCACCTTCCTTATTGTTGTCTATGTGTCCTTTGTAATTGTTCCTGTAAACCCTTTGCCCCTCTCCCCCTTTATCCCCTCCTCTCTCCCTTCTGATCACTGTCAAACTGTTATCAATTTCAATGTCTTTGGCTGTATTTTTCTTGCTTGTTCATTTTGTTGATTAGGTTCCTGTTAATGGTGAGATCATATGATATTTGTCTTTCACCACCTGGCTTATTTCACTTAGCATAATGCTCTCCAGTTCCATTCATGCTGTTGCAAAGGGTAGGAGCTCCTTCTTTATTTCTGCTGCATAGAATTCCATTGTGTAAATGTACCAGAGTTTTCTGATCCATTCATTTACTGATGGGCACCTAGGTTGCTTCCAGCACTTGGCTATTGTAAATTGTGCTGCTATGAACATTGGGGTGCATAGGTTCTTTTGAATTGGTATTTCAGGGTTCTTAGGATATAACCCTAGCAGTGGAATTTCTGGGTCAAAATGCATTTCTCTATTTAGTTTTCTGAAGAAATTTCATACTGTTTTCCATAGTGGTTGTACAAGTCTGTAATCTCACCTGCTGTGCAACAAACAACAAATGAGAATGTGGGGAAAAGGGAACCCTAGTGAAATTTTACTTTTAATATGATCATTACAAAATTATATTGTGTTAGAATAGGATTATATAACATATTGGAACTCTTTCTCCAATATAACAAATTAAAATAAATGGAAAGAACCACTTTTTTGAAACTTTGAAATAACTCATTCTTTGGAAAGGGGAAGGATTTATAGAAACTAGTATAAAAGACACATGGACAAAAACTAAGGGGGTGGAAATGGGAGGGAGGTGAGGAGCACTGGGGAGTGTGGGCTGGGATGGGAGTAAAAGAGAGAAAACTGTGCTTGAACAACAATTAAATTTAAAAAGAGTTTTATAAAATGTATTTGAAAGTAATTCTGCCATACTAAACAATTTCTATATCATTGGTTTATTCAGGTTTCTAGTCTTTCACCATTTGCATTTTATTGACAAATGTTAAGAGTATAGTATCATATGTGTGTACATATTATTAGTTTACTCTTTTAAAAAGTCATATGTTTTACTTAATTTCATAGTCATTTTGTTTAACATTATGTTTTCTCCACTTTTTAATATATTTTATTATTTTATTTTAAATTTTACTCTTTTGAAAAGAAAAAAGGAATAACTCTTATGTTTAATAATATGCTCTACTATTTCTTCTTATTTTATATATTAATTTCTACTTTTATTTTACACTCCATCATTTTATTTTTGTGAAGTTTGTCTTTAGTTTATGAATTTTAATGATTATTTATTTATATTTATTTATTATAGTTTAATATTGAAATAATTTCAAAGATATTAATATGCTTTCTGTGTAGCTTTGGCCAAATCTCATAACATCAGTTTACGGTGTTCTCCTCACTTCTGGGAAGACTTTAATTAATTGACTGTTTAATTGATTATTGAGAAATTAGCAAACATTCCCTTACCTCTTCAGCCTATAAAAAGTTGCCTATTTGGAAGTTTTAATTGCTATTTCTGTTTTATTTCTTTGATAAGTTTATGAGGAACAACAACTGTCTGAATTGTGTATTTCTGATATCTGTCTTCTATTTTTCACATCTTTCTCACTATATTCTTTTTTTAAAGATTTTATTTATATAACTTTAGAGAGGAAGGGAAGGAGAGAAGGAGAGAAATATCAATGTATGGTTGCCTCTCTTATCCTTCCCCTGCTGGGAATTGACCTGCAACCCAGGCATGTGCCTTGACTGGGAATCAAACCATGATCATGTGGTTTGCAGGACGGCGCTCAATCCCCTGAGCTACACCAGCCAGGACCTCTCACTATGTTCTTTTACTTGCTTTATTCTTTTGCATTTTATGTAGGCTTCTAAAGATTGCACTTCACCTCACTATTTTAATTCTATTCTTAATACAATTGCAATTATCTAATTATAATCTCAGTTTATTTTCTGGCATCAAGACTATATTTACCCTCCCTCATCATGATTTGCTTCATTAATTTTTTAGCTTTCTTCTATTGTTCCATAAATTTATTTTATTAGCAATTATATAACATGAGTGAAGGCTCATTTGCTTTTATTTGGAGAAGTCAAAATAAGACCATATTAGGTAAAATGGCTTTAACTTATCCACAGAGGACAGATAGTAGATTGCTGATTATTTACAAGTGTCATGTGCAGAGATGATTTCTCTATATGATCTGGGACATTTTTTCGAAGAAAGATGCTAAACAGTATTCTTTCTGGCTATTTCATGTAATGATAATGTTTAAAAATCTGCAAAGTCTAGCGGTTCCACTTTATATTAACCAATTATTATCAATATACTTGAAATAATCCAGGATTGTGAAATAGTCTGAGGAACACATGAGGTTTCTCATGATAATTACATTGTAAAGCTTGGTAGTAAAGGACTCATGGTTATTTGGCTTGGGAATTCAAATATTATAGATTGCTTTTATAAACCATTTACTTTGTGACTGACTGCTTTTACTAAAACACAACAATAGTAATGTAATGAACAATTTCAGAAGTAGCATTCACAATATTTCATCTACTCAAAATACTTTTTTATCTTAATACATTTAAATATTGTTGGGAAAATTCTATCTCAGGAAACAATTGATACAAATCACCCAAATACAAGACTTTTTTTACTTAAGAGGATCTGTTAATTAAGTGTGAAGACCAATTTCCTTTTTGATTTACCAAGAAATTTCTTTGTGACCTCTATGCTCTTGATCCAAGTATATTGGCTAAATTAAGAACAAGGTGACCCCCTTGTTTTCTTTTTCTTTTAATTAGTGCACACATATCATTGTGGAAAACTACCAAATAGACTTTATTTATTGGATCTCACTGGTATTTTTAAATTCTAGTTAAAGGAGTTACTGGCACTCAGAGGAAGATTAAATAAATTGTATTATGTATTTGTTCCTAAGGCAATATGCTAGGTCACTCCTTGAACTCTACTTAGAAGAGTTAATAATAATAAACTATTATTAAGATACATTTAATGATGTTCTATGCCAGCAACTCTGTTTCTAAAGAAGGCAGAGTCATATTTGTAGCTATTAATATAGTCTAACTTATTTTTAATGGTGGCAGATTCCCATGAGTTGGCTGCTGCTGAGGTAGCAAAATAGTTTGTTGAGCTTAGTCATAGTCACACTGTTCAGAGCCAAGAAAAGAAATAGTGTCTGTTCTACCTCTGTTAGAAAGGAGAGTAAAATACCTAAACAACAAGATATCTGTAATTGATTACAACTTCAAATATAAAGGTTTTCACATAGAGATTGAGGCTTGGTCTTAGATTTGGAGGCGTGCCTTATGAAATCAGTAACACCTGAGTTTCCTTCTTAGGTTGTGGTATTTTCTCATTATGTGTATTTGCTTATTGGGACTCTTCCTAAGAGAACATGTTGGGTTCTTTTTAAAATGGTCTCTTCCCTCTTTTATTTTTAGGTTTCAAGGTATTTTGACTTTATTGAAAATAATAAATAAATATAATGCCATATTAGAAAGCAAATGAAAAGACAGCAATGACATATAAGTATTTCATTTTGTAATTAATTTGGAAAGAATATATTTTGACATCTTCTGTTTTATACTCAACCATTTCTGAATGGAATATTAATATAACACATTTGTATTTGCAGAGGCATGTGACAAATTTACCTTGATCTATTGTTCTGTGAACATAATTGTTAGAAGTAGAATTTCTATAAGTAGTCATTTATTTGGTTAAGATCCACCGAGCCAAAAAGGTCTCTTACAAGTATCTTTGTTAGTTTAAGAAACAACCACAGTCCTTTCCTGGAAGAGTCTAAAATGCTGTGGTTCTAAAATAAACCTTCCTTTTAAAAATTTAAAGATTTAACTTGTGTGAGAATTTTATGTGTTTGAAACTAAACAAAGCCTCTCCTTTGGAGATCTCACTCACTTATTTATACATTCATTGCAGTCACTAAATAAGCATTTGAGTCCCTGCCATAAACTTTTGAGCAGGTACTGTGCTAAGTGCTGGGGAGATGAAGATTAATTTGATAGAATCTCAATCATAAAAGAGCTCACAGTGAGATGAAGAAAATAGGCATATGGACAGGTAATTATAATTCATTCCAGTAAATACAAAGGTGAAAAAATTGAGTACTGTGAAGGATGTCTCCAAAGAACTTCACAAATTCCCACATTCTTGAGTAGCTTTACAGCATATCACTTCTCTTATAAAATGCAGTAATGAGTAAAGAGCCATTTGGTAATAACTCTAGGAGTCTTCACTGAATTTATAAATATCATAATGTGTCATATAGGCTTCTGTTTTTCTCTTGCATAATATTTCCATTAAGAGTTTATATTGCCTATTCAAACTCCATCACTTACTCTCACTTGAGCAGTAGTTTTTGCCCTGGATTCAGCATTCACTAAAACAGTTTTATAGTTTGCTTCTTTTGGCAGCCTCATTCATGTCAAAGTCATAAATGATTACCAAATTTGAATTTCCCTCTAGCTGGTTTAACTTAAATTTTCTAACTACAGTTATCTATTCATGTACATCAACAACAAGCATTTGGTGTACTGAGATTCATTTGCTGTTGCTTGATGACTTTATCAGTGTTACTGCTAACATGATAATAAGCAAAAAAAATCAAAGTTATCCCCATTCCCTAACCTTAGTAACTGGCCAAATAACTGGTACTCATCAGAAGCCATGCAGAAAAACTGAAAATTTAGTTTCACTTATAAACCTTCAGCCCTGGCTGGTGTGTCTCAGTGAATTGAGCACTGGACTGTGAAGCAAAGGGTTGTTGGTTTGATTCCCAATCAGGGCACATGCCTAAGTTGTGGGCCAGATCCCCAGTGGGGGGCACTTGAGACCAACCACATATTGATGTTTCTCTCCTTCTCTTTCTCCCTCCCTTCTCCTGTTTCTAAAAATAAATAAATAAAATATTTTTTAAAAACCTTCAAAACTTCAAAATCTAAAACCAGAAATGTCACTAGTTAAATGTTCCTGTTATAACATGGATTCTAGAATCAGAGCACCTTAAATATCAAATTTCCCCCTCAAACATTAGCTGTGTAATCTCAGGCACATGACTTTGTTTATATAATTCTCAGTTTCCCCATTGGAAAATAGACATTGGGTGATATCCACCAGATAAAGTGGATTGAACCAGCAACCCTTCAGGGCAGGGAAGAGTGTTCCACCCAACTGAGCCGCTCTGACAGGACCAAATAGAGTTGTTTTAAAGATTTAGTATCTACATTTTTATAAAATATTTAGCATTCAGAACAGTGAAGAGCATAAAATCAGTTTTCCACAAATGAGAACAATGTTGCCACTGATGGTGCAGTTTGGCAGTTTCTTATAATGCTCTTGGATATTTAATAAAGAGCAATCAAAATATGTTCATACACAAAGACTTGCACAAAAGTCTTTATAACAGCTTTATTTGTAATATTTTAGACCTAAATATCTACCAACAGGTGAATGATTAATTGTGTTATCACCATGGAATAGAATAGAATACTACTTAGCAACAAAGGGGAAAAAACTACTGATACAAACAATAATATGGGTGAAGCTATATAATATTATATAAGGTTTACTACATATTTGAATATTATATCTCAAGCCTACAAGGAGATAACTACGAATAACTAACTTCCAACCTAATCTAACCATTTTCTCAATATCCGGGCAGTCAATATATGCATGTGGTTCTTCTGTTATGATGCAAATACTCAACTTCCTAACTGTTAAAGGTAAAAATAATGTCTTTCAACATGTATTGAGTCTCATGATTTCCTTTTCTCCAGATATCTAGCACTTTTAATTTTTATCCATTTCAACCCCTTTTATCATTCCCTATGTACTACCTTTACCAGTTAACCATACTTATATCTCTCTTGCCATAATACAAATAAGCAAGTAAAATATTTCATCCATCCCATCTGTCTGTTTAACTTATTATTTCCATCCATTACAAACTTCTCCAACAATATTATTTTCACTGAGTACACTTAATATACTGGAGTCTGGTTTTGTGGCCTACATTATTCAAATTACAAGCATCTTCAATGTGACTAAGTCCAATGGACGTTTTTTTCAGATATTATCTTTTTATGACAGCATTTAACATCTTTGAAGACATAATATTTAAGGAGCAATCCCTTTGGTTACTTGACTTTCATGAGAGCACATTTTCCTTATTTATCTCTTATCTCTCTGGATCATGTTTTGTCCCTTTGGTTAGTTTCTACTCCTCCAACATCTCTTTTTTTAAAAGATTTTATTTATTTATCTTTAGAGGGGAAGGGAAGTAGATAAGGAGAGAAATACCAATGTATGGTTGCCTCTTGTGCATCCCCTGCTGGGAACTGGCCTGCAACCCAGGCATGTGCCCTGACCATGAATCAAACCACAATCATGTGGTTCACAGGCCCGCGCTCAATCCACTGAGCTACACCAGCCAGGGCCAACATCTCTAAAATATTGCTTTTCTTGAAGAATCTCACCTAGGCTCTAATTATTACACAAAACCTGTCTAAGAAGTTTAATTCATTCTAATGACTTAAAATATGGCTATGATTTACAGGAGAAGCACAAGGAGAGACTAAAAAGAGAGGAATAGAATCAATATAGTAAGTGCTAAATGTCAAATAATGTCCAAAGTACATACCACAGAACAAGAGTGATAAATGATGGAAGAAAAAAAATTACTTTAAAAGTTTTGAGAAAAAATAAACTACTAAACAACAATTTCATATGCAACTAAGAAATATATCAAGATTAAATAAAATACTTTTAAAATAATAAATAATTATAATTCATAAACTATCACTGAAAGAGCTATTAAAAGATGTACTTCAGGTAGATGAAAACTGAATTAAAAAATCAGAATACAAGAAGAAATGGTATGCAAAAAAATTAAGAAAATGTGAGTAGATTTTAACATGCAATGCTTCTAAAAATTAACAATAAGGACTACCTATAGTTAATAAAGTGGGAGAAATAATATTCTAGGTCATAAATCTGCATTACTTTTGCACATAGCTGAACAAGAAGATAGTGATAATTTCTCTGTGATATGCTTTTGTAAACCATCAAGGTCTCTCAAAACTGGAAGTAATTGGCTCTGAGACTCTTACTGATCTTGGCTTTTCCTCACTCTCCTGAACTCCTTAAGTATTAATTTCTCAAAACATGTATATAAAATTCTCATCAAACCAATATGCCAAGCACAAAATTGGGAAATAATTTCTCTAGACAAAATAACCAACAAGATAGAGGTGAAAGGTGTTGGAGTTAAATTCTATTGTACTTCTATTTTGAAATGGATGGTCAATACAATTAATAAACTTAGATTTAACTAAGAATGTTTCTGAAAATTTAAAAATAATGATCAAAAATTAAAATAAAATGTAGGATATCTAAACAGATAAAACATCTAAATGAACCTTTAAAATTTAGTTATATAATAGTTAATAGTTATATAATAGTTATGGAGGTGTAAAGTATAGCATAGTGAATATAGTAAACAATATTGTAATAACTATGTATGGTGCCAGGTGGGTACTAGAATTATCAGGGGGATCACTTTATAAATTATATAAGAGCCTAGCTACTGTAATCTACATTTGAAACAAATACAATATTGAATGTTAACTCCCACTTAAAAGCACATAAAATTTTATCTACAGTATACTCAATATAAAATTACTTTTTTCTTAACCCAAACTATGAATTCAATCTTATGTACAATAATTTTCATGTAGATAGTTGTTGTGTTGTTCATTTGCAAATAATAACAAAGAAGTTTATTCATTTATTTCTTTTCTGTATTACTGATCTTTGTTTTTCAGAGTTCATACTCAACTGCCAATGAAGACATAAACAAAACTGTTTAAAGTTATCTGCTTATTGTTTATATATTTAAATCATGATAAATTAACATCAGAATTATATCTTCTCAATTCTAACTTGCATGCATTATAGATTCTATGTAGCTAAAAATATTTATAAGTAATGCTGAATCTTACATGTCTATTTTGATGACTCACAGGAGAGAATCTAATACCTGTGTCCAGTTGTAGAATGTTTTTTTGCCTTTTGTAACTACAAAAGTGTGTGAATTACAATGCATTCTTCTTTGCTAAGGTAATTTTAGCATTACAAAAATAATTGTGGAACTTGCAATCCAATAAAAATCAACATATATTTTGAGTAACTGGAAGAAAGGAGTTGTCCAAATCAATTGCTGCCTATGACAGTCTATTAAAATATCTTCATTTTGAGGTTAAATCTTCAATATGACCACATCAAACCTGATGCCTATATGTACTTTAACCACTCAGGTGAATCATGAGAACTTTATATTTTTAAAAGAAAATTCATGCAGCATAATAATTTAGTAATTTAAGCAAAAAATTATAATTTCAACCCCTCTGACCTAGAAATATTTAAGTGACTGACAAATATACGGAGAGAGGAAAAGCAAACTACACTGCCCCATTGTTTGTGTGTGCTTTCCACACTTGAACTTTCAATGTGAGGACTGAAAACATGTGGTAAATTTAACTAATCGTTGTTATTGGCAAATTAATAAAAAGGCACAGCCATTATTCATATAGCACTATATAATCAATAAGTACATTAATTCACTGACCTTGAAAAAAAGATAAAAATAATATAATAATTTGGGGGTAACATAAAGAGTGTAGCATAGGGTAAAAGATTATTGTTTATTCCATATAATTCTAGATGTGATTTGGGTTTATATAAATGATGTAATAATCAAATTACTTTATACTTAAAGTAATCACTCTACACATCCTTAAAAGTGTTTTATAGCAGACTGCAATCATTACTTTATTTTATTCAGCTTACTGAACAAAATCTGACATTTGTACCTCATTGAAGTATTTTCTCAGTCTTTGGATTCAGACAACGGAGGCCTAAAGTTGATTTCTAAGCTAACTCATTTTGTGAATGTGTTTCTGACAAAGAAACTGACAGTTTACAAAGGTAGCAGATGCAGCTATATTCCTATTATCCTTACTTTCCTGCCTGGAAGCTAAAGACTTCAGTAAAAAATTCTCATTTGATTTTAATTATAAATGTGTGAAGAGTAAATTATTCTATTCATTTCTCATTTCTGAAGAATGATAAATTATTCTGACAACATTTACAATTCCATTTATTTTTCATTTGAGGATGATTAGAAGTGAGTGGCTATTAAAAAGCATTTGACAGGTGGCAAAAATGTGACTTATACAATTTTATTTTGCTTATTTTCATCTTTAATTGCCTAAGGCATATATTCTCACTTAAAAAAATACCGAAGGGGAAATACATAAACACATAAATGACACCAGGAGTGCTTACTTCAGTGTATATTGGCCCCCTTGGTTCTCATATAACAATAAATATACACTCTCTGATATGCCATCCATTTTAAGCCATTGTTGAACTCAATACCAACTAATAACTTCCTGTGGTAAAGATGGATATCTGTCCACCTCAATATGATTTTTTTTTATTCTCTAGTATCAATTGTACTTACCTAGCATTACTTGGTCAGCAAGTTGTGTGGCCACAAGACTAGTTATTCCCAATGACATGTGAGTAGAAGTGATTTGTGTCATTTCAGGAAGTGATTTGTGTCATTTCATGTGAGTGGAAGTGATTTGTGTCATTTCTTTTAAGAAGCCAGTGTACTTTCTCCCTGTTATTATGCCATTCTGGCCACTTGCATGGGAATCCCTGAGTAACATTAGAAATCAAATTTAGGAAAGGAAGAACTAACACACCAGTAACCTCCCTGGAGTCTTAGGTGAGAAACAAAAGTAAACTACATATTTACTGAGCCATTTCATATTTTCAACTGTTACCACAGTCTAGACTGCTCTAATTAATATTCTAATTAACATTCCCTTCTAAGTTATTTTTTCTATAAACAAAATGACACTATAAAGTACTATTCTTTCATTGCCACATGCATCATAATAATAACTATTGTTTTCAGATCCATAGTGTTTCTTTCAATGACTTTTCTCAATTTGTGCTCTGTATACTGTGTTAGGAAGTATGTATTTCTAGGTATCTGGAGACTTCAGTTTCAAACCCCATTTTTCCTCTTTCTAGTTGTATTACTTGGTGTGATTCATAACCTCTGTGCCTCAATTTCTCATCTGAAATTTGTTTAATAATACATAATTCACAATTATGTGCGAGTTTGTGTTGTATATAACTTTAAATGAGATGGTATTTATGTAAGTTCCAAATACATACCTAAAATATCAATTCCAAATTAATATTCCCTAATATTTAGTTGATTTAAATAGAAATAAATAGGCATTACCCCAGACTTTATATGGAGAAAATAAAATCCAGAGACTATGCCCTGACTGGTATGGAGCAGTTGGTTGAAGTTTTGTACTGTACACCAAAGGTTGGGATAGGTGCCCTTCTAGTCAGGGCACCTATAAAAAGTAGCCATTTCCTTGGTTAAAATCAAACAAATAAAAACAAACAAACAAACAAAGCCAGGGAATTTAACTACATTGGTGAGATTAAGGGAAAGTGTCACTTTTATTTATGTTTTGCTATCCCTTTTTCAGTGAAAATGAATAATTATTAGGATTAAAGTAAAGATTTAAACAATACTTAGGGATTAAACTGTTAACAAAGTTTGGGGAGCTTAGAGAGCTATTTAAAGGAAAAAATAAGAATACAAAAAAGATTCCTTAGATAACATAACTTTCACCACTTACTGTCTGTATGATTTTGGATAAATTCCTTAACTCTCTAGCTCTCAACTTAATACTGTAAAACTAAATAATAACAGTACTTACTCATTGGGATGTCATGAAGATTAAGGGAGATAATCCATAGAAGCACTCAGAACTACATTTGGCACACAGTAAACACTGAAATGTTAGTTAAATTTTCTAGTAAGAAATATATGATATTTTTGAGAAAATATGGATGTCAAAGGTTAAAAAACAGGAAGAGAACATGTTGATTATGTTAACATCTGATTAAGTACTCATTTAAGTGGATGAAAAATATCCAATCATTTTTAATAATACCATTATGATCATAGGTTCAAGTTTAGTCACCGATGCATGGTTACCTAACTCCAAGAAAGTGCCAGATAGATAAACATGCCTGTATCCTATAGTGGTGCTGAATTGTGGTTGAGATGTCATTCCCAATGCCCAGTATAATGAAATGATCAGGAGAATTAAAAAACACTGACATAAGTATTTATATTTGGACAAGACTTTTGTTTCCTATAAAGATTCTTCTCCCTTTATGATAAAACTAAGTGATTGGTTCTTTGTCTTTTAATAGTTATCTTGAGTTGTATTTGTACTTGTTTTTCTTTCATTTTAAAATTGAATTTATTAGGGTGACAATGGTTAATAAAATTATATAAGTGTCAAGTGTACAATTCTATAATATATCATCTGTATATTGTATTGTGTGTTCATCACCCCAAGTCAAGTCTCCTTCATCACCATTTATCTCCCCTTTACCCTCTTCTACCTCCCCCAACCCCTTTTCCCTTTTCATAATCACAATACTGTTATCTGTGTTTATGAGTTTTGTCTTGGTTTGATTTTCTTAAAACCTTCACCTTTGTTACCGAGCCTCCAACAACCCTTCCTTCTAACAGCTGTCAGTCTGTTCTATATATCTATGAGTCTGTTTCTATTTTGTTTGTTAGTTTATTTTATTCATTAGGATCCACATATAAGTAAGATCACATGGTAACTATCTTTCTCTGACTGGTTTATTTCACTTAGTATAATACTCCCCAAAAGGTAAGATATTTTTCTTTTTTACAGCCAAGTACTACTGCATTGTGTAAATATACCATAGTCGTTTTATCCACTCATTTACTGATGAACACTTGGACTCATTTCAAATTACTGGCAATTGTGAATAAAGCTGCAATTAACATAGGGGGCATACATTCTTTTGAATTAGTGTTTGGCGTTCCTTCAGATTAATTCCCAGAAGTGAAATTACTGGGTAATATGGCAGGTCCATTTTAAATTTTTTGAGGTAACTCTAAAACTGCTTCACATAGTGACTGTACCAATCAGCATTCGCATGAATAGTACACAAGAGTTCCTTTTTTCTACATCCTCACCAATACTTGTTGGTTTTTGATTTATTGATGATAACCATTCTGATAGGTGTAAGGTGATGTCTCGTTCTGCTTTTAATTTGCTATTCTTTGGTGCTTAGTGGCATTGAGTATCTTTTAATACATCTATCGGCCATCTGTATGTTCTCTTTGGAGAAGTGTCTATTCATGTCCTTTGTCCATTTTTAAATTAAATTCTTTGTTTTTAGGGGGCATTGAGATTTATAAGTTCTTTATAAATTTTGGATATTAACTTATTATCAGATGTGTCATTGGAAGATGTGTTTCCCATTAAGTGGGCTCTCTTTTCATTTTGTTAATGGTTTCCTTTGCTGTGCCAAATTTTTTTAGTTTGTTGTAGTCTCATTTGCTTATTTTTTCTTTTGTTTTCCTTGCCCAAGAAGATGCTTCAGAAAAAATAACTTTGATTAAATACACATCTGCATCATGACCAAAAGATTTTGATACCTGGGTAAAGTGTTCAGAAAGTAGAAAGTATAATGGACTCTGAAATTGCTGGAGTAAAACCTAGATACTCTGTTTTACTTCAGTTGGTAGAACACTGCAGCACTAAATTCATCCATTAACATATGTAAATAATAGTTCTAAATTATCACCCTGTCCTCAAGAGTAAGTAAATATAAGCAATCTATGACCATGTAGATAGTTAAGTTGTCTAAAGCCATAAGACTGATCTTTTAAAAATATTTTACATGTAAGTGCCTATACAGTATAAAATATCAAACAGAAGTCTCAAATTTAATTTTAACTTGAATTTTATCTTATGGTAATAGACCTATAAGAAGACAGTGTCAAGGACTTTTCATTATTAGAATAATGTCCACTGCCACACTCCAGAATATTTTTTAAATAAAGAGTCAGTTTTGCGGTACAACCACCATGAAAAACTGTATGGAATTTTCTCAGAAGATTGAAAATACAGTCATCAGAACTGATTGAAATGGCTCAGTTGGCTGAACATTGTCCTGTAGAGCAAAACGTCACTGGTTCAATTGCAAGTCAGAGCACATGCTTTCGAAAATGATTCTTTTAAGACATCTAGTATGAAGACATCTAGTCCAAGTATTTTGTTATGGGATTCTGAACTAATACACAGCCCTTTTAAATTTCATAGTAATTATGTCTTAATCATAAAGTTGCAAATATCAAACTAGTATACCTGCAAAGGCTTTTATCCTTAATCCTTTGTTTACAGTGGAACTATTTAAGTTCCATTGAATACAGATCAGCCTTTTACCACATTTTAAAACAAACAACATCTAGAGTTGTATTATCAAGGTGAAGTTCACATATAATTTGCATCAAATCCCCTGAAAAGCTAACCAAAATTTCAGATTCCTAGACTCTTTCTAAGCCTACTGAATCACATTTTCTGTGATAAACCACTATGATCTATATTTGTAAACATTTTCTTTTAAAAATACACCCTAAAATTTGAGCCCTAACAATATGTGGGGGACTAAGTTATAGATGCAGAAAATAAAAGCAATTAGAAAACAAGTGTCTCAGCAGTTATTCATCATTGGAGTTTTTTTTTTAATCAGGAAACCTGAAGGATATGATAATCCATAAACCACGGTTGGTTGATCAAAAGCCCCAGTGATAATGGCCCAAAGCCATTATAACTACTTGTTCAATTTTTTCCTCTACTGTATTTTTTTAGTTTTATTGATAAATTCATTATACCCCAACAAACCAACCCTTGCCTACATCTAAGCTTTTGTTCACACAGCTTCTCTTTTCATCCTTTTATTCACTTACTGCTTACTGTTTTCCTACCATGTGCCAAGTACTATTTTAGACACTAGTGATAAAACAGGTAATTTGATAGCCAAGGCCCCTAACTTGATTCAACTTACATTTTATTCAAGATGGAGGGTAAAGTTACTTTAGACTGTAAATTTATAGGAAACAAAATAAAATGTGGATGTTTAATATGTTTAAAAACATGAAAAATGTTACTGATATTGTGAAAGCTGAGTAAAAACATAAATTTTAAAATATATTTGAAGCAACAAGAGCCTGCTTCATGCTCAGAAAAAAACCACTCCATCACTTCCTTGTGTTTTTTGGGTGTTCTACACATTCCGAGAAACTTCTCTAGTAACAAACTGTATAAATGATCCTTGAAAGTATGAAAAGAGAAAAAATACATTTTTCAACAGCATAGATGGACTTGAAGAAAACTGTACTAAATGAATTAAGACTATCAGTGAAGAAAAAGAAAAATACTACATTATCTTACTTATATGTGGCATCTAATATAAACAATAAACTAAGGAACAAAATAGTAAAGGAAGCTTTGATCCATTAAACAGATTGACAGCTGTCAGAAAGCAAATGGGAAGAGGGGGGAAATGAAAGATAGTGAAGAAATTGAATTAAGCAATGAAAATTTATGCACAACCAACCTATGGACACTGGACAACAATATGGGGACTGGCATGGGGAGGGGAAAAGTAGAAAAAGCAGGAACAACTGTAACAGCATGAATAAAAAAAAGTAACCAAAATGTTTTTAAGCTGAGAAAAAATAAGATTAAGAAAACATTTAATTTAGAAAGAAAATGGAGGACTCACAAAACATTAAACACAAGTGCTGGGAAAATTGTTGAGAAAAATATAGTCTGAATAAATTATCCAAAATAAGCTCAATGAGATTTAAAATTTTATGCATCTGGAACATATAATATAAACCAATGTTACCTCAACAAAAATAAAAACAACCCTCAGAGGGGAGGAGTTTTGGGGAGCTGAATGAAAAAGGTGGAGGGATTAAGCACACACACCAAAAAACCAATTTCATAGACACAGACAATAGTATGGTAATTATAAGAAGAAAAGGATGGTACAATTTCCCGTTTTTCATAACAACAAAAATGAGTATATACAGAAGGGAAAACCATCCTAACAAACTGTCCCTGAAAAATTCCAAGTATTAAATGTACTAGGAAAAAACCTTATATGTTTTCCACTATAAGTTATTATAAAGATGTTTAAATAATGAAAGGAAACCATGTAAAAGTTATCTCATCAAAAATAGAAATCAATAAAGAGACAGAAATTCAAAAAAAGAACCAAATAGAAATTCTAGAGTTGAAAAGTATAGTAATTAAAATGAAAAATTAACTAGACGGTCTCAACAGAGATTACAGCATGTAAAATGAAGACTGGGAAAACTGGAAAATATGTTATTTTAGAAGACCCAATCTGAGAAGCAATAAGAATAAAAATGAAGAAAATCAGAGACATATGGAACATAATTGAGTATAACAGCATAATAAGAGTTTCAGAGAAGAGAGTGGAAAAGACTCAGAAAGCATATTTGAAGAAATAATGATGGAAAATATCCTGATTTGATTGAAATCTTAACATACAGATACACAAGCTCAAAAACCTCCAACTAGGATGAACAAAGGGATCCACAATGAGGCATATTATATTCAAGATTGGAGTAATTATGACACTCTCAGATACACAAAACCTCAAAGAGCTCATTGCTAGCAAATGTGCTTTATAAAAAAAATACTTGCATCTATTTCAATTTCATTGATTCACTTATTTTGTTCTTTAGATTCCATATATAACTGACATTGTATGGTATTTGTGTTTTGCTGATTGTCTTATTTCACTGAGCATAATACCCTCTAGGTCCATTCATGCTGTTATAAATGGTAAAATTATATGTTTTATGGCAGATTAATATTCCATTGTAAGGTTTGGGGTACTGGGTAAGAGAGATGAAGGGGTTAAGAACTTCAAATTGGTGGTTATGAAATAAATAAATCATAAGGAATATAGTCAATAATATTGAGATAAATATGTACAGTGCCAACTGAGGTACTGGAAATATTGAAGAGAACACTATGTAAAGTATGTAATTGTCTAGCCACTAAGCTGAACACTTGAAACCAACATAAAATAAAATTAAAAGAAAAAAAGAAATGTTAGATAAAGCACTTCAGGATGAAATGAAAGAACACTAGACATTTTCCTACCAATATTTTCCTCTAGGACTTTTATCATGTTATGACTTATATTTAAGTACTTTATCCACTTTGAATTTATTTTTGTGTATGGTGTAAATTGGTAATCGAGTTTCATCTTTTGCACCGGAAGCAACCTAAGTGCCCATCAGCAAATGAGTGGCTAAAATAACTATGGTGAATTTACACAATGGAATTCTACACAACAGAGAGAAAGAAGAAGCTTATACCCTTTGTGACAACATGGATGGAAGTGGAGAGCATTATCCTGAGTAAAGTAAACCAGGTGGTAAGGGGACAAATACCATAAGATCTCACCTTTAACAGAAACGTAATCAACAAAAGAAAAAAGCAAACAAAATATTACCTGAGTCATTGAAATTAAGAACAATCTAACAATAGCCAGAGGGGAGGGGACAGTGGGGAGAAGGGTTTTCAGGATCTACTATAAAGGACACATGGACAAAACCAAGGGAGAGGGTGGAAGCAAGGGAGGGAGGTGGATTTGGAGGGGCTGGGGAGAGGGGTGGGAAGAAAACACAGACAACTGTAATTGAACTACAATAAAAATTTTAAAATAAGAAAATTAATAATTAAAAGAATTGAAATAAAAAACACTAGAAAGTTACTCAAAATCACATGAAAAAAGAAAGAACTCTGATAACTACATATATAAATACATACAAGCTGATATTTATGTCTCAATACATTTAAGATAAATAAAATCACACAAAGCGTGTTCTTTGACTATAATAAAATAAAATAAATACTTAAAAATTCATAAGATTTACAAGTATTTGGGAATTAAATCATACATTCCTAAATAATAAATATTATTTAAATAATAAAATTGCATAATGAAATAATGAAAGTCATATGATGTTAGAAAATATCTTAAGATATAATAAAACTATATTTGAACAACAATAAAAATCAAAAGTATTCAAAAAATTTACCATGGCCAACAGGGATTTAATCCAGAAATGCAAGGGTAGATTTTTATTACAAATTCAATTAATGAAATATACCATATAATAAAACAAATAAATAATTATTTTAATGGACACAAAAAAAAGGCTTTTGTCAAGATCTTACACACTTTTATGATAAAAAATACTTAACAAAATGAGAATAGAAGGGTACTTTCTTAAACACATAAGGGGTGCCTATGAAAACCTCATGCTAATGTCATACTCAATGTAAAAGACTGAAACATTTCCACCCCAGAGTCAGAAAATAAACAAACATGTCAAGTGTTCTCACTTCTGTTCAACATTTCACTGGAAGTTCTAGCCAAAGCAATAAAGAAAAACATAAAAAAGAAGATTCAGATGGGAAAGGTAGAATTACAACCACATATTTACAGATGACATCATTTTGTATATAGAAAACTCTAGATATTACACACACATAAATAGTATTTGGTATGATAAATCAATTCAGCAAAACTATAAAGAATATACATAGATGAGTTGTATTTCTATATAATACTGATCAACAATAAGAAAGCAAATATTTTCAGGGTAATGTAAAAAATAATTTAAAATAAAGTCAACTAAGAAAGTGCAAGACCTTTACATTGAAAAGTTCTGAAAATATTGTTGAAACAATTTCATAAGTCCTAAATAAATATAAAGACATTATTTACTTGTGAACTGGAGGATTTACTATTTTTAAGATGTTAATTCAGCTGAAAGCAATCTATAAATCAAATACAATTATTATATAAATTCTCACTGTCCTTTTTGCAGAAACAAAGAACCTGATTCTAAATTCCTTTGGAATATCAAGGAATCTCTTACAGCCAAGACAAAATTGAAAAAAAAAAGAACAAAGATGCAGAGTTCAAAACACTGGTAATCAGGATGCTCACATGAAAGGTTGAGTACAGTCACAAAATAGAGGAAAAAGTGAAGGCTATGCAAAGTGAAAAAAAGAAACATACAGGGGACCAACAGTGAAGGGAAGGAAACCAGGACTGAAATCAATGATTTGGAGCAGACGAAAAAAATAAACATTCAACCTGAAAAGGATGAGGAATGATGTGGGGGCCCGCCAGGCCACAAGGGGACCAAGGACAGAGTTCTCCACTGTGAGAATGGTGGATGAACTTGGTTTCTGGTCCCTGGAGCCGGCGGGTACCTTGACACTTTCCTAATCTTCTAGTTCCCAGCCTTGAAAGACACAACAAGACCCTGGCGCAGGTGTCATGTTCCCAGATGGTTATGAGAACTTCTTGCCCTTTTGATAGCTTAAGGGAGTGCTCGAACTTTGAAAAACAACATTGTTTCTAGTTCCCTGCAGTCTTGCTTTAGGCATTAACAGTTTGTATATAAGACAGCTGTTCCTTGAATAAATTTGCCATTTTGCCAGCAGAGCTTATGGTCCTCTCCATTCTTTAAGTCCCTCGCCTCACCTCGTGACCACGCTTGCTGCAGCGGGCTGTGGCAGAATGAGATTTTAAAAAAATGAGGAGGGGCTTAGGAACTTCCAAGACAACTTTAAATGTTCCAACATCCAAATTATAGGGGTGCCAGAAGAAGAAGAAGAGCAAGAAATTGAAAACTTCTTTAAAAAAATAATGACGGAAAACTTGCCCAATCTGGCAAAGGAAATAGACTTCCAGAACGTCCAGGAAGCTCAGACAGTCCCAAAGAATTTGGACCCAAGGAAGCATACACCAAGACACATCATAATTACATTACCCAAGATTAAAGATAAAGAGAGAGCCTTTAAAGCAGCAAGAGACAGTTACCTACAAAGGAGTTCCCGTAAGACTATCAGTTAATTTCTCAAAAGAAACCTTAGAGGCAAGAAGGAGCCAAAAAGAAGTATTTGAAGTCATGAAAGGCAAGGATCGACATCCAAGATTGCCCTATCCAGCAAAGCTATCATTTAAAGTGGAAGATCAGATAAAGTGCTTCGCAGATAAGGACAAGTTAAAGGAGTTCATCATCACCCAGCCCTAATTATATGGAATGTTAAAGGTACTTATCTAAGCAAAGGAAGATCAAAACTAAGAACAGTCAAGTGACAACAAATCCACAACTATCAACAATTGAACTTAAAAAACAAAACAAATACTAAGCGAACAAGGAGAATGAGAACAGAATCACAGAAAAGCAGATCACATCGAGCGTTATCAGTGAGGAGGGGATGGGGGATATTGGGGGGAAAGGTATAGGGAATAAGAAGTATAACTGGTAGGCACAAAATAGTCATGGGGAAGTTAAGAATAGTAAAGGAAATGGAGAAACCAAAGAACTTATATATAGAAGCCATGTACATGAACTAAGCATGGAGAATGTTGGAGGGAGGGGGTGCAGGGCAGAGAGGAATAAAGGGAAGAAAAAATGGAACAACTGTAATAGCATAATCAATAGAATATACTTTAAAAAATAAAAAAAATGTGTCATTCCCTCCAAATACTATTCTCTACACAGCATCCAAAGTGATTTGAATGAAACAGAAATCCTATTACTATTTTACACAAAAGCCTCAATGAATTACTATTTTACTTAGAAAAATGTAAATTTTATATATTTTTTCTGTAGTGTCCTAATGGATATTATGGTCGCTAGCTACCTCTATAATCTGATCCTTTACAATTCTTTCTGTTATTTACTTGACCCCAGCCATTAGCATCCTCAAAATCCTTTTAATATGCAAAGCAAGATTTTTAGAACCATTGTACTTTATGCATTCTTTTCCTATATTGCTTTCTCTCAGATATATTTAGTGTTTGCTGTCTCATTTCATTCAAGTAGCTGCTCAAATGTCACTTCAGAAAGGACTTATATACCCTATCAAAAATACCACTGCTGATTTTCATACCTTCTGATGGCATTCTGAAACAAGATACCTTTTCCCTGTATTATTTTTCTTCATCATTATCTCACATATTAATGCATTCACTAATTATTTCTGTTCACTAAATGTAAGCTATGTGAGAGCAAGGTTTTGTCTGTTTTTATTAACGTTTTTATTTTTATTTATTTTAATTATTATTTTTATTGTTGTTCAGTTACAGTTGTCTCACATTTTTCCCCATTGTGCTCCCCTGCCCTATTCCCCCAACACTCCCACAGTCAACGCCCCCCATTGTCCATGCCCATGAGTCCTCTATTTGTGTTCCTTTGGTTTCCCCTTCCCCTGCTTTCCCCCATTATCTGTCCCCCCATCCTTCCGGTCACTGTCAGTTTGTTCTTTATTTTCATATCTCTGGTTCTATTTTGTTCACTTGTTTGTTTTGTTGATTAAGTTCCACTTGTAGGTAAGATCATATGGCATTCGTCTTTCACTGTCTGGCTTATTTCATTTAGCGTAATGCTCTCCAGTTCCATCCATACTCTCCTGAGTTATAACAGTTTCTTTTTTGTGCTGCATGGCATTCCATTGTGTAAATGTACTACAGTTGTTTTTTTTTATTGTTGTTCAAGTACAATTGTCTTCATTTTCCCTCCACCATTCCCCCCACCCCAGCTGTCCCCACCTCCCCCACTCATTTACTGATTGGCATTAAAGATGTTTCCAACAATTAGCTATTGCGAATAATGTTGCTATGAACATCAGGGTGCATAGGTTCTTTTGAATGAATTGGAGAGATGTGATTCTTAAGGTCATAGTCCCAGTAGTGGGAATGCTGGATTAAAAGGCAGTTCCTCCTTCAGTTTTTTGAGGAAATTTCATACTGTTTTCCACAGTGGATGCACCAGTCTACATTTTTTTATAATTGTTGAATCACCAATACCCTAAGCAGTACAGAGCATAATGTAGGTGCTTAATAAATATCTGATGAATGAATAAATGGATGTAATTAAATGAACTGATATTTACCTCTTCAGGATTTGAAAAATATTCAAACAGTTCATGTGCCTCTTTCCTCATTAGTTTTTGTCTTCCATACATATAGTTAAAGAGTATGTATTTTAAAATTTTGTTTTAGAAATTGAATGGAGCTTTGTATTACTGTCCTTTATGATTCAGAGTTATAAGGGTTATTGTCTCCCACCTTTGAAAGATAAATGTATGCATTTTTAATAATATGTATATTATATGTGAATATACATATGTGCACAAAGATATAAATATACATTATAATTTTTTGTTTTTCAAGTTATCGGTATGGGTACTTTGAAAACAAAGCCATCATATCTGATTGTATGCTCATCCTCATTGGTTTGCTTTGCCCAGCAAGAAATAAAAGCAGAGAAATCTTTGCTCAGTGGATCGAGGTGGCCTACTTAAACTGGAACAGATATCTTATGTGCCTATATTTATTAAAAGAAGCAAAAACATATGGGTAACACAAAAGTAAAAATGTTTTTTCTAAGAGCCTCTCATTTATCATACCTATAATCTGTAGCTATAATCTAGCCAAATAATCAAAATTCAGGGAGCATTGTTTTACTTTATCAAATTTTATATTTTGTCCTGACATTTGTATAAAAAGGAATGATACTCTTTCTCAGCCATGCATCAATGATCCTAGAATGTACATTAATGATATGGGATAAACTTCTGTCCTGAATTCAGATAAACACAGACTGACCTCCCTTACTCATCAATCATTCATCATATTCCCCTGTTCTGTTTTTATTGGTTTATTTTTTAGCCATATGACTAGAAAATCTAGTCATGTCTCTCAATTTGCAATAATAAATTCCACAGTTGAAATTCAGAGAATCTGATTTTTTTCAATGAACTATTTAAAGTTTGTAAAGATCAAATGATATGAATCAGTCCCCTGGCAAAATGATATTCTAAAAGTCATTGGGAACATTCTCCCATCAGCAGCTTTTCAATGCAGACCCCTTTGGTCTTCTCTTAGATGAACTGTGGCTTTGATCTTAATATCAACCAGACTCTTTTCTAAAGAGGAGGCACTGTGATATTGCCCATAATTTTAACTCACTGATCAAATTTTGCAGTGGATTGTTTCTAACCATCACACCTGCATCTATGACCACTGACTTCCAAAAGATAATTTTTAATGCTGTAGCAAAATTGGCTCTGACATAGGTCACAGGCCAACTATCCTTATCTTTGCTCTTCTTACGGTTTGGGGTGGCACATTGGCATCCTTCATAACACAATGAAAGAAGAAGGTCAACTTATATAAATAACTGCACCTATTTATAAGCACCAAGTTAATTGCTTTTCAAGTCAAGCAATCCTAATACATGCATAATCTACATGAAATATTTTTTAGATTTTAAAAGGTGAACTAAGAGATAATTGCATATCTTATAGAAATAAATTTTCAAAATTATATTAGATAATGGGTTTCTATTTCAATTTGTTGTAAGAGTGATTAAAAAATCCACAAAGTTTAAAATTGTACTTCTGTTGAAATCTGATTCCCAAGTCTGGTTTATTATTTTTAATGATGGCTACTGTTCCCATGGTCAGTTGTCAATATTCATGTCAGTATTTAACATACATCAATTAGCCTTTAGGAAGATAAAATAAAAATCATATATTAATTTCCCAGAATGAGAAAAAAATCAAAGAAAGATGACACAAAAAGTAAAGCTTCTAACAAGTTAAATATATGGGAAAATGGAGTTTATTTATGGGCAAAAACTGCAGGTTTGTTGATCCTTGATATACACATATACTTCCCAAAATAAATATAGATGTATGCTGTCTTCTGGAAAACAAATAATTAAGACATGTATTATTGGGAACATTTTATATCTTGCTTCTAGCAGTTATCATCAGTTTGGTTCAAATAAAATGTTACAAAATTTTGTTAAAGTCACACGATTTTTATATAAATTTTAAGTGCATAATAATATATTTTGAGCTCCCGCATCCATATAAGCATAATCGCTCAGAACCAAGTAATATTCTAATGAAGAACCATCCTAATTATCAAAGTGATCATGAATTGGGATGAAATAATTTAGAGGGAAAATCAACATAAAAAGTAAAATCCACAGATAAATCATTTTTTATTTAAGGTAATTCAGGCTTTCCTATCAAGCTTCTAAATGTGCTGCCATAGTTCATCACTTGAAACATTTATAACAAGAGCTATATTATGACCATATCAATAAAAGAAAGAATAATGAAATGATTTGGCTTTTAGATTTTGTTTTGAACTAAATGTTTGTGTTTCCCCAAAATTCATACATTGACCCCTAACTCACAATGTTTTTGCATTGAAAGATGGGCATTTAGGGCTGTAATTTGGGTCGGATGAGATGAAGAGTGTAGAGAACTTATGATAAGATTAATGTCCTCATGAGAAGAATCATCAAAGAGCTCTCTGTCTTTCTATCTCTGTCTTTCACCCCCTCTCCACTCCTCTCCTCTCTTCTCCCACTCCCTGTGTACACACTGAGGAAAGAGCATGTGAGCACACAGCAAAAAGACAGCCATCTGAAAACCAGGAAGAAACCAGGAAGAGTGCTCTCACCAGGAACCAAATGAGCTGGCACCTTGATCTTGGATTTCCCCAGCCTCCACAACTGTGAGAAATACTTTTCTGTTGTTTCAACCATCAGACTATAGTATTTTATTATGGCAACCAGAGTGAGCTAGCTAATACAGTTTTCTGAGAAGTATGGAGGGAAATTTAACAAAACACAGTTTTTTCTTAACTGAGACCAAAGAGTCTCAGTTTCAAGAAAAGTCACTAATACTGTTTCAAGAAAAGCCACTAACACCATTTTGTTATTTTATTATTCCATGAAAAGCACTGTATCTTGGTGTGGTAAGAACATAGTGAGTGACACTTTAAAGATGAATATTGAGTAGATCATTTTTAAAAATAATGAAATAAATTGATATTAATTAATATGTTTCAAACTGTATACAAGATGAATATGTAATATATTGAATATTGAATATGAATATATGAATATGTAATATATACTTAATCTTTATTTAAATTTTTTAATTTAATTATTGTTCAAGTACAGTTTTCTGTCTTTTACTCCCATCCCAGCCCACCATGCCTGTGCTCCCCACCCTCCTCCCATTTCCACCCCCTCTTAGTTGTTATCCATGTGTCCTTTAATCTTTAAACAAGCGCTGAAGATGAGTATCTCCATTTAGAGATGAGGAAACTAAAGCTTGAATAGGTAGAGTAGCTTACAAAACCATAGATCTAATATATAAATATAATATATATTACCCAAGGGCCTGTTTTTTTCCAACAAGGCACGTTACCTTTCAAACACTGAAGACTATTTTTTAATGCTCAGTCAATCATACCATTGAGAGACTCTGTGGGGCTTAATGTCTTTACTTTCTCTGAAAAGAACGCTAGATTTAATTTGCCTTTGAATACTACTTCAAGTTCTATCATGTTAGTTCTCAATGATCCCAAGTTGATATTGTCTGAGGTTATTATTAACACCTTTTAACCTAGTAGTTAAAAATAAGGATGGATGCAAACCTCCTGGGTTCAAATCATAATCTTATGTCTATATAAATAATATTTTATGCCTTTTGGTTCATCTCTGTAAAAAGTATATAATAATAGTACATAATTTATAGAATTGTTTTGAGGATTAAGGGAGGCAATATATCTAAATTATTCAGAAGAGTACTTGTTGGCACATAGTAAGTGATACATAAAGATTAGCCATTGTGATTATTATAAATAATGTAAAAAGTATTTCCTTATTTCCTCTTCTTTTGGAAAAGAAAGAGAAACATGATTCAGAAATTGATGAATATTAAATAATGAGTAATTGTGTTTTGATCTGAAATTCTTACACTGGCTAGAGAAAACAGTCTTGGAAACATGAAGGTTACATGCTCATGCAACTGAGATATTTATTGTTTATTTATTCCATGAAATAAGAAAAAAGACTTTGCTTCATTGTTTTATTTCCAGGATCTCAAACAGTGCCGAGATCTGGCACTGTTTGAGATCCTGGAAATAAAACAATGAAGCAAAGTCTTTTTTCTTATTTCATGGAATAAATAAACAATAAATATCTCAGTTGCATGAGCATGTAACCTTCATGTTTCCAAGACTGTTTTCTCTAGCCAGTGTAAGAATTTCAGATCAAAACACAATTACTCATTATTTAATATTCATCAATTTCTGAATCATGTTTCTCTTTCTTTTCCAAAAGAAGAGGAAATAAGGAAATACTTTTTACATTATTTATAATAATCACAATGGCTAATCTTTATGTATCACTTACTATGTGCCAACAAGTACTCTTCTGAATAATTTAGATATATTGCCTCCCTTAATCCTCAAAACAATTCTATAAATTATGTACTATTATTATATACTTTTTACAGAGATGAACCAAAAGGCATAAAATATTATTTATATAGACATAAGATTATGATTTGAACCCAGGAGGTTTGCATCCATCCTTATTTTTAACTACTAGGTTAAAAGGTGTTAATAATAACCTCAGACAATATCAACTTGGGATCATTGAGAACTAACATGATAGAACTTGAAGTAGTATTCAAAGGCAAATTAAATCTAGCGTTCTTTTCAGAGAAAGTAAAGACATTAAGCCCCACAGAGTCTCTCAATGGTATGATTGACTGAGCATTAAAAAATAGTCTTCAGTGTTTGAAAGGTAACGTGCCTTGTTGGAAAAAAACAGGCCCTTGGGTAATATATATTATATTTATATATTAGATCTATGGTTTTGTAAGCTACTCTACCTATTCAAGCTTTAGTTTCCTCATCTCTAAATGGAGATACTCATCTTCAGCGCTTGTTTAAAGATTAAAGGACACATGGATAACAACTAAGAGGGGGTGGAAATGGGAGGAGGGTGGGGAGCACAGGCATGGTGGGCTGGGATGGGAGTAAAAGACAGAAAACTGTACTTGAACAATAATTAAATTAAAAAATTTAAATAAAGATTAAGTATATATTACATATTCATATATTCATATTCAATATTCAATATATTACATATTCATCTTGTATACAGTTTGAAACATATTAATTAATATCAATTTATTTCATTATTTTTAAAAATGATCTACTCAATATTCATCTTTAAAGTGTCACTCACTATGTTCTTACCACACCAAGATACAGTGCTTTTCATGGAATAATAAAATAACAAAATGGTGTTAGTGGCTTTTCTTGAAACAGTATTAGTGACTTTTCTTGAAACTGAGACTCTTTGGTCTCAGTTAAGAAAAAACTGTGTTTTGTTAAATTTCCCTCCATACTTCTCAGAAAACTGTATTAGCTAGCTCACTCTGGTTGCCATAATAAAATACTATAGTCTGATGGTTGAAACAACAGAAAAGTATTTCTCACACTTGTGGAGGCTGGGGAAATCCAAGATCAAGGTGCCAGCTCATTTGGTTCCTGGTGAGAGCACTCTTCCTGGTTTCTTCCTGGTTTTCAGATGGCTGTCTTTTTGCTGTGTGCTCACATGCTCTTTCCTCAGTGTGTACACAGGGAGTGGGAGAAGAGAGGAGAGGAGTGGAGAGGGGGTGAAAGACAGAGATAGAAAGACAGAGAGCTCTTTGATGATTCTTCTCATGAGGACATTAATCTTATCATAAGTTCTCTACACTCTTCATCTCATCCGACCCAAATTACAGCCCTAAATGCCCATCTTTCAATGCAAAAACATTGTGAGTTAGGGGTCAATGTATGAATTTTGGGGAAACACAAACATTTAGTTCAAAACAAAATCTAAAAGCCAAATCATTTCATTATTCTTTCTTTTATTGATATGGTCATAATATAGCTCTTGTTATAAATGTTTCAAGTGATGAACTATGGCAGCACATTTAGAAGCTTGATAGGAAAGCCTGAATTACCTTAAATAAAAAATGATTTATCTGTGGATTTTACTNAAAAAATTGCATATATATATATATATATATATATATATATATATATATATATATATATATTTCAGAAATATTGTGGCTTTGGTTCCAGACCACCTCAATAAAGCAGGTTATAATCATTTTGCTGATGGAGGGTCTTGCCTTCAAATTGTAAAAAGAGGCAACATCTATGAAGTTCAATAAATCAAAGCAAAGTACAATGAAACAATATATATTTGTGTGCATATTTGGATGAATTTTGTCAAGATTTTTGTTTTTATTACATGTAGAAAATGTACTTTGTATGTGTGTGTCTGGGAAGGGTAACTTGAAAATCATTGAATATGTCACAGGAGATATGAATTTGAAAACTAGCTCTGCTGTGTTTTGTGTCTGCTTTTAAGCTACTGACTTAACTTTTCTAAGCCACAGTTTTCTTATCTATAAGGTAGAAATGGCATTTCTCTGTATTAACCATGTTCTCAGATTGCATATTATCTATTGACATCTGCTATTCCCTATCTTTCCATAAATCTCCTACTTCACAGCCAGATTAATGACCAAAGCTGTTTGCATCTTCACTGCAAGAGACCTTTCACACCACAGAGCAAGAAAGGCATATTACATACAATTCCACAACCAGTGACTGGACCTGCATATTTCCCCTTACTACTCAGTAAGGATTGTCTTTACCTAGTACTACTAGGTAGTACTAGGTAGTCTTGTCACTGCAATCATAAAGTCACAATTTCAGTTCCTCTGTCTGTCTGCTTGCTGACTCCATGCAGTAGGCATGTGTGGTCCTGTATGGCCTGCTATGCCTCTTGTTTCTGGAGGAACTATTTTAAAAATCTTTTAAAGGTGTTAAATGCCTCCCCATGTCTTCACTTACTCACATTTCTAAATTAAAACCAGGGCATAATACAGTATACTCTGTTGTAAACATATCCCAGATGTGTATTTAAAACAAATTAAGAACTAAAAGCACTTAATAAGTAGTAAAAGCAATGTAAATACAAGTTGCTCAACAAACATCTGTTGAACTAAATCTCCAATCAAGAATGCATATTCCAATCTCTCTACATATATAGAACAAAATGAATGACTTCTGAGAATAAATTCATTATACCTATATGTGAAGCATGTTCTCAAATCTCTCCAAAGTTTTGTGATAGTAACCCTTTATTACTAATGTTATAATAGTAATTGTTCTATTATATTTTTTCAAAGTCAGATTATTAAAGTATAATTTACATATACTAAAGACCACTATTTTAGATATATAGTTTTATGAATTTTGACAAACATATAATAATGTAACCATTACCGCAGTCAAGATAGAGCACATTTCCATCATCACAAAATGTTCTCTGCTAATTTGTAGTAAGCCCTCTCTTCCATCTCCAGCCTCCATTCCCCAGCCCCTGAGGAGGACTGCTCTGCCTCAGAGGATAGAGTTTCTGTGTTCCATATATCTTTTGGAAAGATTTGTTTCTCTTTGGAATTCAGACTGCTTTCCACAATTTGCCCTGTTTGTCATATGATATCAAATATTTGATGGGTTAAAGAAAATAAATGATATTTTAGATTATCTGACCTTTTCATTTTTTATTGTAGCAGCAATGCTCCTTCTACTTTACACATCCTACATGGAAATCAAATCCTGTTGTCTTTTTAGACTACATTACTATATTAAAAATGTATATGGAATCATTCTAATACATAATTTAATATTCAGAAAGTAACTTTAATCAACCAATCCTTCACTTTATCATGGCTGTCCTAGTTCTATCATGTCTTCCAAATGTTCTTTCAACTTTGTTTACATATGGCATATATTCTTTTCTTTTATGGATTTGTAATATTATTTTAAGTTTAGATATGCTGTATGAAAATACTAAACTTTTCAAATAATTTCAAGTTTAAAATATATATTTATATTTCCCTTACAATGTGTTTTACAACAATTTGTAAAGCATATGATTGTCTAACCATTATGCTGTGCATGTAAAATAAATACAAAATAATATTAAATGCAAAGTGTAATTTTTATGATTTTTATTTATTTATTTTGTAGAGAGAGGGAAAAGGAAGGAGAAAGAGAGGGAGAGAAACATCAATGTGTGGTTGCCTTTCATGTGCCCCCTACTGGAGACCACAGCCTGCAACCCAGGCATGTGCTCTACACTGAGGATTGAACTGGTGACCCTCTGATACACAGGCCTGTCTGTACTCAATCCACTGAGCTACACCAGCCAGGACGTAAAACATAATTTAAAAAAAAAGTAATGAAGAATAACAAATCATTGTCACAAATGTGTGTATGTGTATTCCTTTAAAATTTCAGCTTGGCTTAGTGAATTTTCAAAGAAAAGAGAAAGAAAGAAGGAGAGAGACTTGACTGTAGCCAAGGATATCTGCTCATAAATATATTAAAGTCATTTTTCTAGGTACCACCTTTGCATGAGTTTAATATTTTCAGAAATTCATGAATACTTTTATGCTTTTTTAATTTTAATTTTATCTTTAAAAAAACAACAGACATTTATTTCCTCACAATTCCAGATACTAGAAAGTCTAATATCAAAGTCTAACAAGGTTTGGTGACCTGCACACAACCACCTTCTTATGTGTCCTCACCCAGCAGAAAAATATAGTTCTAGTCTCTAGAACTGGTTAGGCCTATCATAATATTAAGGTCAATCATAATGAGGCTTCACCCTTATGGCCTCATTTTTTAATTTTATTTTTTAATTTAATCTTTATTGTATTTTCTCATTACCATTTAGTCCCTTTATACCAACCCTCCACACAGCAATCAACACACTGTTGTCTATGTCCATCAGTCCTTTTCCCTTTTTGCCATGTCTGTTTTAATGTTCATTTAAAAAGTTGTGATAATATGCCCTACACCTTAAAAATGTGTTACGTTCTATAGAACAAACATTTCAAAAATTTATATGGAACCATAAATGACTTCAAATACCCACATAAATTTTCAGAAAGAAGAACAAAGTAGGACGGATCACAGTACCTCACATCAAACTATATTACAAGGCCACTGTAATCAAAACAGTCTGGTACTGGCATAATAACAGACATGTAGATCAATGGAATAGAATAAGAGCCCAGAAACAAACCCAGGTATCTAGGGTAAATTAATATTAGAGAAAAAAAGGAGGAGCAACAATTGAGTAAAAATAGCCTCTTCAAAAAATGGTGCTGGGAGATCTGGACAAGTACGTGCAAAAAATTGAAACTTGACCAGCAACTTACACCACACACAAAAATAAACTCAAAATGGGTAAAAGACTTAAATATAAGTTGCAAAACAATAAAAGTTCTAGGAGAAATATAAGCAGGAAAGTCTCAATTCCACATAGCAATATTTTCACCGATATGTCCCCTAGAGTAAGGGACATAAAGGAAAGAATAAACATATGGGACCTCATCAAAATAAAAAGCTTCTGCACAGCTAAAGAAAGCATCAGCAAAATGAAAAGGGAACCAACTATATGGACAACTATATTTTCCATTGATACCTTGGACAAGAGTTTGATCTACAAAATATATAAACAAATCACACAACTCCACTCCAGGAAGACAAACAACCTGATTAAAAAGTGGTCAAAGGACATGAACAGATACTTTTCCAAGGACATACAGAGGGCCCAGAGACATGAAAGGATGCTCAGCATCACTAGTCATCAAAGGGATCCACATTAAAACCACAATGAGATACCACTCACACTGGTCAGAATGGCCACCATAAACAAATCAACAGAGAGTGCTGGTGAGGTTATGGAGAAAAGGGAACCCTAATTCACTATCGGTGGGAATACAGACTGATACAACCATGGTGGAAAACAGTATAGAATTTCCTCAGAAAACTAAAAAATGGAACTGCCTTTTGACCCAGCAATTCCACTACTAGTACTATACCATAAGAATTCTGAAACACTAATTTAAAGGAACCTATGCACCCCAATATTCATAGCAGCACAATTTATAATAGCCAAGTGCTGGAAGCAACCCAAGTGCCTATCAGTAAATGAGTAGATCAGAAAAATGTGGTATATATACACAATGGAATAGTAAGTTGCAGAAAAATGAAGGAGCTCCTACCATTTGGGAAAGGATGGATGGATCTGGAGAGCATTATGCTAAGTGAAATAATCCAGGTTGTAAAAGACAAATACCATATGATCACACCTATAAGTAGAACCTAATCAACAAAACAAATAAACAAGCAAAACATAACCAGAGACATTGAAATTAAGAAAAACTGACAGTAACTTGAGGAGAGGGGGCGAATAAGGGGGGAAAGAAGGGAAAGGATCATCAAGGAACATGTATAACTGACCCATGGGCAAAGCCAAAGTGGGGAAGGGTTGAAGGTGGAAGGTGGGTATTGGTGGGGCAGGGGAAAGTGGTGGCAGGAGAATGGAGACAACTATATTTGAACAACAAAAGAAAAAGGATCTTCCCCTTTGTGACAGTACAGATTTACCTGGAAAACATTATGTTAAGTGAAATAAGCCAGTCAGAGAAAGACAAGTACCATATGATACCACTCATATGTGGAATCTAATGAACAAAATGAAATAAGAAGCAAAATAGTGACAGACTCATAGAGAGCTGGCTGATAGCTGTGGGGGAAGGATCTGGATGGGAGGGGTGATGAGATTTAGCAAAAAATAAAAAAAGAGAGAAAAACACCTTACAGACATGAACAACGATTTGGTGATTACCAGGGCAGTGGGGTGGGAGAGATAGAGGAGGTTACAGGAGGGATAAATGATGATGCATAGAGGCTTGACTTGAGGTCGTGAACACACAACATAGTGTATAGATGATGTGTTGTAGAATTGTGCACCTGAAACCTGTATAATTTTATTAACCATTGTCACACCAATAAATTCAATAAAAAGGAAAAAAGAAGAAAGAAAAAAGTGTTACTTTCCTTTTTTATAAGCAATTGAATCTGGCTCATAATTTAGAACAATGTACCACCATAACCAAAGTACTAAGAAAATACCACATTGAATTATTGCTCTTCAATAATAAAAGTTATTATGACTTCGTATATATCAACTTCATTAATTTAGGCTGCATACGAAAGAAATATTAGTATTCTTTAGCAAACTAGCTACTTTCCTAACATACAACCATATATTTCTCATTTTTCTAGCGAATAGAATGTCTTTTACTCTCTTTTTATTCTCTGTTTATTTCTATCATTAATCAAGGCTCTGATGCCAGTTTTCAAACAAAAGCATTTTATATGTTTTCTGATTTTTTTTAGGTTCACCACAGTCATCATGGATATTGAGCACTTAAAACATTATAATCCTATAATCTTGGATTTTATATCTGTTTTAGTTTCCTGATAGGATAGAGTTAAAACATAAATTTTTATAGGCTAATTTTAAACCACATGAAATGGAAGAAATAAATCTGTATTTCCTTTTGGAAATTTGAAATTCTAGAGAATAAAAATAAATCCAGATCTTCTAATTATGTCCCTATTTTCCAGAAGATTTTCAGAATGATCGCCTGTCAGCATATCTTTAATTCATTTAAGTCCATCTTGAAAGTTACATAATATTTTAATCTTTATATGTATATGAAATACGAAAAGTGTGTGTTTAACTGTAAAATATTAAATATCAGCTAACTCATAATAGTGCTATAATAGTTCTAATAGTACTATAAGACTATTCATTTAAAACTGTCTGCTTAAGCACACCTCTATGGTTAGCTAACAAAGAATAGAATACAGTTTGGCTCAAATGGGTTCCTGGTAATAAATTCAGGACTTCTAATTTAGCATGTGCTTGTGGGCTGTAAACACATTTTTCTGGCTGAGACAACTGGAAAAGTCACTTCATCAAAGCTCAGCTTATTTACATCTAAAAGAGAGTTTAGAATTTCATTATCTCTTTAGTAACTTTCTAGCCTCAACAGTCCTTAGAACAATCCTTAGAATTAATTTAAGAACTTAATAATGTGAGTTCTAGCTATAAAATTAAGGATAACCCATTTATTTTCTGATTCTTAGGCATGATTTGTGGTGACAAGAATTGCAAGAGCACTATCTGCCACTCCTCAGCTTTACAAGAAAAAATAAAACATTGAATTGAAGCTAGTAGCATTCCCTGAGGTAATGGAGAGGCTTATATGACACTGTTCTAAGTACTTTAAGCAAATAAAATATTTCTTAGCTTTGTAAGAACACATTTACTTCAAGACAGAACCAAAACTTCACTTACAAGATATTTTTTCTTCAGCATGGTTTTAGATGGTGCTATGTGTGGTTTAAAAAGTAATGCTTTCTTTCAGAAGTCTGCACATTAATAGACCAAGTAATAAAAAACTACAGGCTAAAAATTTCTATTACTTAGGGTATTGAAAATAAAACCATAATTGAAGAATCTTAGAAAGAAGGAATAATAATAATGCCCATACAGCTCAACCCATCTGAGGTGTCTGGGGTTACTACTTGCTATGGTTTGAATGTGTCTCCTAGACCCCCAAATTTATATGCTGAAATTCTATTGCCCAATGTGATAGTATTAGGAGCTGAGGCCTTTTGGAGGTGCTTAAATCATAAGGCAGAGTCCTCGTGAATAAGTTTAGAACTTTATGAAAGAGAACCTTCTGAGCTCTATAGTCCCTTACGTCATGTGAGGATATAAACAGAAGTCTATGACCTGGAAGATGGCCCTCACCCAGACATGCTGGCTCCTTGATTGTAGACTCCCAACCTCCAGAACTGGGAGCAATACATTTCTTTTGTTTATAAGCCAAACAATCCATGGTATTTTGTTACAGTAAACTGAGCAAACTGGACATTTTTCAACCTGTAGGACTTCATAAGCATACAGAGAAAAAGACTTTTTTTTTAACCTCTGGAATGGGGCAGAATTTTCTTAAGGATGGGCATAGTGCTCCTGACTGAACTACTTGAAGAAAAGGATACTCTGAATACATGAGTATAGAATCGAAGGCAGAAGGGCGACAGTTGGAATAGAGAAAGTATTTATGGTAAAAGTTCTCTTTGAGAAATCCTAAATTATTATGTGCTTTCCATTATGGACTTAAGGGGAAGTTCAATTTAGCTGGTACTTTGATTTTTCTCCCTGGCCTATCTCAATTTTGATATTAAATTTTCCTATCAGTACACTAAAGAATTTTAAATAAATTCACACATTTTGTTGCACTAGTCTTGTCTAGGCTGACAGGTCATTGTAGAAGAAAGGAAACCTGTTGTAACACTCCATCAAATCTCCAGATGGAAAGAGTAATTTTCCCATGAGATTGTTACTTAAAAGACATGGTTATAGAATAACTCAATAGCATTAAGTAACTCTGGCTACTTATAATTCTGGGGCTTATATGATTTATAATTAAATCAACATAAATTAACCATTTACCTATCAATGGACACTTAGGTTGTTTCCATAGCCTAGCTCTTGCAAATAATGCTGCAAGGAGCATAGTGATGCATATATCTATGTAAATTAGTGTTTTCATTTTCTTTGGATAAATACCCAGAAGTAGAAGAGATCAAGATTTAGTAATTCTATTCTTAATTTTTAAAAATACTTTATTTATTTATTTTTAGAGACAGGGGAAGGGAAGGAGAAAGAGTGGGAGAGAAACATCTATGCGTGGCTGCCCCTCATTTGTCCCCCATGGGGGACCCGGCCAGCAACTCATGCATGTGCCCTGACTGGGAACTGAACGAGAAGCCCCCTGCTTCATAGACCCGTGCTCAATCCACTGAGCTACACCAGCCAGGGCCTATTTTTAATTTTTTGAGGAACTTCCATACTGTTCTCCATAGTTAGAGCACCAATTTATATTCCAATCAAAAGTGTATAAAGGTTCTCTTTTCTCCACATCCTTTCTAATCTTTGTTATTTTTTATCTTTTTGATGATATCCATGCTAATATGTATGACCTGATATCTCACTGTGGTTTTTATTTGCATTTCCCTGGTAATTACTGATTTTGAACATTTTCTTACTTGTCTGTTGCCATATATATATATATCATCTTTGGAAAATATCTATGTAGGTCCAATACACTTTTTAAAAAATTCTTATTCAAGTACAGTTTTCTGTTTTATATTCCCTGCCCTGCACCCACCCCAGTGCTCCCCACCTCCCTCCCATTTCCCCCCCCCACACCTTAATTATTGTCCATGTGTCCTTTATACTTATTCATGTGAGTCTCTCCCCTTTTCCCCTATGATTCTCTCCCCTCTCCCCTCCGGACCCTGTCAGCCTGTTCTGTATTTGAGTGTCATTGGTCATATTTTGCTTGCTTCTTTGTTTTGTTGTTTAGATTCCTGTTAAAGGTGAGATCATATGGTATTTGTCCTTCAACACCTGGCTTATTTCACTCAGCATAATGCTTTCCAGTTCCATCTATGTTGTTGCAAAAGGTATGAGCTCCTTCTTTCTTTCTGCTGCATAGAACTCCATTGTGTATATGTACCATAGTTTTTTGATCCATTCATTTACTGACAGGCACCTAGGTTGCTTCCAACTCTTGGCTATTGTAAATTGTGCTGCTATGAACATTGGGGTGCATATGTTCTTTGGGATTGGTGTTTGAGGGTTCTTAGGATACAATCCTAGCAGTGGAATTGCTGAGTCAAAAGGCAGGTCCAATTTTAGTTTTCTGAGAAAAGTCCATACTGTTTTCCATAATGGTTGCACCAGTCTGCAATCCCACCAACAGTGGACCAGAGTCCCCTTTCCCCCACACCCTCTCCAGCATTTGTTGTTTATTGTTTTGTTTATGATAGCCATTCTCACTGCTGTAAAGTGGTATCTCATTGTGGTTTTAATTTGCATCTCTCTGATAGCTAGCGATATTGAGCATCTCTTCATGTGTCTCTGGATCCTCTGTATGTCCTCCTTGCAGAAGTGTCTGATCAAGTCCTTTCCCCATTTTTTAATTGGGTTAGGTGTCTTCTTAGAGTGAAGTCGCGTGACTTCTTTGTATATTTTGGAGATTAAACCTTTGTCTGAGGTATCATTGGCAAATATGTTTTTCCCATCCAGTTGGTTGTCTTTTTATTTTGATGCTGTTTTCTTTAGCTGCTCAGAAGCTTTTTATTTTGATGAGATCCCATTTGTTTATTCTTTCCTTTATATTCCTTGCACTACCCTTTTTTTTTAAACCTTTGCTGCTTTTTTTTTACCATTTAGTTGTATGAATTCTTTATATATTTGAATGGATATTTTCTTCCATTCATTATGTTGTCTTTTCATTTTGTTGATGGTTTCCTTTGTTGTGCTGAAGATTTTTAGTTTGATGTAATCCCATTGTTTATTTTTCTTTTGTTGACTTTAATTTTGGAGTCATTCAAAAAATTTTAACACCAAGACCAATGTCAAGGAGCTTTCCTCCTTTTTTCTTTTTCAGTGAGTTTTATGGTTTCAGGTCTTACATTTAAATGTTTATCCATTTTCAGTTAATTTTTATATGGTATAAGATAATGTTTTAGTTTCATTGTTTTGTATGTGGCTGTCCAACTGTCCCATTACCATGTGTTGAAGAGGCTATCCTTTCCCCATGTATAATCTTGGCTCCTTTGTCAGAAATTAATTTACCCTATATGTGCAGGTTTATTTCTGGACTCTATACTGTTCCCTTGATCTATGTGTTTGTTTTCATGGCAATTCCTTAATGTTTTGATTACATAGCTTTATAGTATGGTTTGAAATCCAAGAACATGATAACCTCCAGTGTTGCTGTTCTTTCTCAAGATTTCTTTGACTGTTAGGAGTCTTTTCTCTCTTTGTACAAATTTTAGAATTATTTGTTCTAGTTCTGTGAAAAATGTTGTTGGGATTTTGATATAGATTGCATCGAATCTGTATATTTCTTTAGGTAAAATGGACACTAACAATATTGGTTCTTCTAAATCCATAAGCATGAAATTTTTCCCATTTATTTTTGTCTCCTTTAATTTCTTTCATATCATCCTCACAATAATGTTTTAATATAAACTTAAAATGGGCTGTTAAAACATTTGTCTAAAACAGCAGGAAGAGAGATAAAGGAATGAGGGGCTGGCTTACACACCTTCAAGAGTGTGTTCTCACATTCATTATGAGAGGATCTGAAGGAGGTTCCCACAGCATAAATTCCTTCACTTTTCTGGAGGATCTGGGAAACAGGGGTTGGGAGAAGATGTTGGTGGAACTCTATAGTTCTTCCCCCCATCAAAGCAACTTTTTTTCTACCTGATACAGTGGTCCCAGGACCAGTGATGCAACTGTGGGTGCCAGAAACAAGGATGGTTCCTAAGCAAAAAGTGAAAATATACCTTTAAATCTTCAAGTCAGAATTCCTAAGGGCCTGATGGGGTGAAATGTGCCTTCACACTATCTGGCAAAGTTGGGGTTGTCAGTGAATGGTACTGTGCTATCTAGCAGTCTGGATAGCCCAGTAGTTTTGTACCTGTGTAGCTCTAAAATACATAAGTGGGAGTGGACTGAAGGGGAAGCACTTGCCAGAATAGTACTGCTGCCAGCAATCTGGACCAGAACAGTGGCCAAACCTAATGTTTGAATCCACAATGGACAAACCTCTTGCCTGTAGAATCTGATTCTATCTCTGGGTAAATAGTGCCCAAATTGAGTTAAGATCTCAGAGACACTGCTGGCATTCAAGAACTGTTTGTTGGTGCAGGATGCATTCACACAAATTGTTGGGAGCATTTTACATCTTGTTTCCCTCAGAGCTCTATTTCTAAAAATTACTCTTTTTTCTTTTTATTTGACATCTAGAAGCATAGTAGAAAGAGGCATCTTAGGGTTTCTTCTAGTGTCATAATTTAATACCACATGAACCCAAGTGCATTTATGCATATGTCTCATTTTAGTCAACAACCAATGAGCCAACAAGCTTAAACATCAATTTTGGAATTCATAAAGTGCTGAAGTACTGGAGGAAAAGTCTTCATAAATTGGAATGACTCCTGGAATAACTCTGAGAATTTTCTGAGGTCCATTAGGAAATGTTCTGTCATAATAAACCATACACATATCATTTTTATATATATTTATTGGTTTTCAGAGAGAGGGGAAGGGAAGGAGAGGGAGAGAAATATATTGTGCGGGTGCCTCTCATGTGTCCCCCACTGGGAACTGGCCTGCAACCGAGGCATGTGCCCTGACTGGGAATCGAACCACGATTCTTTGCTTCACAGGCCCATGCTCAATCCACTGAGCTACACCAGCCAGGACTCATTTCTATTGTTTATATCACCACCCCACAGTCTTGGTGTAGCATTTGATCAAATCTAGTCTTTGCATACTATTTAAAATTTTGTCCAGTAGATTTATTAAGTAATTCAGTGAAATTATACCAAGCAATGCTTGGCATTTAAAGACTAAAAGCAATTCACAACCCCAATTCTTCTCATAATTATTTTTTTAATTTCATCACATAATATGACACATTTAATTTTTGAATAATTCCGTATTACTCCCTCCTTCCTTATTAGATTAATCTAATTTATTGTGAAGAGTGATTGGGAAAATTCCTCAGACTTTTACATGGAAAAAAGACTCAAATATATATCCCATTTTTCACAGAACTGTAAGGAGGCAGCATGTATCTTCACAAGTTTAAGAGAAATCTATAGAAGTGATTGATGTCTCCCTGCCAATCAATATGGAGAAATATTTGAGAGGACAACATGGCTAATAGAGAGGTGCACTGCCTTTCTGCAATGTATTTTGGGATGTGATGGAGTACTTGAGAAGTTTGTCAAATATCTAGACTGTTTCTCACTCCTTTGAGTTCAGGTGGTATTAACATTAATACCACAAAAGCCCGAAGTGATTCTTTAAGGACAGTGTGAAAAACTACAGTTAAACTCCTGGCTATAAGACTCCAACCGTACCCTAGTTTAAAAAGATTAAACAGGGTCCCACAAAATAATTACTGCTGATGTTTCTTGAGTCTACTGGAAATACTCAAATTTAGCTGTGTTGTATCAAATCTCTCTCAAAAATACTTAAATATCAGTGAAGAAATAAATAGCAAAAAAGACAAAACCATGATATATCTTCAATTATTTAGGAGTAAAGATGTCAATACCAAGTAAAGCAAGATTAAATACAAAACACAAAACAATAATATTATATGACTCTCAAAAATATCCTAGAAAACAAAACTCTTCCATATTTATATTCAGAACATGTAAAAGAACAAGTAAGATAGAGATTTTGTTTAGAGTGGTTGAGGTCATGAAAATGAATGACTGAAATAATAGAGAACTGATCAATCTTAATATAATAGGCATCTATATTTAGAAGATTTATTATCAGGTTAAAAATGTGACACAAACACTGGCAAGAAGAAACTAAATTCTAACGTATTTGGTATTGATTAAAAGAGATTACAAATTAATATAAATTCAGGATCTCAGTTGACCAAATAGTTCCTAGATGGTATTGCTAAATCACTGTTTACAATCTTTAGGCATCATCATAATGGGAAAAATGACAACAAATTTAAGTAATCAAATGCAATACTTTTTTTAAAGGTGAAAGAAAATGCATCTTATAATGGGTTAGTGATTTTTATGTTAACCATAAAAATATGTGTGTGTGTATATATATATATATACACATATATGTATGTATGTATATATATATATATATATATATATATATATATATATATATAATTTAGCTAATCTGTGAATTTGATGTTTTGACCTTTTTCTTTTACTTTTTTTAAAAATCCTTACCTGAGAATATGTTTTTAATGTATTTTAGTGTGGCAGGAAGGAAGAAAGAAAAACATCAGCGTGAGAGAAATACTGATCGGTTGCCTCCTGCATTTGCTCCAACTGGGGATCAAACCTGCAACTCATATATGGGCTCTCCCTGGTATTGCACCTGCAAACTTTTGGTGCTCAGGGACGATGCCCTAACCAACCGAGCAACCCAGCTAGGGCATGTAGATTTTTAACTATTTAATATAATAAAGGCTTTGTATTATATGTCAACTATACTATAAAAAACAGCATCCAAACATGCCGGGATGCCTGTAGCAAGCCAGTAAGGAGATAGGAATGTGGGTTGATTCACTCTCTAGGACTGATCTCCAACAAAGATAAGGCACATTCCAACAGAACCCTCAAGAAGTCAGGTCTAATCTGAACTAGCATAATTATCTAACAGATCTTCACAGTGAAAATACATTGAGGAGTCCAGCTCCTGGTTAAAAACTTATGAATGATCTTTCAAATCCAATCATAGACAATTTCAAAGGCTTTAAACGGAAAACCTTATGGGAAGAAAGCTGATCTGCCACACCAGAACTGGTGGGTAGCCAACACACTACAGTCTCCAAAGTGAGTTGCAGTCAACAACTCAGGCCTTTCTGGTTGGTTGTGCCCTTCACATATTTTCATTCCTAACCCCATACATTAATTTCTGTCTCCTAGACCAAGCTCTTCTTTAGGTAGTCCTGCTAAGACCTCCTTATACAGGGTGTGTAGGAAATGAGAAACCCTGAAGACAATTTCCCTACACTCTGGCTCAGTAGCCAATATTTGTCGATATTTGTCTCTCCCAGTCTCCCCACTTTAGGTCTCAAGGGCCCCAGGGTTGATAAGCCCTCATTCTTTTTTTTTATTCTTGATAAAGGATATGTTTATTGATTTTAGAGGGAGGAATGGAGAAAGAGAGAGAGACAGACAGACATTGATGTATGAGAGAAACATTGATCAGGTGCCTCCTCTGCATGTCCTGACCAGGGATCAAACCTACAACCTAGATATGTGCCCTTACCAGGGATCAAACACATAACCTTTTGGTGTATGAGTAGACACTCCAACCAACTGAGCCACCCTGCCAAGGCAACCCCCAAAGTCTTTTGTTTGGATTATTGGATCTTTGTTATAGGCTGAATTGTGCCCACCTCAAATTCATATGTTTAAGTTCTAAACCCTAGTACATCAAAATGTGACTGTATCAGAAGCAAAGTCTTTAAAAAGTAACTATGATAACATGAAGTCCCTTGGGTGTGTCCTAATCCAATTAGACTGATGTCCTAAGGAGAAGAGATTTAGACACAGAAAATCAGAGGGAAGACCATGTGAAGATACTAGAGGAAGATGACCATCTCATGAAAAAGAGAGAGGCCTAAGAAGAAATTATCCCCACCAATATCTTGACCTCAGACTTCAAGTCACTAGACTAGTGGTAAAATCAATTTCTGTTGTTAAGACACCCAGTCCAACTTACTTTCATTATGACTTCTATGTATCCATTTGCTAGGGCTGCCAAGACAAAATGCCACAGACTGAATGGCTTAAACCACGAGTAGCAAACACAAGGCCCACAGGCCGAATCAGCCCTCCACCTTCTTTTATTAAGCCTGGCAACTTGTTTTTACCTGGGAGGAGTGATGTGGCCCCCAGTAAAAATGAGTTTGAAACCTCTAGATTAAATGATAGCAATTTATTTTAGCACAGTTGTAGAGGCTAGAATTCAAAGAAGAAAATGTTGAATACACCACATAAACAAAAGCAAACACAAAAACCACATGGTCATATCAATAGATGCGGAAAAAGCTTTTGATAAGGTTCAACACCCATTTATGATAAAGGTACTCAGAAAAATGGGAATAGAGGGAGCATTCCTCAACATAATAAAGGCCATATATGAAAGACCTACAGCCAACATCATACTCAATGGAAAAAAAACTAAAAGCTTTTCCACTAAGATCAGGAACAGGATTAGGTTGTCCACTTTCACCACTTCTATTCAATATAGTATTAGAAGTTCTAGCTGCAGCAATCAGACAAGAAAAGGAAATAAAAGGCATCCAAATTGGAAAGGAGGAAACAAAACTGGCATTCTTTGCAGATGACATGATAGTGTACATGGAAAACCCTATAGCCTCTACCAAAAAACTGATCCAACTAATAAATGAATTTGGCATAACAGCAGGATACAAAGTCAATATCCAGAAATCAAAGGCATTTCTGTATACTAACAATGAAATAGCAGAAGCAGAAATCAGGGAAAAAATCCAATTCCATATAGCAAAAAGAAAAATAAAATATCTGGGAATAAACCTAACGAAGGAGGTAAAAGACCTGTATGCAGAAAACTACACAACACTGAAGAAAGAAGCCAAGGAAGAAACAAACAAATGGAAACAAATACCGTGTTTATGGATTGCAAGAATTAACATCATCAAAATGTGCATACTACCCAAAGCAATTTACAGATTCAATGCAATACCTATTAAAGTACCAATGGCATATTTCACAGACATAGAACAAACACTTCAAAAATTTATATGGAACCAAAAAAGACCCCGAATAGCTGCTGCAATTTTGAGAAAGAAGAACAAAGTAGGAGGGATCACAAAACCTGATATCAAACTGTATTACAAGGCCACTGTAATCAATACAGCCTCGTACTGGCACAAAAACAGGCACATAGACCAATGGAATAGAACAGAGAGCCTAGAAATAAACCCAACTCTCTACAGTCAATTAATATTCCACAAAGGGGGCAATAACATAAAATGTAGTAAAGACAGCCTTTTCAACAAATGGTGTTGGGAGAACTGGACAGCTACATGCAAAAAAAATGAAACTTGAGCACCAACTTACACCATACACTAAAATAAATTCAAGGTGGATAAAAGACTTTAAATATAAGCCATGAAACCATTAAAGCCCTAGAGGAGAACATTGGCAGGAAAATCTCAGATATTCCACCCAGCAATATTTTTACTGACACGTCCCCTAGAGCAAGGATTATAAAGGAAAGAATAAACAAATGGGATCTCATCAAAACTAAAAGCTTCTGCATGGCTAAGGAAAACAGTATCAAGATAAAAAGAGAAGCAACAGTTTGGGAAAACATATTTGCCAATGATACCTCAGATTATAGGTTTCATCTCCAATATATACAAAGAATTCACTCGACTCCACTCAAAGAAGACAAGCAACCCGATTAAAAAATGGGCAGAGGACTTGAGCAGACATTTCTCCAAGGAGGCCATACAGAGAATTCAGAGACACATGAAAAGATGCTTGATATCACTAGCTATCAGAGAGATGCAAGTTAAAACCACAATGAGATACCACTTAACACCAGTCAGATTGGCTATCATAAACAAAGAAACAAACAACAAGTGCTGGAGAGGTTGTGGGGAAAAGGGGACCCTAGTTCACTGTTGGTGGGATTGCAGACTGGTACAACCACTATGGAAAACAGTATGGAATTTTCTAAGAAAACTAAAAATGGACGTGCCTTTTGACCCAGCAATTCCACTCTTAGGAGTATATCCTAAGAATCCTGAAACACCAATCCAAAAGAACCTATGCACCTGAATGTTCACAGCAGCACAATTTACAATAGCCAAGAGTTGGAAGCAACCTAGATGCCCATCAGTCAATGATTGGATCAAAAAACCATGGTACATTTACACAATGGAATTCTATGCTGCAGAAAGGAAGAAGGAACTCCTACCCTTTGCAACATCATGGATGGAACTGGAAAGCATTATGCGGAGCGAAATAAGCCAGGCGGTGAAAGACAAATATCATATGATCTCACTGTTAACAGGAATCTAAACAACCCAAACAAGCAAGCAAAATACAACCAATGACACTCAAATATGGAAAAGGCTGACAGGGTCCAGAGGGGAAAGGGGAGAGAATCATAGGGGAAAAGGGAATGGACTCATATGAACAAGTATAAAGGACACATGGACAATAACTAAGGGTGGGGGGTGGAAAGGGGAGGGAAGTGGGGAACATGGGGTGGGGGGCAGGCAGGGTTGGAATATAAGACAGAAACCTGTACTTGAACAAGAATTAAATAAAAATTATATTAAAAAAAGAAAAAATATATTAATAAAATAAAATAAAATAAAATAAAAAAACAAAGATGAAAATGTTGGTAGGTTTTGTTCCTCTGAGGGCCTCTTTGGCTAATAGGTGGTTGTATACTCCCCATGCCTTTTTAAAAATTATATTTTATTTTTTATTTTTTATTTATTTATTTTTAAACAAGTCAAAGTTACCAGTTCTGTTTATTATTTATGTAATTCTTGTTTAAGTACAGTTTTCTGTCTTGTATTCCCAGCCCTGCCCCCCCCCCAGTGCTCCACATCTCCCTGCCATTTCCACCCCCCACTTTAGTTATTGTCCATGTGTCCTTTATATTTGTTCATGTGAGTCCTTCCCCTTTTCCCCTGGGATTCTCTCCCCTCTCCCCTCTGGACCCTGTCAGCATGTTCTGTATTTCAGTGTCTTTGGTCACATTTTGCTTGCTTATTTGTTTTGTTGTTTAGATTCCTGTTAAAGATGAGATCATATGGTATTTGTCTTTCACCCCCTGGCTTATTTCACTCAGCATAATGCTTTCCAGTTCCATCCATGATGTTGCAAAGGGTAGGAGTTCCTTCTTCCTTTCTGCAGCATAGAATTCCATTGTGTAAATGTACCATAGTTTTTTTGATCCAGTCATTGACCCATGGGCACCTAGGTTGCTCCCAACTCTTAGCTATTGTAAATTGTGCTGCTACGAACATCAGGGTGCTTAGGTTCTTTTGGATTGGTGTTTCAGAGCTCTAAGGATATACTCCTAACAGTGGAATTGTTGGGTCAAAAGGCACGTTCATTTTTAGTTTTCTTAGAAAATTCCATACTGTTTTCCATAGTGGTTGTACCAGTCTGCAATCCCACCAACAGTGAACTAGAGTCCCCGTTTCACCATAACCTCTCCAACACTTGTTGTTTGTTTCTTTGTTTACGGTAGTCATTCTGACTGGTGTAAAGTGGTATCGCATTGTGGTTTTGATTTACATCTCTCTGATAGCTAGTGATATCAAGCATCTTTTCATGTGTCTCTGGATCTTCTGTATGTCCTCCTTGCAGAAGTGTCTGTTCAAGTCCTTTGCCCATTTTTAAATTGGGTTGCTAGACTTCTTTGAGTGAGTCGTGTGAGTTCTTTGTATATATTGGAGATGAAACCTTAAATCTGAGGTATCATTGGCAAATATGTTTTCCCAAACTGTTGCTTCTCTCTTTATCTTGATACTGTTTTCCTTGGCCATGCAGAAGCTTTGAAGTTTGATAAGATCCCATTTGTTTATTCGTTCCTTTATGTCCCTTGCTCTAGGGAATGTATCAGTAAAAATATTGCTGGGTGGAATATCTGAGATTTTCCTGCCAATGCTCTCCTCTAGGGCTTTAACATTTTCCCGGCTTATGTTTAAGTTTTTCACCAACCTTGAATTTATATTGGTGTATGGTGTAAGTTGGTGCTCAATTTTCATTTTTTTTTGCATGTAGCTGTCCAGTTTCCCCAACACCATTTGTTGAAGAGGCTATCTTTACTCCATTTTATGTTACTGCCCCCTTTGTGGAATATTAATTGACTGTAGAGTCTTGGGTTTATTTCTGGGCTCTCCGTGCTACTCCATTGGTCTATGTGCCTGTTTTTACGCCAGTACCAGGCTGTTTTGATTACAGTGGCACTGCAATACAGATTGATATCAGGTATTTTAATCCCCCCTACTTTGTTCTTCTTTCACAAAATTGCAGCTGTTATTTGGGGTCTTTTATGGTTCTATATAAATTTCTGAAATGTTTGTTCCATGTCTGTGAAATATGCCATTGGTACTTTAATACGCATTGCATTGTCAAAACAACCTGGTACTGGCATAAAAACAGGCACATAGACCAATGGAACAGAATAGAGAACCCAGAAATAAACCCAACTCTCTACAGTCAATTAATATTTGACAAAGGGTGCAGTAATATAAAATGGGATAGAGATAGCCTCTTCAACAAATGGTGTTGGGAGAACTGGACAGCTACCTGCAAAAAAGTGAAACTCGAGCACCAAATTACATCATACACCAAAATAAATTCAAGGTGGATAAAAGACTTCAATATAAGCCGTGACACCATGAAAGTCCTAGAGGAGAACATTGGCAGGAAAATCTCAGATATTTCATGCAGCAACATTTTTACTCATATGCCCCCTAGAGCAAGGAATGTAAAGGAAAGAATAAACAAATGGGATCTCATCAAAATAAAAAGCTTCTGCGCAGCTAAGGAAAACAGCATTAAAATAAAAAGACAACCAACATTATGGGAAAACATTTTTGCCAATGATACCACAGACAAAGGTTTAATATCCAAAATATAAAAAGAACTCACATGACTTCACTCTAAGAAGACACCTAACCCAATTAAAAAATGGGGAAAGGACTTGATCAGACACTTCTGCAAGGAGGACATACAGAGGATCCAGAGACACATGAAAAGATGCTCAGTACCTCTAGCTATCAGAGAGATGCAAATTAAAACCACAATGAGATACCACGTTACACCAGTCAGAATGGCTATCATAAACAAAGAAACAAACAACAAGTGCTGGAGAGGGTGTGGGGGAAAGGGGACTCTGGTCCACTGTTGGTGGGATTGCAGACTGGTACAACCATTATGGAAAACAGTATGGAATTTTCTCAGAAAACTATAATTGGACTTGCCTTTTGACCCAGCAATTCCACTGCTAGGATTGTATCCTAAGAACCCTCAAACACCAATCCCAAAGAACATATGCACCCCAATGTTCATAGCAGCACAATTTATAATAGCCAAGAGTTGGGAGCAACCTAGGTGCCCATCAGTAAATGACTGAATCAAAAAACCATGGTACATATACACAATGGAATTTTATGCTGCAGAAAGAAAGAAGGAGCTCCTATGTGATGCAACACCATGGATGGAACTGGAAGGCATTATGCTGAGTGAAATAAGCCAGGGGTTGAAGGACAAATACCATATGATCTCACCTTCAACAGGAAGCTAAACGACAAAACAAACAAGCAAGCAAAATATAACCAAACACACTGAAATAGAGAACAGGCTGACAGTGACCAGAGGGAAGAGAGGAGGGAATTTCAGGGGAAATAGGGGAGGGATTTAGAGGAACATATGTAAAGGATACATGGACAACAACTGAGAAGGGTGGAAATGGGAGGGAGTGGGGATCTGGGGAGTGGATGGGATGGGAGTAATAGACAGAAAACTGTTTCAAAAATAATTAAATAAAAAATTGGAAAAAAAATTAGGTATTGCACTGAATCTGTAAATTGCTTTGGGTACTATGGATATTTTGATGATGTTAATTCTTCCAGTCCATGAACACGCTATATGTTTCCATTTGTTCCTGTCTTCCTTGATTTCTTTCTTCACTGTTGTGTCATTTTCTGCATACAGGTCTTTTACCTCCTTCGTTAGGTTTATTCCCAGATATTTTGTTTTTTTTTTTTTTTATATCAGATGGGATTTTTTTCTTGATTTCTGCTTCTGCTATTCCATTGCTGGTATGCAAAAATGCCTTTGATTTCTGTATATTGACTTTCTATCCTGCTGTTTTACCAAATTCATTTATTACTTCGAGCAGTTTTTTGGTAGAGGCTATAGGATTTTCCATGTACACTATCATGTCATCTGCAAACAATGCCAGTTTCATTACCTCCTTTCCGATTTGGATTCCTTTTATTTCCTTTTCTTATCTCATCCCTGTGGCTAGAACGTCCAATACTATTTTGAAAATAAGTGGTGAGAGTGCACAACCTTGGTTGTTCCTGGTCTTAGTGGAAAAGCTTTTATTTTTTGCCCATTGAGTATGATGTTGGCTGTAGGTCTTTCATATATGGCCTTTATTATATTGAGGAATACTTCCTCTATTCCCATTTTTCTGAGTACATTTATCATAAATGGTTGTTGTATCTTATCAAAAGCTTTTTCCGCATCTATTGATATGGCCATGTGGTTTTTGTCTTTGCTTTTCTTTATGTGATGTATTACATTAATGATTTATGAATATTAAACCATCCTTGCATCCCTGGGATGAATCCCACTTGGTCGTGGTGTATGATTTTTTTGATGCATTGTTGGATTCAGTTTGCCAATATTTTGTTGAGGATTTTAGCATCTATGTTCATCAGTGATATTGGCCTGAAGTTTTCTTTCTTTGTTGTGTCTCTATCTGGCTTTGGAATTAGGATGATGCTGACTTCATAAAAAGAGTTGTGGAGTTTCCCATCATTTTGGATTTTTTGGAATAGTCTGTGAAGAATAGGGGTTAGCTCTTTCTTAAATGCTTTGTAGAATTCTGCTGTGAAACCATCTCGTCCGGGGCTTTTGTGTGATGGAAGTTTTTTGATTACTGCTTCAATTTCATCTGTTGTTATTGGCCTCTTCGGGTTTTCTGCTTCTTTTTCATTGAGTTTTGGAAGATTTTATTTTTCTAGAAATATGTCCATTTCACCTAAGTTTTCAAATTTCTTGGCATACAGCTCTGTATAGTAATTCCTTACAATCCCTTCTATTTCTGTGGTATCAGTTGTAATCTCTCCTCTTTCATTTCTGGTTGTGTTTATTTGGGTCCTCTCTCTTCTTTTCTTGATGAGCCTACTTAAAGGTTTGTCTATTTTCTTTATCTTTTCAAAAAACCAACTCTTGGATTCATTCATCCTTAGAATTGTGCTTTTAGTCTCTATGTCATTTAATTCTGCTCTGATCTTGGTTATTTCCTTCCTTCGACTTGCTCTGGGCTGTCTTTGTTGCTGTTCCTTGAGTTCTTGCAGGCATCGGGTTAGGTTGTTTGTTTGAAATGTTTCTATCTTCTTTAGGTAAGCCTTTATTGCTATGAACTTCCCTCTCAGGACGGCCTTCACTGTGTCCCATAAGTTTGGGGTTGTTGTGAGTTCATTTTCATTTGTTTCCAGAAACTTTTTGATTTCTTCCCTAATTTCAATCTTGACCCATTCATTGTTTAATAGCATACCATTCAGTCTCCATGATTTTGGCTGTTTTGAGTTTTATCCTGCGGGGTTAGGTTCCAATTTCAGTCCCTTGTGACCAGAGAAAATGCTTGGTATAGTTTCTATTTTCATAAATTTGTTGAGTCTCATTTTGTGTGGTATCATGTGGTCTATCTTTAAAATTGTTCCATGTGCATTTGAAAAGAATTTGCATTTAGCTTCTTTGGGATGAAGAGTTCTATATATATCAATTAGGTCCATTTCATCTAGGGTGTCATTTAATGCTGCAATGTCTTTGTTGATATTTTGTTTGGAAGATCTGTCCATTTTTGACAGTGGGGTGTTAAAATCCCATACTATAATTGTGTTGCTGTCAGTATCTTTGTTGAGGTCCTCTAGGATCTTCTTTATATATTTCGGTGCCCCTATGTTGGGTGCATATATATTTACGATGTTAATGTCTTCTTGGTGGATTCTTCCCTTGAGCAATATGAAGTGACCTTCTGGGTCTCTCTTTATGGCCCTTCTTTTGAAGTCTATTTTTTCTGATATGAGTATTGCTTCCCCAGCTTATTTTTTTTTTTTTGTCGATTTGCTTGGAAAATTTGTTTCCATCCTTTCACTTTTAGTCTATGGTAGTCTTTTGACCTGAGGTGGGTCTCTTTTAGGCAGCATATGTGTGGGTCATGCTTTCTTATCCATTCAGCTATTCTCTGTCTTTTAATTGGTGCATTTAATCCATTTATGTTTAAGGTTATTATTGAAAGGTACTTATTCATTGCCATTTATGTGCCTGTGTTCCTCTCTGTCTCTCTCTTTTCCTTCCTTTCCTTAAAGCAGCCCTTTTAGTAATCCTTGTAGAGCTGGTTTGGTGGTGGCGTACTCTTTTAGACTTCTTTTGTCTTGGAAGCTCCTTATTTGTCCTTCTATCTTGATTGAGAGCCTTGCTGGATAAAGTAGCCTTGGTTGTAGGCCTCTGTTTCTCATTACTTGGAATATTTCTTTCCATTCTCTTCTTGCTTGTAATGTTTCCATTGAGAAGTCAGTAGCCAACTTTATTGGGACCCCCTTGTATGTTAGTTACTTCCTTTTTCTTCCTTGCTGCCTTTAGGATTCTCTCTTTGTCTTGGAGTTTTGCCATTTTAATGATGATGGCCTACTGTCTTGCAGTAGGCCTCTTTGGGTTCCACCTGATTGGGACTCTGCGATTCCTGTATTCTTGTGACTTTATCTCTCTTCAACTTAGGAAAATTTTCCGTTATTTCTCTTTCAAGTAGGTTTTCTATCCCTTGTTCTTCTTCTTCTCCTTCTGGTATTCCTATTATTTGGATATTATTATGTTTCATATTGTCTTGCATTTCTCTTAAACTCTCCTCATTTTTTCTGATTCTCTTTTCCACTACTTGGTCCATCTGGGAGATTCCTTCTACGCTGTTTTCAATCTTGCTTTTGTGGTCTTCTGCCTCATCGATCCTACTCTTCGTACCTTGTACTGTGTTCTTCAGTTCAGACATTGTGTTCTTCATTTCCTCTTGGCCTTTGCTGATGGTTTCTATTTCCTTTTTCATGCTGGTATAGTTTGCAGAGAGTTCATTGTAGCTCCCCTGTATTTTTTGGTAGCTCATTGTAAGCTCTTTGAATTTTCTGATAACCAGTGCCTTGAATTCAATATCTGATAGTTGACTTGCCTCTATTTCATCTAACATTCTTTCTGAGATTTCCTCCTTTTCTTTCATTTGGGGATTGTTTCTTTGTCTTCCCATTGTTTGTGTTGCTCTTCTTTTTGGCCCCAGCTTCTTAAATTGATCTATTCTGGTTCCCTGGGTTTATGGTGTGAACTTCTGTGGTAGGATACCTGTGAAATTCAGTGGTGCAGTCTCCTGCAAGTATATTGGTATTCTCTCTTTCCACCCACTTCTTTCTTTATTGTGTGTGTGTGATCAGTTGGAGGGGGAGGCAAAATTGTTTATGATAGCAGAAGATTATTTTATGTTATTTACAGTCACCGTCGGTAGAGAAGAAATATACAATCTTTAGGCTATGTATAGGGTTAACCGTTCTTTTCAATCCAGCTTGCCACTTTTTAGAAAGGATGGACATAAGTTAAGTCTCCTGTTGGGACGGGGAGGCTTGTGAGTTGTATCTAGAAAGGAGTGTGGTTGCAGATGGTGAGATTTTGAAGTAAGGTGAGAGTACAGGTTAGTAACTAGGTATAGCGTGTGAGTAAATAGCATAATAGAATTCAGAAACCTGTAAGGTGGTCTAAGGTCTGAGGGATATGTTACAAAGTATTACCATTATATAGAATAGCTCTTATTTACAATAATATTAGAGCAACATTCACGTGATACACTCTATGTGGTCTGTCTAAATGGGGGTTATAGAGCTTGGGTAGTATGCCAAAGGAAAGCAAGTGAAGTATAGAAAATTAGCAATACACTGTGGAGGAAAGAGCAGTGGGAACCTGACAGGTAGTACAATATAATCAGCCAGGACTAAGAAACTTGTACAGAAAGAGGAGGAATACAAAGATATTCTTAAAATAAAAAAGAAATGAAAATAATGCAAAAAATAGTAATACACCTAAAAGAAAACTAAGCAACACACACAAAAAAACAATCCAACACACACACGTACACACACATACACAAAGGTCAGGAGAAAGGAGAAATAAGTGGAAAATTTGGGAAGAATGGAAGGACTAAAACCGGACAAAAAGAAAAGGAAACGAGGGATAGAGTATTGAAAGATAGAGCAACAATACAGTTTAAAAGATATAAGATTACTTAGAAAAGAAGTTGAGAAAGAAAAAGAAAACCACACACACACACACACACACACACACACACACACACACACACACACACCTTCCTTTGTTGGTTTCAAACTGTCCAAACCGATTTTTTCTGGTTGCACCTGGGCCTCTCTGAGGGCAGGTATGCAGGTGCGCATGCTCGCGCTAGAGCCAGGCTACCAGATTGGGATGTGGGCTCCCGCATCCCTGGCAGGCTGCTTGGGTCTCGCAGTATCCAGCACTGTCCTTCTGAATACCATGGCAGGACCCAGGTGTTCTCACCCCTCCCCTGGATGGCTGCTGGGTGGTTGGGCTGTGAGGCAAGTTGCTATTGCAGAACACCTCAGTTCACTTTCCAATAGAGACTTCTCCACAAAGCCTGCCTCTCAGTCCAGCCCAATCCCCAAAAGACCAGCAACAACAGTGTCCTTCTCAATTCCCCTGGGCTGGTGGGCTGGCAGGCTGGTGACCACAGTGTCTGCAGTTGAACAGGGCCCTCCGCCCCTGCTACCCTTTACATTAACTTAAGCCCACAGGTCTCTGTCCAGTATTACCGGGCCTTGCCTAGACGGGAAGAGGGGGAGTCAGTTCTCTCCCACGGAGCCTGTAGCAGGCCCACGGCTACCACGGAGTCTGTTGCTGGCCCACCAGGTGCCCGGCCTCTGGAGTTCCCTCTGCCACTGGCGCCCTGGCACTTCCCAGTGATGGTGGTGGCCCAGATTGCCCACCACTTCTCTTCCATACTCATGCACCCCCGGAGGTCGCCCACCGTGGGCACACCGCAGATCTTACAGAGGTGTACTACCAACCTATCCAAAGGTCTATAGTTGCTATAGATACTTCACACATTGGGATGAAATCATTAAAAATCTCTGTTAAAGTAAAAATCATTCGTATACTTTATCAATCACTTGAACTGCAGTTTGAACTGTATATACCAGATTGATAATGAAGGATGAAATTTTTCAGTAGCCAAGAGAGCCTAGATTCCTAGAGAATGGGTGAAGATGTGGGTGAACTTTGCAAATATTTAGCAATCATAAGTTAATGGCAAGGAAGACTAAAATTCTTAAGTATGGTTAAATTCTTAGTTACTTTGTTCATTTTGTTGTATACTTTGTTTCTAGAATTTGAAAATATATATACTCATATATTTAACATATATCTTAAAAAATGGCTCGTGTTGCATGTAGAAATTAATAGTATCTCTTTTGTGAGCACTTTGAAGATCAACCTTTATTTAAAGATTTTGTTGACATGTTTATACATTACTTCATTCAGAACTTTGTTAACTTTGATGCAGTTTGAGGGGTACAACTAAGGTCAATATGTGAACATTAATAACAGTAAAAGAGCTAACATTTATTGGTGGTTTCCATTGGAAAATAACTGAGCTTAGCGCTTGTGAGTGAATCAGCTTGAGGAATGTTCAGAACACCAGGAGACAATGCTATTATTATCCCCATTTTGTACAGGAAGAGCTGAGCTCAGAGGGACTGAGCAGCTTATCCAGCGTGTGAAAGTTAATCATAACTAGGTTTTCCTAACCCTAGAACCAAAGCACTTAAGATATATACTATGCAATCTGGCTTCAGCTCAGCATAGACTGACTTGTAGTCAGAAGAGTTCAAAGGAGTCCAACGGGAGATTATGAACCTTACTACGTGAAATGTTAGTGGAGGTTTAATGACCAACCATTTGACAGAGATGTAATGGCAATCAGAGCATTGTACATGTAGTAACTCTTCCAAGTTGGGAGAGTCTCTTGTGCTAGTCAAGAAACATGGTCCTGCATAGAGGAAAAAGCAAGAAAAGAAGCTGGGCAAATAACAAAGGAAGGAGAAGCCATTTATGGACTTTTTTTCTGTATGAACTTGGTTTTTTTTGGACAGCATTGCTGGGAATTATCAGAATCCGTATTGAAGCAAAAGAATAAGAGTTTCTTCTAGACCCAAATATAATGTGATTGAATGACACCCATCATTCGGTTTTATCTGAGCCATCAATACTTTATGTTAATACATATAAACTGACAGTGATCAGGGTGGGGGTGGATAAGTGGGGAAAGAAGGGGAAGGGGCAAGTCAAGGAATACAAATACAGGACTCATGGCATGGACAATGGGGGATTAACTGTGGGAGAGTGGGGCATGGGACAGCAATGGAGAAAAAGGTGGGACAACTCTAACTGTACAACAATAATAAAAAAAATTAAAAAAGAATAAATGGACAGTGCTAGGGTGAGTCCAAGAGCAATGAAACGGATTCATGTAAGCTGTTATCTTTTTATTAGACACATATACTAGGTACCATAGCCTTTAAATACACATAATAAGTACTTATTTGTAAACACATAATTTTTACATTTAAAATTAGAAAAATTCTCTATGTTTATGTTTTCTTACTCAGAGGAAAGGATTATATCACATGGGTAATTCAATTCCAATAGGGACCTTGATGGAATACGGATGCTTTATTTAGCAGGCACTGTGTTGAAAATATTAATAGGCCTTAATGAAGTGACAAACTAATGGTTACTTGGTTTCTAAGCAATAATGCAATAGCTTAAATGTGTTTTAAAAGTTGTATGCTTCCAAATATGCCCCATATATGCATGAAACATAGCCAAATAAACGTGTTCTTATCCCTTGAACTGAAAATAAAATATAAAAACAAAAATCTTACTTCACAAACCTATTATAAAATATGCAGAATATTTTATACTTAATTTTATTCGTAAATTAACTCTATTCTGTATATGCTACAAATTTCTCTATACAGACATGAATCAAAACATTTGGTCACATTACAAACACAAAGTTAGATTGTTTAAGATGAATCATTCATAATAGTGTTTTCATTTATATTAGGTCTTAAGTAAGCAAGGGTGATTGTCTTTGAAATCCCACTTTTGAAAACACAGATCTTATTCAACTTATTTGAAGACATGTAAACATAAAATAGCCATCATTGTGACAGAAAGAACAAAATCCTAGAAATAACACAACACAGACTCTCAGACCCAGTAATGGTACTCTGAGCTATACAGAGTAGACAGAGCTCACTGACTGATGAATTTGGTGACAAATATATCATTTTATATAATGACAAAGATATTGAAAAGTCTGAGTTGCCTGCATAGATGTTATAATTAGGAAATGTATAGTTTAGTAAAAAAAGAGAGAAAATTCCAGTCATGAACAGCAGAAATGGTAACATCCTTCATTTTTTCCCCACTTGCAGAGATGATAGTGTTACTGTTACTGTTATTTAAAATTGAGAATTTATAAAATGATATATAAAATATATGGTTAAATGGGTATTTTTGTCATTAGTTGATTATTTTGGTGTTTCAGATTTGATTTATAAATGTTTAATAAGACAAATACATGCATGCGTCAAAATTAATATTCAGCTTCAAGCAACTATCTGGACAAAGGAATTAGGAAATCAATTAGATCATTAAATTGAAAACTCTGTCTTATTTAGAAAAATAAGTGACAGATTGTAATGTATGATTTTTAATTTTTCCTATTGAGAAATAGGTACTCAGGATTAATATTTCCATATGGTCATGACTATAAGTAAAGCATAGTATTTTACTTATGTAAAACTAATTATTTCACTAGACTAGGATTTATAAATTTGCTAATTGTTCTTGTTTGGTATGGATATTGATTAGTCATAAGATATTTGGTCATAGCATTTGTAATAAATTGGCCATTAAATCCTAAAAGCAAAAAGCATTTATAAAATATATATTTTTCTCTCATCATAGGTGGCAATATGGTATTTGGAAATTACTAATTCCTAAAATTAATTACTAGTGTTGCTAACAAGAAAATTGTTGTTAAATATTCACATACTACTATGTATTAATATATTAAAATATATTAAGAAAACATTTCTTCTTTTTAACTTTTTTATTTATTCATTATAGAGGGAGAAAGGAAAGGAGAGATAGATCATTTTAAATGTACTAGATCAGCTTTAAAGACTATGTTTACTAATCACAAATCAGAAACACAAAAATATTACGTTTTTTGAGTTTTTCTATGAGACACTTAAATATTTACTTGAAAATTAAGCAATATGACTTTGGAAGTAGTCAAAGCACAACCTCAAAAGAAAAATTTTAAGAAGAATGCCAAACAGTTGATATTTGCATGTGTATATTTAAGACACAAAAAAAATGAAGTAAAAACCAAGTAACTTCCATTTAAGTAAATACAAATTGAAAATTCAGTTCTCTAAACTAAATCTAATATATAAAGTGAAGGCTTGAGAGAAATTTGGTAATAAGTTAAGTTAAAGATTAAAAAAGAGGAGAGCTAATAAAAATGAAATACAAGTTAATAGTTTTATAATAAATTATTTGTTCACTTAGAATTTTAAATGTGAATGAGAAAGTGAATAAATTCAAGAAATGCCTTCCAAATTCAATTCCTAATTGGTAGAGGAAGTGGAAAAACATATATTGTTAAATATATACAGTGGAAAATGAAAAAGACATTGAAAATGAAATATGCATAAGGTGTTCAAAAAAACTAAAATAACATATTGACTTATACCATGGTTTTGACTACCCTAGCCTTAGAGTAGGGTACTCAAATTTCACCTATTATATAGAACAAAACATATGATGATACATTTTTTTAAGATTTTATTTATTTTTAGAGAGAGAGGAAAGGAGGGAGAGAAAGAGGGAGAGAAACATCAATGTGTGGTTGCCTCTCATATGCCCCCTATTGGGAACCTGGCTCAAAACCCAGGCACATGCCCTGACTGGGAGGAGAACCGGTGGCCCCTTGGTTTCCAGGCTGCCACTCAATCCACTGAGCCACACCAGCCAGGGCCATTTTATAACAGGTTTTGCCACAGTGTTCCCAAATAAGCAGTGCAGCTGTTTCTATAATAGCAAAACAAGTAATTTTTACAAATTTGGGACACTAATTCATAAATAGGCAATGGCTGCAGTTTTGTCAGCTGCATCTTAATATTCTGCACAACCCTGCTTGAGAAAATATAAGAGACTACCTCCTTTCACTGCACTGTCTCCTCTCCTTTCAAATAAATACCCTGAAGGTCATTCATAATGAAGTTATAGCAAGAGCTTTTTCATTCAAGAAAAGGTAGATGACAGATACCAGATCTGTAGAAGTCAGTGATAAGATATGAACATAGAAAATCATGGTTTAGAAAAAATAAAGAGGAGGGAGAAAGAACATTGTACCTGGTACAAGTTGCTAATTCCTTTCACAGCCTGGAACCCTAGTTCTTGACTTTCCAGCTTCAGAGCTAAAACATGTTTTTTCTAGTAGAAAGTGGTTTAAAAAAAGAAGAAAAAATTCTATGCATTGTTGCCTTCTTACGAAAGTGGAACTCCATTCCCCCCACCTTCATTCTCTCTATTTTTTGTCTCTGTTTATTTTCTCTCCCTCTTAGAAAACTAGTTTATGGGGAGAATGAGTGTTTATCCTGGCTCAGAGGATGCACGTTTGTGTGATAACTGCTTCCTGCAGTATAGCTGGCAGGATATGATGTGCATACTAAACAAGTTTGCATTAGGCAAGTCTTCACAAAAGCAGATTTTCAGTCTTCACTTTTTCTGTCAGAGAGTGAGTGGGCTTGCTTTGTAATAAACTAGAGTACTGTACTGTTACAAATTCCACTCAGGGTTTTGATAACTGTATCTGTGGAGAAAGGGTACAGAGGATATGTTTGCATCCTATGAAAACAGATCTGTACTTTTCCTTTTAACTAAGATGTTGGTGTCACAGAAAGGCAGGTATTCTCTACACCTAAGTGTTTCTCAAATGTGGCAATGATTTTTGTATGTAAAAGAGTGCTGAAGTTTGCTTTTTGTTTCTATCTGCTGACTTTTTAACAATCTTTCATTGTTTCAGCAATTATTTCTCACACGAAGTCTAATCTAGGAAACATTAATGCTCCCTTTATCTTCATGCATAGACAATATGTAAAAGAGTAATGGGAAAAATATCATTTTTGCCAAAATCTTGGTGAAATTTAATATGTACAAAACCCACAACAATGAAATGTAAGTTGAAAAGCCTCTACATTTGTTCCAATAGTTATGTATAAATTTTAGAAAATATTAACTATAATGATCCTAATTTATGAAACACCTTAAGTTGCTGGTACTCTGGTCTGAATATTTGTGTTCTCTCAAAATTACAATGTTGAAACTAAATCTCCAAAGTGATGGTATTTGGAGGTGTGACCTTTGGAAGGCAATTAAGTCATGTGGGTGAAACACTCATGAATGGTATTAGTGCCCTCCACTTTCCCCACATGAAGACACAACAAGAAGATAGCCTCCTACTAACCAAGAAGCTCACCCTCACCAGACCCTAAATCTGCAGGTGCCATGATGGTAGACTTTCTAGTCTTCAGTACTGTGAGGAATATATAGTTGTTGTTTAAACCCAGTCTATAGTATTTCTATTACAGCAGCCCAAATGAACTAAGACAGCAGGCATATACAAAATTTAAAGTAAAATCAAAGTAATTAATAGTGATGTTTAAAATGCTTATGGCTTAGAGAAGAGCAAATATCACTCCCAATATATTTTAGAGAGGATTTAAGTATGGTTACTATAACAAACTCAAAATAAACAGGGAATTATCTAAAAAGCTTGTGCAAAGAATTAATTTACATAGGCTTTGAATATAGATGATGCACAGAATTATTTGATATATGCTTCAGTTACAATTGCATTATCTCAATTTTTCTCTAATGTAATTTCTCATACTATTATTATTCAAGGATTATTTCTCAAACTTCCATTCTACTCTGGATTGGGAGCTTAAAACAGCTTTTGGACATCTCAGTTGTTATCTACCCAAAACCAATTAAATTCTTTATGGAAACTACCTCTAACAGCGTCTGATATATTGTTACTACCAAAATATATTTGTTGACTGATTTAATTAATCAATAAATAAACTATAATATAACTTCAAGCTAACCAAATAAATTCAAGCTTTTTAATTTTGTATGTGTGTTCAAAATTACCTGAGTTGTTTGAACTCTCAACTATGACAAATAAAATACACATACTATGCAAACCTCAATAGGGTAACACTTGGCCTTTGAAAAAAGATTTGATAGCTTTGTAAATAGAGTCATAATAAGAACCATTTAAATACATAAGCAACATTTGCTGACCTCTCCCTAGTTTATTCATATTCCACAAAGTATCAGAGAGTCAACTATTTAGTATATATAATTAAACCAGAATCCCTTTTAAATTTTGCATTATATAAACCTTCGTTAAACACTTGATAACTGAAACATCATCTATCAGCAACAATGCAATTTAATTCTATTAACTCATAGATTTTTGTACCCCGTGGCCATTGCCCATGTGCCCTCAGACTCATGCAAAGTAAGGTGTGTGCCATAAACACTATAATGACATTATATGTTCAGTTTCTGGACTTTAATAATATTGATATAAATTTAGTGTTTTCAGTCATTTATGATGGGCCTACTTATCAATGCTGATACATCATCAGATAGACATAAACTAACTGAACATCAGATAGATTTATACTAACAACATCTAGAGTTAGTCTCAACCTAACAATAGTAAATTCATTATTTCCAGAGCCTCAGTATAGTACCTTCTCTCCAAAGTCAATCTCTACACTTCAAGAGTTGAAAAGGCCTCATAAGATAAAAGACTTCCCATTGCAGTGGGGAAGACATATAGTATCAATGATGATGATACATGACAGGAAATTCTCAGTCTGAGACTTACATGAACACAATCTAAAAATGAGCACTTTCCTTCAGAAAACTTTCTCAGAAGGTATATGTAACCATTTGATGATTTATACAACCTATGAATAAAAACAAGGTTCTATCCTCTGCACCAATCCTTCTGTGAAGAAAATGATTATTATTTTTCAGTAGCTAAAGGCTACATCTACTTTTTTTAATATTAGGATTACTTCAACAGTGTTCAAAAATATTATGCAATAAATAATAAGGAGGTAGCATAAACAACTCCTGATTTTTGCGCTGCTTTTAACCTTTAGAAACATACATTAGACTGAATTCTAAAAAACTGCTCAGCTAACTTACAGATTTCTCTTGATAATAATTATGTAAGACACAAACCAGTAGAATTAGTATTTACACAAACTGACCTATGTGAAGGTAAAAGGCCTTAATGACACTATAAACACTACTTTACAGAAAGGTATGTCTCCTTTTAAAATTCTCAAGAAAGGGTAGTATTTAAATCTGGATTATTTCTGAGACTTTCTAGAAGCCACTTTATGTATGAAAAACTCTTCAACTAAAAAGAGCTTTAAAATACTGTTTTATGCCACTCTGTCATCAGTACTTAGTAAAAAGACTAACAATGCAAAAAGATAAAAATAAAAATAAACAGTCTGTTGCAGGTATTCATGCAACCTGTTATTCTTCCAATTTTATGACAGGTGTACATTCTGAGTGAAATAGAAGTAACACTTGTCTGCCAAAAAAATCTTTACAAGCAATTGTGCTAAGAGGTTTTATATTAACATTGAAAATGTCTAACACTCACCATGCAAACATTCTCCTTGAGCTTTAACTCAGAGCTATGACTGAGCTTACGACTCTTTAAAGTTGGTCAACAACACCAGAATTAGTGTTTTATAGGACCAGTGATTACAACTTTGGCACTCCTACAAGTCTGGGAAGTATCCATTAGAATCAACAAAAATAGAAATTTAAAACAGAATTAAAGTGACTACTGCAAATTTTATAGCAATTCTTCTAATTTAATGAAGGCAGAGGAAATTTGTTTATTATACTGCAAAAATGTACATTTCACAAAATTCCAAGGTCAAGTCATTGTAATATTTTCATAAGGATAAATGAAAATGCATTTGAACATTTTACTTTATTTAATTAGGATTTATACTGGACTTATTTCGCAGAAGACTTCATGATGTTCTATCATGCTTTATGATGAGATCATCAAGGACAAAAACATAACTGGAACCCTGAGAAGAGGGCATATGAGGAAGAAGAAAATGAAGAAATAAGTACTTTTATCTAGTTTTCATTTTTCAGAAAAACAAAAGCAAGTAAATTATTAGAAAGCAAACTTTTTCTTGATTTAAAAACTATTTTTGAGATATGATTGACATAGAACATTGAATTAGTTTTAGGTGCATATTATACAATAATGATTTGATATACGCAAAAATCATGAAATGATTACCACAAAATATTGTTAACATACGTGTCACACAGATATATCTTTTGTGTGATGACAACTTTAATACTACTCTTTTAGCAGTTTACAAATATAAAATACACTCTTTTTAACACAATTACATCCCCAGGAGTTATTTATTCCATAAATAGAATGTGTAACTTTTGACCACCTTCACCCATTTGGACAATGTCCTTCCTTCCCTTCTGGCAACCACCAATCTGTACTCTGTTTAGATGAGTTCAGTTTTTTCTCTCTGATTCTACATAAAAATAAAATTGTATAGTATTTATCCTTCTATAATTTATTTAACTTAGTGTAATTCCCTCAAGGTCTGTTCTCGTTGTAACAATGGCAGGATTTTCTTAATTTTTATGATTGAATTATATACGTGTGTGTGTGTGTGTACACACACACACACACACACATATATATATATATATATATATATATCAGAATTTTTAAAATATCTATTCATCTATCAGTAGATACTTAGGTTGTTTCCATGTCTTGGCTATTACACATGATGCTGCAATGAATGAGAGTACAGATATCAGACTTATTGGAAGCTGAACCCTCAGACAGCAGATTCTAAAGTATGTGTGAGATTGGAGCTGCTGAGGAACCACAAAAACACAGGCGCTAATAGCAAAGCAAGGGCTTCATTGAAAGCAGAGCCCCTAGGGAGCAAGTGAGGGGAGCTGAGGCAAGTTCCCATTTCAGACCAATTCTCATCAGGGTGGTTCTGTGCAGGGTTTTTAGAGAAACAAATAAACAACAACAACAACAAAAAAAACCCACGCACTATGAGGAAGTACTTGTAATTGGTTACTTTGAACTGCTCTACTTTTCTCTTAGTGTGTTTTCTCTAGTTCCTGGGACTCATTTCTGCAGCTTTCTGGCTCTAGTTCCTGGAACTATCCTATCCCTGATGGATTACTTGAGTGCTGTTACACTCTGGTCTTTTTGTTCCCATATCCTTTCTTGCTGGCTGTCGTGCTTCTATGCAAGGTCAGACCAGGCTGTTAGTATGCAAATGTACTTTTTTCAGGGGTGGAGATGATTGTTTCTTTTTTTTTCCTTCTGCACTGAGCCCTATGGAGATAGCCAGTTAAGAATTGTTTGTTTACTGCCATTAAGTTGAACCTGTGAACACGAGTCTTATTGGCCAAGCTATCAAGGGCAGCAGCCACAAAATCCAGCTCCTTCCATGGAAACACTATGAGCTGGAGCTGTTCAGATGGAGAGCTCAAAAATAGCACCAACTGTCCTCACCCAACTCTGCAGAGTATTGCAGTAAGTTTCTAGATGTGTGTTAAATAAGAATCCTGACAGGCCACAGCATGTAGGATATGCCTCTTTCAGGAGAAAAACTGAACATTTCAGTCTCCTACCTCTGTGCTGGGTCCTGAAGGGCATAGCCATGGTGAGTGAGTCTTGAGACTATTAAAAACTTTCTTTGTTATAGCTTTGTGAAGGGTCTCATGGACCCAAGTTCCTTGGGTTTCAGAGCCATATATCTTGGGTGCTTGTCTCTCAGGTGGGAGATTTAAAAGATGGAGTGTTAGATCTTCATGCCTCAGGGAGAAGCTGAAAGTTTGAGTTCCCTCCCAATTGTGTGTTACCCTGCCACTGGTGGGTATTCTGTTGAGATGGTACCTCAACTTCTTCAATTCAATGTAGTTTTTTTTTAATGTTTCTCACTCAACATGTAGAAGTCCTTGTCTACTTTTTGGATTTGTTTCAGAAGTAATTGTTCTGTATGCAGCTGTAGATTTTGTGTATCCATGGGAGGAGGTTAAGTCAGGAGCCTCTTATGTTACTATCTTGAACCAAAAACTCAGAAGCAAGTATTTATTTCTTGTAACTAAGCTCAAGGAAAATTTTACCATATCGGATACTGGATAAGTGGAACTCTATAATATTGTGAGTGATGAAAAATTTTAAGCTAGAGTTGTGTTAAAATGAAAACATGAAAAATATTTTAAAAATAATTTCCAACTTCATAAAAAGTCATTATAATTTTTGTTTGAACCATGGATAAAATTTATCTTATTTTATTTTATTGTGTCATCAACAACAACATGAGACCTATCCTTTAAAAAATTTTAACTGTATAATATAGAATTGTTAAATATAGGCACTATGTTGTAGAGCAGACCTGTAGAACTGATCACCTTGTATAACTAGAATCTTATTACTGTGGAGAGCATCTCCCAATATATACCTTCCTTAGCCCTTCACATCCACTATTATCTTTGCTTCTATGAGTTTGACTATTTAAAATGCCTCTTATATATGGAATCCCATTTATAATAACTACTTGGGACTCCCCATACATCTCAACTAACAAATAATGGAATTATAGTGTTGGTTGGGGTGATTGATCCTGACTACCAAGAGGAAAATTCTACTACTCCACAAGAAAGGTAGGGAAGAGTATGTTTGGAATAGAGGAGATTCCTTAAGGTGCCATTTAGTATTACCATACTCTGTAATTAGGGTCAATGAAAAACTGAAACAACCCAATCCAGGCAGGATTGGTAATGGCCCAAATCCATGGGGAATGAAAGTTTGGTTTAGCCCAGCAGGTAAAGAACATGACCAAATGATGTACTTGCTGAAGACAAATAAAATGCAGAATGCATTGTAGAAGAAGGTTTTTAAAATAACAGCCACAACCACATTATCACTTACAAAAATGAGAATTATAAATATCACAATGTTTATTCCTTAGTTTGCTCCAATGTGTGTGGTTTTTTGTTTCTCCCTTTCTTATCCATTTATGTAATAAAAATATATTGTTTATATATATTATAAAATTTAGGTATTATTAATTTTATTTCACAACATTTATATGTAAGGGAGAAGGATGGATATCATTCAAGGAATAACTTCTACCAGAAAAAAAGTGAATTCTTCTATGAGGCTCAGAACTTTTCAGACAAGTTTAAGAATAAGGAAAAATGTCTGTTCAAGTCCTTTGCCCATTTTTTAATTGGGTTGTTTGTTTTCCTGGACTGGAGTCATGATAAAACATACTAGCAAGCAAAATATAACCAGAAACATTGAAATAAAGAACAAACTGGCAGTAACCACAGGGGAGGTGGGAAGGGATAAGGGGGGGGAGGGGGGAGGGTTTTCAGGGACATCTATAAAGGACACATAGACAAAACCAAAGAGGGTAGGATCAAGGGTAGGAAGTGGGGATGGCTGGGGTAGGGAGAGTGATGGGGAAGAAATGGTGACAACTGTACTTGAACAACAATTTAAAAAGTTAAAAAAAAAGAATGAGGAAAAGCCAGGGAGAGCAAAATGATCAACCCTTCTTTTTGTAAACAATTAACTCCGTGCATCTGATTTATGCCTCCTATCCAAAGGGACAGTTTAGCTTAATCAAAAATTACACAGTAATAGAAGGAATGACCAGAAGATTGTTGAAGATAATTCAAGTGTTTTACTGCTTTGCTTCTTAAATTGTGTGGCTTTTGTTGTTGTTCTTCTTCTTTACAATTTTTCATATGCAGTCTTTTAAAAATTTTTGTTAAGTATGCATGTTAAATAATAAAAAAGACTACTGATTACTGGGTTTTCTTATTTCCAGGAAGATAGAATTATCTGACTTCTAAGGTGTTTTGCAATTCTAAAATACTATGATGATTTTAGTTTGATAGATATGTTTTGAATTCACTATTCAGTGTTAAGTCTTATTTCTGTAAGTCATGTAATCTTTCAGCTAATTCAGTTCATAGAAAAAGATGTGTGGAGAGGAAATACAGTTGACTGGATCTTTCAATTTTCACTTTTCAACAGGTTATATTTATATCATGCTGATACCATAAAAAGAGATGAGTAAAAATAATTATGCTAGGTGGAAAAAGCTAGATCCAATATATATAGCAACTCAGTGTGTTTTCTGTCTTTTATAATATCCTTAATGTTAAAGTAATATGTGGTAATGGAAGATAAACTTGAAAACACAGATAAGCAAAAAAAGACAAAGAAGAACAAAAAGGAGAAAAAAACTATTTTAATTCCAACATCTGTAAATAATCCTTGCTCTTTTTACAGTATATCTTCTTTAATTCATCTCTGTCTTTTACATCCCACCTCTGGGCATAATATACATGCAATTTTGTACCTTGATTAATTACCTCATTGCCATATTATTGTTTTTCATGTTAATAAAATGAGGTGTCATTCTCATGTCTATTCCATAAAAGTCATTTGATTTGCAGTAACATTATTTAACTAATCTTCTATTTTCGATATTTCAGTTTGTCCAAATTATTTTTGTTCAACTGAACACAGCTTTAATGTACATTTTGACAGAGCTGAAAAAAAAGTATTCTGATATTTATTCCCTGGCTATAAATCACTATTTTGATTTATATAGAATATATTTTAAGTATAAAATATGAAGGAAACATACAGTTACAGAAAAAGTATATGTATATTTCCTAAATTACTATTTATTCTAACATACTTAACTGAATAGTAAGTCTTTTCCATTCCAATTTGATATGCTCTATTATAATATACTAAATATTTTTATTTTAAGTATATTTATTGATTATGCTATTACAGTTGTCCCAATATTTTTCTCCTCTTTATCCTCCCTCTGCCCTGCTACCCCCACCCTCCAGCATCCCCTTTACTTCACGCCCATGGGTCTTTTGGTTTCTCCATATCCTATACTGTTATTAACCTTGCCCTGCCTACCTTGTACCTACCATTTATGTTTCTTATTCCCTGTGCCTTTTTCCCCATTGTCCCCCTCTCCACTGATAACCCTCCAAATGATATTAATTTCTATGATTCTGTTCCTATTCTAGTTGTTTGCTTAGCTTTTGTTTTGGTGTTTGTTTTTTAGGTTCAGGTGTTGATAGTTGTGTTTGTCGTCATTTCGCTGTTCATAGTCTTTGATCTTCCTCTAATTTCTAGATAATTCTCTTTAACATTTCATATAACAAGGGCTTGGTGATGATCAACTCCTTTAACTTCACCTTATCTGGGAAACACTTTATCTGCCCTTCCATTCTAAATGACAGCTTTGCTGGATAGAGTGTAATCTTGGATGTAGGTTCTTGCCTTTCATGACTTTGAATACTTCTTTCCAGCCCCTTCTTGCCTGTAAGGTTTCTATGGAGAAATCAGCTAATGGTCTTATGAGAACTCCTTTGTAAGTAACTGTCTCCTTTTCTCTTGCTACTTTTAAGATTCTCTCCTTATCTTTAATCTTGGATAATTTAATTATGATGTGCCTGGGTGCATTCCTCCTTGGGTTTAATTTCTTTGGGACTCTCTGGGCTTCCTGGGCTTCCCGGACTTCCTGGAAGACTGTTTCCTTCACCAGATTTCTTTCATTATTTGTTCAAAAAAGTTTTCAATTTCTTCCTTTTCTCCTTTTGGCATCCCTGTGATTCAGATGCTGTGCTTAAAGTTCTCCCATAAGTTCCTAAGCCTCTCCTCATTTTTTGAATTCTTGTTTCTTCATTCTGTTCCATTTGGATGTTGATTTCTTCCAAATCATTGGTTTTTGAGTCCCAGTTTCCTTCCCTTCACTCTTGGTTCCCTGTACATTTTCCTTTATTCCACTTTGTGTAACCTTCATTTCTTCCTTCATTTTGCAACCAAGCTCAATCAATTCTGTCAGCACCCTGATTACCAGTATTTTGAACTCTGCCTCAGATAGGTTGGCTATCTCCTTGTCACTTAGCTCATTTTCTGGAGTTTTGATCTGTTCTTTCATTTGAGCTGCATTTCTTTGTCTTGCACACCTGTTATGTTGTAAGGGAAAGAACCTTAAGTACTTACCAGGATGGGGCAACCCTCTTTACTGAGTTGTGGCACTGTCTGTTGGGGGAGAGCTCAGAGGGGAAAATGGCACTTACTGGCTCTGCTGTAGGCCCACTTTCCAATGAACTCTCCTCTGAGACTGGGTGTTTATCCTGCCTTCAACCCCCCCAGTATTTTATAAGTAGAAGTTTTGAGTCTTTAGTTTTGTGGCCAACCAACCCCACGTTGCCTGCACTGTCTGCCTCCTTGATGTGGATCCTCTCCACTTGGCTGCCCATTTCTGCCCCTTCTACCAGTCTAGATGAGTGTTTCTTTAATTCCTTGGTCATTGGAGTTCCATGCAGTTTGATTTTATGTCAGTTCTGGTTGTTTTTTTGTTTTTAAATTGGTTGTTATCCTTCTTTTGGTTGTGCAAGTAAGGGAAGTATTTCTAACTATGCTTCTGTCTTGACCAGAACTCAGAAAAACTAGTTTTGTTTATTTTATTTTACTGTCATTTTATTAAAGTTGTCCCAACTTTTTCCCCATTTATATCCACTGCCTGCACCCCCACTCCCACAGTCATTCCCTACCCTGTTGTCCATGTCCATGGGTCATTGATACATGCTTCTTGATTAGACACTTCCTCTTCTTCCCCCACTTCGGCCCCTCTCACCTCATCACTGGTCATTGTCAATCTGTTTCTTCCTTCCATGCTTCTGATTCTTTTTGAGTCTTTTTGTTTTGTTGCTCTTTCTATGATTTTTTTTTCTACCTTGGCCTACAGCTTGCTGATTTAATCCTCTGCTTCATTTCAGGTGTTGTATTTCTCATTTCCTCCTGGATTTTATTGATATTTTCTATGTCCTTTTCCATGCTCATGTAGTTCCCAGTATGTTTCTTGTAGCTTCTCGGTTGTTCTTTGTAGTTCTCACTGAGCTACTTGAACATCCTTATAACCATCATTTTGAACTCAGTGTCTTATAGTTTACTGACCTCAGTTTCATCTAGTATTATTTCTGGGGATTCCACCTTTCCTTTCTGTTGGAGATTGTTTCTTTGTCTCTCCATTTTAGGTGGCTGTGTTTGATTGTTTCTGCATATTAGATTGATCTCCTTTGACTCCTTGTCTTTGTAGTGTGACCTTCTGTGGTAGGTGACCCGTGGGGCTCAGTAGTGCAGTCACCTTTATCTCCTGAGGTTGATACTCTTGGGATGCCATTTCTGCCATTTATGTGGGCTTTCTAGTTTTAATTGGGTTTTTGTTGTTGCTGGGTCATTCTGGTGACCCATTCTGATGACCATTTGGTTGGTCCATCACTATGGCTGTCTGATTATTAAGTGTCATACCATCTACTATGTCTTGTATGTTATTGTGTAGGTGCTGTTAGAACAAAACCAGATAGCCCAGGAAACAAACCCATACCCACAAAAATAATCCCCACCCACAACCATACTATCAATATCAAATGAACCAATATAAATAAAGTGTAAATGGAGTAAGACTATTATAAGAAAGGAAATACAAATATGAGATGACTAACTGAAAGAAAAATGATTTTGAGAGAGTAGAGGGAGGATTAATAATAAGAGTAGGGAATAGAAACAAGGCAAAGAGAGAAAAATAAAATTTATATCATAAATAAAAGAGGGTGGAAAGAAGGCAGAATGGATTAAGAGAAGTGAAGCATATAGTATTAGGTTTAAACAAAAATTCATTTAAAAATATAAGGAAAAATAGGAACCAAATTGGAGATTATGATCCACCATAGTGATATCAACAGCAAATGAGCAAAGATTAGTATAGGTGGGATAGGAATAAGAGGGAAAAAGAAAGAAAGAAAAGCTTAAGAGTTGTCTAGAGGATAGAAAATTGATTTTAAGAAGATAGAGGGAGAAGGAATACTATGAGTAAGGAATGAAAACCAGGCTAAGACAGGGAAAAATTAAAATTTAAAATGACAGAAAGAGCAGGGAAAAGTCAAAATGTAGTGGGTTATGGGAATGGTAATATTTGAGATCTGCAACACAAAAATAGTGAAGATCTAGAAATGAGATTAAACAGCAACTACCACTGTATCCAAAATAAACAAGCAAAGGTGGAGAGGTGAATGAGGGTATTTAAGAATGAGAAAAATAATGTGGGATGACTGATGACAGGAAAAATTATTTTGAGAGGCTGGAGTGGGGAGAGATAATATGAGTGCAGAATAGAAACAAGTCATAACACGATAGAAATAAAATTTAAAACAAAAATTATAAGAAGAGGGAAGAAGGTAAAATGGAGAAAGAGAAGAGGGGAACAGAATATGATATTTGAAATAACTATAATACAAATGCTACTGACCTAATAAGCATTTGCTTGAATTAAAAGAAATTAATGCTAACAAGCTGCAGGAGAGAAACTATCTCAAATCATGGAGAAAACCACAGTGGAATTCATTTCAGTAGAATTCAGTGTTTACCACTGTATTCTCTTCCTGGACCCACCCCTAGTGATATCATTTGGTGTTCTAGTCTGGTCCTAGGCAGCCTGTTTGAAGCTGCAAGTGATCCACAGTCTGTGGCTGTCTCCTTCAGATTTGGTTGGACCCCAGTGTTTTGCCCTGATGGCTTACCATCAGCCCTGGGCCCAGGAGTGATTCCTTTAATGACCCAAGAAGACTGCCTGTACCTTCTCCACCTGCCCCCAGAGGGGGCCTCTGGTGTGATCAGGTAGGTGGGAACCCTGGGTCACCCCAAGGAGGCACTATTCAGTCTTCTGGGAAGATGGTGAGAGTGTTTTCCCTTCCCCTCACCACACATCTTGGCCTGTCCCAGATTGTTTCTAATAATGTATGGCTTTTGGCAAATTTGCTGACCATTTCCTGTAAGGGGCCTGTGTAAAAGGGGCAGGCAACAGCTCTGTCTGGACTCAGGCTGGGTGAGGCCCTAATCTCCCCTTGTAGTGCCTGTCTCTATTATATGCTCTACTGGGTTTAGTGGATCAGAGCCTGAGGATCATTGTAGCTGGTAGTATCTGGTTAAGGGCCCCTTCAGAGGTTTTTCTTCTTTCTGCTGTAGAAATGTGCCCTGCAGGATGATGCTGAGCCTAGTCTCACTGATCTGCACAGCCTATAATACCCCAGGAGGGGGTTGGGCTCATCTCTATGTGAGGGGATCTGGCTGTCTGCAGCACTTCTCAGGAGTTCAGCTTTTCAGTCTTTAGCTTGCTGCCCTCTCCAAGGAGGATCATCCCAAATTCTCCACTCTGAACAGCCCCCTTCTCACCAACCTTACTAGGTGGGACCCACAGTCCCTTAAGTGTGACTATCCATCTGAGTTCTCTGTTAGCAGAACCACTGCACCCTTGTGCATGTGCAAGCGAGCCCCAGGTCCCTGCTGAGTCTTGGGTCTGGCCTCTGTTCCCTTTTTAAAAGTTTCTCTGTGGTCCACACACTGCAATACCCAGCCCCGGGAGGCCTGTTTTCCTTACTCTCCCCTTTCTGCAAGATCACAGTCTGTCATTGTAAGGGCCTCCAAAAGTTTTAGTTAAAAGTTTCTCTCTGGATCTTTCTCCAATGGCATTGGGAAGAGCCCCACAACTATACCATGACACAGGATGGTGATGGGGTGCTGTCCCCACTCCCTCCATAGATTTGGAACCTCAGGCAGTCCCATTCCCACCATACTGTTTCTGGAGCCAGCACCTCTCCAGCTGGTGGTCTCCCTCCGCCACTGGTACTGGAGGCTCCTGTGCCTATCCACTGCTGCTTCAGCCCTGCACCTCCAAAAGTGCTGGTTTGTTCCCCAGTGGCAGCAGTTGCTCTGCTTGGAGAGCCCAGGCTGTCCATTCTTACGTGCCCTGCTGGCAGGCAGGCTCTCACCTACTCCCACATACACTCCCCGCTCTCTCATCTGCATACATGCTCACTCACACTCTCACTCTCCTCTAGATTTTCTAGTTGAATGCTCTGTGGTTTGGCTGCAAGATTGATCAGTGCCAAGGAGCTAGTGAACAGAGCTGTCAGCTACTCTGCAGCCATCTTGGACCCCGCCTCCATATACTAAGTAATTATCTTCTTTCTTTCCTTCTATAATTGCTGTTTTGTTCAATTAATCTGTAAAGCTTATACTTGCACTGGTATAACACAATTTTTGTTATAGCTCTCTGCCAACTGATTTTACATTGTGTAGACAATTGTTATAATTTTTAATTTATACATCGCAGCAGGGAAAATCAACCATGATAGATAGTTCATATATATGATATGTGATAGTGAAGATTGGTAATGTCCTGATAGACACACTGATAGCTAATAAGTCCATTTACTTTAATTCATTTTGATGTGACTGATGGTCTTTGTACTGATAGTCTTTGTACTGTATGTGACTTGTGTTGCTGCTCTCAATTAAGAATGACAAGTAAGAAGAGTCTTCTTTAGATGTAGAAATACAATTCTTGGAAGATAGCTCTGATGGTGAATTAAAGCCCTGAGAGTCAAGAACATGATTTCTTCTCATTAGCCAACCCAAGGGTAATTTGAGAAAGTAGAAATCTTTAAATATTTCATATGAGCGTTTTTTCCTGTTCTTGGACTATAATAAATGTTAATATTCTTTAGTTTGGCTCAAAGTATGTTTCAAAGACACTCAGAAATATGCCCAAAAAGCATTGTTTTCAACCTTGCCATTCTATTATTAATAATAGAACACTGGGAAATGGCTAATAAAAACAGAGAAATAATATCCTGATTTCATTACTCCACTAAGCAAAATGATATAATGATTAAATAATTGAAATTGCTTCCTTTTCTTGAACATGACAGAAAAGCAGAAGACTTAATAATATGTGATTCTAACATCTTTATCCATAAGGGAAAATATGAACTATAGGGTGACCCCATTTTTATGAAGTCCTGAGCCTAATTACACTTTATAAATTTGACTTAAAATGCATTTTTGGTTTCTTGGATCCCAGCAAAAATATGTTCAATGAGAAAAGCAAGAACAAAAGATAGAATAATCAGGAAAAAATAAGAGAAGTTATATTTGTCCTTGAGAAATTGGAGAAATATAGGTAATGTACTGTATTTTACTGGACTAGATGTGGCATATACACTTTTACATTGATTCCTTTAAATATAAAGTGGTCTGGTGGTAAAACATTTTAAATTTGAGACTTTATCTTTAATACTCCAGTTAGGCCTGAAAGATTTCTCAGTTCTTAGAGCTCATTGGGGATTCAATAACAGGACATATTCATTCAAAAAGAGTAAAATAATCAAGGATATCATTAGACAAAGTATACAAAGGATATAATTTAGACTAATTATACAAACTATAGGCATGCTTTTTAAGGAAAAAACATTAACTCTATAATAAACAATTTTAGATAACTAACCGTGTATGGCCTCATAAACTCATATATTATTATTTCTCATTATATGTTGGAAATGTCAAAACATATTCCTTTTTTAAAGGTTTTTCAAAAATATTTATTTTTAGAAAGAGGGGAAGGGAAGGAGAAAGAGGAGAGAAACATCAATGTATGGTTGCCTCTCATGTGGCCCCCACTGGGGATCTGACCAGCAACCCAGGCATGTTCCCTGACTGGGAATCAAACCAATGACCCTTTGGTTCACAGCCCATGCTCAATCCACTGAGCTACACGAGCCAGGGCTCAAAACATATCCCTTTTAAAAGATTGTTTTTGACCTTATCTGAGTAACTTCAGTTGTTAAGTACTTTGTATTTGTTATAAGGCAGTTGTATTATTTTGGTGATGGGAATGCCTGAGGCACTCACTTGGGCCAATCCTACTTATGGAATTCCCCACAGACATTTTCTGAACCAGAGACAATGCTGTAGCTGGGCAGGTCTTTGTAATTCTCATTATGATTTCAAGATACATTTCTGCAAAAGTCATCAGAGAATTTTGAAAAAAAAGATCTATTACTCACAAGTCCTAGAGGGTATGTGGCATGCCCAAGGGCCACAAAATGATGTCTCAGGTATAGAATAAGAACACTGGGGACATGGGGCTCTCCTTTGATTGGGGTCCAAGAGAGTAGTTCCAAATTTAAAACATAAGAGTGGAGAAAAATGAGATCACACAACTGGTCAGTTATCTAGGCTACCTAGGGTTTTCTAAAAGGGGAACTTCATGGGTGTTGCCTGGTTTCACTTCTAGTTGTTTTCTTAGTAGCTGTGTCATACAGCTGTCAATAATGTTTATTTGAGGTGGATCTCTGAAATGGATGCCTCAACAAGCAAAAGCTTATTATAAGGCAATTGGCACTTACACTACAGCAGTTATACTAATGAGGCAAAGCCATCTTTGCAGAAAAGGCATTAAAGACAAAGCAAGAGAAGGACATTGGTGTTTTCAGGACACCCATCATTCTCCCCTCTATTCCACAATTCCAATTACTATTAAAATTCTCTCTAAAACCAGCTTCAATCATGTGCTCCACAGTTACCTCTCTTTTGTTGGGTCCTGATCACCTGGAAGATAAAGCTCAAACTTACTCTGACAGCATGTAGTTTACACTCCAATATAAAAAAACTATTTTTGATTACCTAATAGCCTTCTTACTTTGACGAATTTATGCCATTCTAGATGCTCTGTTTGTTGAAAATGTCCTTCTTTTCTTTAGACTTAATCATATTTGAGTTAGGGACACAAAAGATTTCTATTCATAAGCCAAGGTTTGTTCAGCTCCTTGATGCAGAACTAAACCCATTTGCTTGTGCTATCATAGTATTTTGTTTATACTTCTACAATATGTCAAATATATCACAACCTAAACTTATTATATTTTGTCATGCCCATGCTTGCAATTGCCACTAGATTGTGAGCACATTGAGAAACAGACTATAAACTTGACCTTATCTGAGAAGCACTTTATCTGTCCTTCCATTCTAAATGAAAGTTTTGCTGGATAAAGCAATCTTGGATGTAGGTTTTTGGATTTCATGACTTGGAATACTTTTTTCCAGCCCCTTCTTGCCTGTAAGGTCTCTTTTGAGAAATCAGCTGACAATCTGATGGGAACTCCTTTGTAGGTGACTGTCCCCTTATCTCTTGCTGCTTCTATAATCCTCTCCTTCATTTTATTTTATTTATTTTTTTAATTTTTATTAATTTAATTTATTTATCTTTAGAAGGGAAGGAAAGGAGAGAGGGAGAGAAATATCAATGTACTGTTGTCTCTCGTGCGTCCCCTGCTGGGAACTGGTCTGCAACCCAGGCACATGCCCTGAATGGGAATCAAATCATGATTATTTGGTTCATAGGCTCACACTCAATTCACTGAGCTACACCAGCAAGGGACTCTCCTTCATTTTAATATTGGGTAATGTAATTATGATGTGCCTTGGTGTGTTCCTACTTGGGTCCAACTTCTTTGGGACTCTCTGAGTTTCCTGGAGTTCCTCCTGGAAGTCTATTTCCTTTGCCAGATTGGGGAAATTCTCCTTTATTATTAGTTCAAATAAGTTTTCCACTTGTTGCTCTTCCTCTTCCACTTCTGATACCCCTATAGTTCGGATGTTGGAACGTTTAAAGATGTCCTGAAGGTTCCTAAGCGTCTCCTCATTTTTTTGAATTTATGTTTCTTCATTCTTTTCTGTTTGGTTATTTTTTTCTTCCTTCTGGTCCACTTCACTAATGAGTTCCAGTTCTGTTTCTATCACTATTGGTTTCCTGTGCATTTTCCTTCATTTCACTTAGTGTAGCCTTCATTTTTTCATCTAATTTGCAACCAAATTCAATCAGTTCTGTGAGCATCCTGATCATCAGTATTTTGAAGTGTGCATCTGATAGGTTGGCTCTCTTTGTCGCTTAAAAGTATTGGCTCTGGGGCTTTGATTTGTTCTGTTTGATCCATAATGTTTTGATCTCATTGTGCTTGTTACATATGAGGGGCAGAGCCTTAGGTGTTCACCAGGGTGGGGCGACCCAGTCAGCTGGGTTGTGATGCTGTATGTGGCGGCGGGGTCAGAGAGGGAATAATGGTGCTTTCTCTGCTCCTATTTCAGTTCCTTCTGTCACTTCCCACAAGCAAGTTGTGCCCTGCTGCTGGTTCCCATGTGGGTGGGCTTGTGTATGTTCTAGGACCCTGTTGGTCTCTCCAACAAACTCTCCTGTGAGTCTCTCCAATGACTCTCCTGATTCTCTCCCGGCACCACAGCCCCCACAAGTGTTTTCAATCAGTGATTTTAGGCTTTATTTCTTGTCATTGGGGCCCTGGTTTGTGAAGTCTGTCTCACTGCTTGTTTTTTGCCTGGTTTATCTGCACACAAATGTGTTTGCCCAGTCAGCCAAACACCTTCTGTGCCTCACTGGGTCTGCTCATTTCCTCCCTGCGCCCGGGGTCTGCTAGCGCCAAACTGCCCACAGACCAGAGCCTGGCAGCCACCACCTATTCCTGCCACTACCCCACTCTGCCGGCCGCCTACTCCACCCTTCTTACCAGTCTGGATGAATGGTTGTTGGACTTCTGTATAGTTCAATTTTCTGTCTGTTCTCATTGTGTTTTTGTTTCTAAATCTTGGTTGTCCTAAATTTTGGTTGTGAGAGGAGGCACAGTATTTCTACCCATGCTTCCATCTTGGCTGGAAGTCTGCATTTTTTTCATTCAGTAGATTAGTGAATAAAACAGCCATGGCACATTTACACAGTGAATACTACTTGGCCATTAAAAAGAACCTTTCACCTTTTGTAACAGCCTGGGTAGACCTGACAAACATTATGCTAAGTGAAATAAGTCAGTCAGAGAAAGACAAGTACCATATGGTTGTATGTCTATGTATACTCTAATGAATAAACTGGAATAACAAGCAAAATAGAGGCAGTCTCATAGACAGGGAGCAGGGTAACAGCTCTGACAGTTTGGGGTGAAGGAAATGAGCAAAAATAAAAAAGGACTCATGGACATAGACAACAGTGTGGAGATTGGAGGTGAGGAAGAGGGGTGGATAAAGGTATAAAACAGCACAAGGGATAAATGGAAATGGGGAAAAACAATAAAAAGTGGGAAAACATAATGGGATTAATTTTGTTTTCCAATAATAGTCATTTTCTCAAGCATTATAATAACGAGATTATATCAACATATATTATGCAGCATAAAAATTATTCCAGGCACTTACAGAAAAGGGGATTTAATACAGGGAATTTAGTGCTTAAAACCTTTGAAAGTATTAGAAATCAACTGTGGAACACCAGTAGGTTTCAGATTCATTAATGCAATTGTAGTCAGGAAACCGTAGGGAACAACCTAAAATGTCACACTTTCCCTCCAGCTCTGACATGTGTGACTTAACAGGAAAAGAAAGAGTCTGCCTGACTGTGAAAATTAGTCATGTCTGGCAAACTTGGTATTGACAGTTCTTACCTTTTGTAATAAAGACAAATGACTTCTCTCATATGTCTCCTTTCTCTTTCTGGTGCATCTCATTGGCAGAATCTAAATTGTATCTAAAACTTTAATGGTACAAATGTAAAAATGGCTTTTCAGTGCCAAAAATCTAATGGTTTTATAATAATGTAGTGATAACTGTATCAAACTTTAATTTTGAAGCAATGTGGATGGCAGTATTTTTCATATTTTTTAAAATAAATGTTTAAATAAAAGCTTCGGATCTTTTTCTCTCATTTATTTCTACCACCCTTATCTGCATATTATCTTTAATTATCTTTCTTGACTAACACACTTGTTTGATGAATATTGGTAGACCCTAGTTATTGATGGATTTGTTTCAGAAAACTGGTGACTATTCAAGATTTTTCTTACAGGAAAGGTCAAAAGCTTTCATGAGAAAAGATGGGTTTTTTTTGGTTTCACCACTGAAGTAATGATGAGCTATCACTGGTAATCCCTCAGTCAATTTTATTTGCATATTACATCTTCATAAACTCTATCACAAACTGAGAGGTCATTAAGACACATGAGCATCCAATGAATCCAATTGCAATTGTATTGGATACATATACAAATATTTTATCATTTTTATTGTAATGTTGATTTTTTACTTTTTTCACTTTTATTTCCAAAAAGATTCTGTCAGCATTTTACAGTAATGATATAAGTAAATGTTATATTACTATCTTTTTTGTCATAACTCTGGTTGGGTGTCCAAAACTAAAAAATTAAAGGAATGACTATAACCTTTGACTCCAATATTTTTCCAGGTTAGTTGAATAAATAAAGCTTCCTTGTGGTGGAAATTGGAGATGAGAGAGAGAAATAATAGGAGGTAAGAAGTCTTGGTAGGAAAATTCTAGAGTACCCTTTTTCCTTCTATTTATATGCTTCCCAAAACAAGTTCCAATGGTATTTATTCTGCATAGAAAAGTGAGTCTTCTGCAGATAAATGCTTAAGGTCTGATAAAGTTGTATTCAAATGGACGGTATTGTGTTCATCTTCCTCACAATGAAAAAAACATATTTTCCTCAAGGAAAAAATGTAAACACTACTTTTATTTGAGGTGTCCACACAGGAAAAATACTGTGTGTGCATGTGTGTGTGTTTGCTTCAGCTTTATATCTCAAGTAGATTCTCTTTCTCAGAAATAGCTAAAATCAAACAGATGTTTACAAATGTTGATTTTGTGTATTTCTCTAATCTTGGGAAATACTGTCTACTAATTCCTGTAATATCTCTTATGATCACATGCTGCAATCAATGCTTTCTTTCTGAAATTAAGTATCATTGCCCAAGAGGATCCAGAATATCTTCCTATAGCACTTGGAATAAATGTAAGCAATACAGTTTTTAAAAAGTTACTACTATTTTCAGCCATTAGCTACTGTTTATAGTATATATTTAATGAAAATTGCTAGTCTCTAGATACAATATTCACTATAAAAACCACATGATGGCCCTGGCTGGTGTGGCTCAGTCATTGAGTGGTGTTCTGCAAATCAAAGTGTGACCAGTTTGATTCCCAATCTAGGGCACATGCCTGGTTTGCAGGCCAGGTCCTCAGAAGAGGACGCACAAGAGATAACCACATATTTATGTCTTGCTCCTTTTCTTTCTATCTCCCTTCCCCTCTCAAAAAATAAATAAATAAAATCTTTAAAATGTATGATGTATAAAACAACACAATAATAAACATATTATGGAAATTTTGTAGTAATAAGCAGATAATATCAGAAAGTTAAAAACAAACACCGTTTTTAACCTAGGACACACATGCATGTACATTCTTCACAAGAGAAATAGAGATATGAGAGGAACATCTTAATGTTTTAAGAATTCATATTTTGGAGGAAGAAAATGGCGGCGGAGTAGGATAAAGTGACTCCAGTTCTCGTACCCCTGGGAGAAAATCCTGGCAGATCTACTGAGGAACAGCACAATCAGTTCCCCAACCAACAATTCCCCAGCATTTATGAAAATAGGAGATCAGAGATAGTGACAGACCAGACAGCTACAGGTCAGTGGGGTCTCAGGGACGTGAGTAAGGACAGAGGTGGCTGGGCCCACAGCCCTCGGCTGGCGCATAACAGCCCTGAGCTTTGGCTGCCACAACTGTCGGGGCCTAGAGGCTTCTGTCTGTGACCAGCAACAGGGGCGTCTGCCACAGAGGACTCATCGGGAGCCTGGCACCTGTGAGTAAACACAAAAGCAGCAACAGCAGGGCTGGCTATCCTCGGCCAGCTCATAACACCTCAGAGCCACCGCCTTAGGGGTATAGAGGTTTCTCTCTGTGGCCAGTGCTATGGAGGACTCATTGGGAGCCCAACAACCAGTGGAGCATTAGGCCTACGGCAGGGTCCTTGAAAGAGAGCTGGCTCTGTCGCTCCCCATCTAGGCTGGACTGGGTGACAGAAACCTGTCTGCCTAGGTGTGCAGGGAAGGTGGCAAGGACAGGGGGCCGTGCTCAGTTGCGATCTCTGTGGTCGCCAGCCCACAAGCCCGCCGGCCCAGGAAATTTGAAAGGAGCATTGTCCTAACTGGTTGGGTTGGGGATTGGGCTGGGCAGAGAGGCAGGCTTTCTGGAGAAGTTTTTATTGGAAAGTGGACTGAGGTGTTCTCCTGTGAAGGCAGCTTGACTTGCTTCTCACCCAGCCACAGGACCAGGAAGGACGAGTACCAGATCCCGTGGGACTCAGGCAGCCTGTTGTGTGGGCGGGTACCCGCACCCCAGTCTGGTAGCCTGGCTGGTGCTCGGGAGTTGGCCTGGGCCTACAACCCAGCCCATAGAGAAGTCCTGCCAAAACCAGAAAAACCGGATTGGACAGTTTGAAAACAACAAGGGAGGGTTTTTTTTAACTTTTTTTTTTTAGTAATCGTATATTTTTTTAATTTTATTGTTACTGTATCTTTCAGTACTTTCTTCCTCTCCTTTCTTTTTTCCTGTTTTAGTCCTTCTTTCTTTCATTTCAAACTTTTTGCTTTTTCCTCACTACTCCTGCCTTTGTGTGTGTGTGTGTGTTTGTTTGTTTGTTGCTTGCTATACCACTGTAAATACTTCACAACACATCTTTCAGGTCTTAGCCCACTTTACAGGTTCCTGAATTCTATTAATGTAGTGATTAACTCTACTTGCTCAAACGCGATGCCTATTTATTATACTTTACTCTCACCTTACCTCAAAATCTGACCACCCGCAACGTCACTACTTTCTAGATACAACCCACAAATCTTCCCTCCCCAACAAGATACTTATTTTTGATCTATCCTTTCTTAAAGTTGGGTTGAAGATTACAGTTAACACTATATATAGCGTAAAGATCTTCTATCTCTTCTCTATTGGCTGTGACTGTAAATATCATGAAGTACTCTCCTGCTGTCATTACCCATTTTGCCTCCCCTTTTAACTGATCACACACACACAAAGAAAGCAGTAGGTGGAAGCAGAGAACACCAAGATACCTGCAGAAGACTGCACCACTGAATTTCACAGGTATTCTACCACAGAAGTTCACACTATAAACCCAGGAAGTCAGAACAGGTCAATTTAAGAAGCAGAGGCTAACAAGAAGAGTCTCATAAGCAATGGGAAGACAATAAAAAATGCCCAAAAGAAAGAAAAGGTGGAAGTCTCAGAAATAATGTCAGATGAAAGACAGGCAAGTCAGCTATAAGATATTGAATTCAAAGCACTAGTTATCAGGAAATTCAAAGAGCTCACAATTAGCTACCAGCAACGAGAGGGGAGCTACCAGAAACTACAGAGGAGATACAATGAGCTCTCCACAAACTATGTCAACATGAAAAAGGAAATAGAAACTATCACCAAAGGACAAGAGGAAATGAAGAATACAATTTCTGAACTGAAGAACACAGTAGAAGGAATGAAAAGCAGGATCGATGAAGCAGAAGATTGGATCAGCAACTTGGGGGACACAGGAGAAAGAATCTCCCAGAAAGAGCAAGAAAGGGAAAAGAGGCTCAAAAAGAATGAAGAGGGACTAAGAGAAATGCAAGATAATATGAAACGTAATAATATCCGAATAATAGGAATACCAGGAGGAGAAGAAGAAGAACAAGGGATAGAAAACCTATTTGAAAGAGTAGTGATGGAAAATTTTCCAAATTTGATGAGAGAAAAAGTAACACAAATCCAGGAATCACAGAGAGTCCTATTCAAGAGGAACCCAAAGAGGCCCACTTCAAGACACATCATCATTAAAATGGCAAAATTCCAAAACAAAGAGAGAATCTTAAAGGCAGCAAGGGAGAAAAAGGAGGTAATAGACAAGGGAGCCCCAATAAGGTTAGCTACTGACTTCTCAATGGAAACACTCCAAGCAAGAAGAGATTGGCAGGAAATATTCCAACTAATGAGAAACAGAGGCCTGCAACCAAGGCTACTTTTCCCAGCAAGGCTCTCAATCAAGAGAGAAGGCCAAATAAAGAGCTTCCAAGACAAAAGAAGTCTAAATGAATATGCCTCAACCAAACCAGCTCTACAAGAAATACTAAAAGAATTGCTTTAAGGAAAGGAAGGAAAAATAGAGAGACAGAGAGAAACTCTGATACAAAAACGGCAATGAATAAGTACCTTTCAATAATAACCTTAAATGTAAATGGATTAAATGTTCCAATCAAAAAACATAGAATAGCTGAATGGATAAGAAAGCATGACCCACACATATACTGCCTTTAAGAGACCCACGTCAGGAAAAAAGACCATCACAGACTAAAAGTGAATGGCTAGAAACAGATTTTCCAAGCTAATGGTCAAGAAAAAAGAGCTGGGGTAGAAATTCTAATATCAGACAAAATAGATTTCAAACAAAAGGGCCATAAAGAGAGACCCAGAAGGTCACTTCATAATACTCAAGAAAAGAATCCACCAAGAAGACATTAATATTGTAAATATATATGCATACAACATAGGAGCACCCCAATATATAAGAAAAATCCTAGAGGACTTCAAGAAAGATATTGACAGCAACACAATTATAGTAGGGGACCTTAACACCCCACTGTCAAAAATGGACAGATCTTCCAAACAAAATATCAACAAAGATATAGCTGCACTTAGCAACACCCTAGATGAAATGGACTTGACTGATATATATATATATATAGAGAGAGAGAGAGCCCTTCAACCCAAAGAAGCTAAATACACATTCTTTCCAAATGCACATGGAATATTTTCAAAGATAGATCACATGATAGGACGCAAAACGAGTCTCAATAAATTCAGGAAAGTGGAAATCATACCAAGCATCTTCTCTGATCACAAGGGACTGAAATTGGAAACCAACCCCAAAGGAAAAAAAAACCCAAAATACCCAAATGCATGGAGGCTGAATGGTATGCTATTAAACAATGAATGGGTCAAGACTGAAATTAGGGAAGAAATCAGAAAGCTTCTGGAAACAAATGAAAATGAACTCACAACAACCCAAAACCTATGGGACACATTGAAGGCAGTCCTGAGAGGGAAGTTCATAGCAATACAGGCTTACCTAAAGAAGATAGAAGCATTTCAAACAAACAACCTAACCTGACGCCTGCAAGAACTTGAATAACAACAACAAAGACAGCCCAGAGCAAGTAGAAGGAAGGAAATAACCAAGATCAGAGAAGAAATAAATGACATAGAGACTAAAATCAAAATTCTCAGGATTAATGAACCCAAGAGTTCGTTTTTTGAAAAGATAAACAAAATATACAAGCTTTTAAGTAGGCTCATCAAGAAAAGAAAAGAGAGGACACAAATAAACACAATCAGAAATGAAAGAGGAGAAATTACAACTGATACCACAGAAATAGAAGGGATTATAAGAAATTACTATGAAGAACTGTATGCCAAGAAATTTGAAAACCTAGGTGAAATGGACAAATTTCTAGAAAAATATAATCTTCCAAAACTCAATGAAGAAGAAGTAGAAAGCCTGAACACACCAATAACAGCAGATATAAATGAAGCAGTAATCTAAAAGCTCCCATCACACAAAAGCCCTGGACTACATGGTTTCAGAGGAGAATTCTACAAAGCATTTAAGGAATAGCTAACGCCTATTCTCCACAGACTATTCCAAAAAATCCAAAATGATGGGAAACTCCCAAACACTTTTTATGAAGCCAGCATCATCCTAATTCCAAAACCAGATAGAGACACAGCAAAGAAATAAAACTTCAGGCCAATATCACTGATGAACATAGATGGTAAAATCCTTAATAAAATATTGGCAAATCGCATCAAACAATACATCGAAAACTCATACACCACGACCAAGTGGAATTCATCCCAGGGATTCAAGGATGGTTCAATAGCAGCAAATCAGTAAATTTAATACACCACATGAACAAAAGCAAGGACAAAAACCACATGGTCATATCAATAGGTGTGGAAAAAGCTTTTGATAAGGTACAACACACATTTATGATAAAGGTACTCAGCAAAGTGGGAATAGGGGGACCATTCCTCAATTTAATAAAGGCCATATATGAAAGACCTGCATCCAACATCATACTCAATGGGCAAAAACTAAAATCTTTTCCACTAACATCAGGAAAAAGACAAGGTTTCCCACTTTCACCACTTCTATTTAATATAGTATTGGAAGTGTTAGCCTCAGCGATCAGGCAAGAACAGGAAATAAAAGGCATTCAAATTGGAAAGGAGGAAAGAAAACTGTCATTGCTTGCAGATGACATGATAGTGTACCTGGAAAATCCTATAGACTCTACCAAAAAACTGCTCGAACTAATGAATGAATTTGGCAAAACAGCAGGATACAAAGTCAATATCCAGAAATCAAAGGCATTTTTGTATACTAACAATGAATCAGCAGAAGTAGAAATCAAGAAAAAAATCCCATTCAATATAGGAAAAACAAAAATACAATGCATAGGAATAAACCTAACCAAGGAGGTAGAAGACCTATATACAGAAAACTACACAACACTGAAGAAAGAAATCAAGGAAGACACAAACAAATGGAAACATATACTGTGTTCATGGATTGGAAGAATTAACATCATCAAAATGTCCATACTACCCAAAACAATTTACAGATTCAATGCAATACCTATTAAGGTATCAATGGCATATTTCAACAGACATAGAACAAACACTTCAAAAATTTATATAGAACCAGAAACGCCCACGAATAGCAGCTATGATGTTGAGAAAGAAGAACAAAGTAGAAGGGATCACAATACCTGATATCAAACTGTACTACAAGGCCACTGTAATCAAAACAGCCTGGTACTGGCATAAAAACAGGCACATAGACCAATGGAACAGAACAGAGAACCCAGAAATAAACCCAACTCTCTATAGTCAATTAATATTCAACAAAGGGGGCAGTAACATAAAATGGGGTAAAGATAGCCTCTTCAACAAATGGTGTTGGGAGAACTGGACAGCTACCTGCAAAAAAGTGAAACTCGAGCACCAACTTACATCATACACCAAAATAAATTCAAGGTGGATAAAAGACTTAAATATAAGCCATGACACCATGAAAGTCCTAGAGGAGAACATTGGCAGGAAAATCTCAGATATTTCACGCAGCAACTTTTTTACTGATATGTCCCCTAGAGCAAGGAATATAAAGGAAAGAATAAACAAATGGGATCTCATCAAAATAAAAAGCTTCTGAGCAGCTAAAGAAAACAGCATTCAAAAAAAAGACAACCAACTGTATGGGAAAACATATTTGCCAATGATACCTACAAAGGTTTAATCTCCAAAATATACAAAGAACTCACATGACTTCACTCTAAGAAGACAACTAACCCAATTAAAAAATGGGGAAAAGAGTTGAACAGACATTTCTCCAAGGAGAACTTTCAGAGGATCCAGAGACACATGAAGAGATGCTCAATATCGCTTGCTATCAGAGAGATGCAAATTAAAACCACAATGAGATACCACTTTACACCAGGGAGAATGGCTATCATAAACAAAGCAATAAACAACGAATGTTGGAGAGGGTGTGGGGGAAAGGGGACTCTGGTCCACTGTTGGTGGGATTGCAGACTGGTACAACCATTATCAAAACAGTATGGAATTTTCTCAGAAAACTAAAACTGGACAAGCCTTTTGACCGAGCAATTCCACTGCTAGGATTGTATCCTAAGAACCCTAAAACACCAATCCCAAGAACATATGCACCCCAATGTTTATAGCAGCACAATTTACAATAGCCAAGAGTTGGAAGCAACCTAGGTGCCCGTCAGTAAATGAATGGATCAAAAAACTATGGTACATATACACAATGGAATTCTATGCAGCAGAAAGAAGGAAGGAGCTCCTATGTTTTACAACGACATGGATGGAACTAGAAGGCATTATGCTGAGTGAAATAAGCCAGGTGTTGAAAGAGAAATACCATATGATCTCACCTTTAACAGGAAGCTAAACATCAAAACAAATAAGCAAGCCAAATATGACCAATGACACTGAAATAGAGAACAGGCTGACATTGAACAGAGGAGAGAGGGGAGGGAATTTCAGGGGAAATGGGGTAGGGATTTAGAGGAACTTATATAAAGTATATATGTACAACAACTGAGAAAGGTGGAAATGGCAGGTAGGGGGGAGCACAGGGGATGGGATAGGATGGGAGTAATAGACAGAAAACTGTACTTGAAAAATAATTCAATTAAAAAATTCACATTTTGTTTAAGGAGAGATCCATGAGTGCTTATTAAGATCAGAAATAATCTTAGTGGTTTTACTGCTTAATGGGGAGCCAAGTGCTATGTAAACTGATACGTCTAAAAAATGATAAAGATTCAACAAATACCGCTCGAACAATAAAGGTATATACAGTAAAGCAAATAGAACAAGAAGAATGTGAAATTTTTAGCCTGCCTCTTAAAACTCACCTATAACCAGAGATTCTTTCAGTGATTGAAAGAACCTCTGTGTGGGTAACAAATAAGTGGAGGAGAATTTCAGGGTGACTTGGCTCTTTTGATGACCTGCCCCTGGCATTGGTGTTGGTGGAAGCCAAACTTGGTATGCAACTTAGCCCTTCCTATGTGTACCTAGACCCATCAAAGGAAGCCACAAACTGTGGATCACTTCATTGCTTCTAACACCTCAAGACCAAGCACAAGCGGTGTCTGATACTGATTTACCCAATGTTCCTCCCAGAAGGCCCCAGAATCAAGATACTCTGTGGTGGTCTTTGTACCACAGTAGAACACAATCCAGTTAGATCCACAAGAAGCGCATCCAAATGGGGGATCTCAGCAGGCACCAGACCCTGCTGGAATGAATTCCACGTTGCAACATCAGTCTCCACACAGCCACATCTATATTGTGGTTGGGTTGGATCATCGTAGTCAGCCAGCCTGAAGGTCAACCCCATGCATGAACAGACCAGTAGAAATCAAGACTCAGTTACAAAAGGAGAGATCATATAACCCACACAACAGACATTCCTGGAGCATTAACATCAGGTGATCAGGGAGATTGTGTCACTAAGAACCTGAAACTCTTTCTCTTTCCTCCTACATAAAGCCACCATAACAAGACTGAGATGTAGCACCTCTACTAAATACATACAAACAAATGCAAGAGGTAACCAAAATGGGAAGACACAAATATATCTCAAATAAAAGAACAGAAGGGGCCCCAGAAAAACAGCTAAATAAAATGGAGTCAAGCAATCTACCAGATGAAGAGTGCAAAACAATGTTTAAAAGGATGCTCAAACTTACTTAGGGGGAAGAATGAATGAACTCAGTGAGAACTTAAAAAGAAAGTAAGCATAAAAAAGAAGATAGGAACCATAAAGAAAGTTAAGTATGAAGAGTACAATAATCTGAAATGAAGAATGCACTAGAAGGAATCAATAGCAGACTAGAGGAAACAGAGGATCAAATCAGTGATTTGAAAGGAAAGGTAACAGAAAACAATCAATCCAGGCAGAAAAAAAAAAAGAAAAAAACTAAGTAAAAAATAAAGATAGTTGAAGGGACCTCTGAAACAACAGCAAGCATAAAATCATCCATATCATAGGGATACCAAAGAAAGATAGAGCAAGGGATTGCTCATATGAGACACAGGGAGACCCAAACAAGACCGAGTAGCACAGGGAGTCCCAAACAAGATGAACCCAAAGAGGCCCACACCAACAGACATTATAATTAAAATGGCAAAGAACAAAACAATGAGAAAATCTTAAAAACAGCAAGTCAAAGAGCGTTAGTTACCTACAAGAGTATCCCCATAAGAATGTTAGCTGATTTCTCAACAAAGACTTTTCATGCCAGAAGAGATTGGCATGAAATATTCAGTGATAAGAAGGAAGTAACTACAACCAAGATTACTCTACCCAGTAAGACTCATATTTAAAATTGAAGGAGAAATAGTTTCCAAGAAAAAGAAAAGCTAGAAGAATTCATTACCACCAAACCAGTATTAGAAGAAATGTTAAAGGGTCTTCTTTAAGAAAAAGAGAAAAAAAGAGGAGCATAATTTTGTATAATAAAATGGCAATAAATGAGTGCCTATCAATAATAACTTTTAATTTAAATATATTACATGCTCCAATAAAAAACAGGATATCTCAATGGATAAGAAAACAAGACTCATATAAATGCTGTCTACAAGAGAGGCACCTCAGAATAAAAAAAAAATCACACAGAGTGAAAGTAAAGGCATTGATAAAGATATTTCATGCAAATGGAACCAGAAAAAGCTGAGGTAGTATTACTTATATCAGAGAAAATGTACTTTAAAACAAAGACTATTGGCTTAAAACAATAAATTTTAAAGACAAAGAAGGACTTTTCAAATGGTGAAAGGATCAATCAGTGCAACTAGAGGATATAACCCTTGTAAATATTTATGAAGCCAACATAGTATCTCCTAAATATATAAAGCAATTCTTAATGAATATAAAGGAAGGAGTTGATAGTAATACAGTCATAGTAGGAGATTTTAACACACCATTGAAATCAATGGATAGGGAGAATTTATTTCTCCCCAAAGAAACTTATAGATTCAATGCAATTGCTGTAAAAATACCAATGGTGTGTTTCACAGAACTAGAACAAATATTCCAAAAACTCATATGGAAACACAAAAGACTCTGAAGAGCCACAGTAATCCTGAGAAAGAGGAACAAACTTAAAGCCATCACACTACCTGATATCAAACTATACTACAAGGTTGTACTAATCAAAACAGCATAGTACNATAAAGGAAAGAATAAACAAATGGGATCTCATCAAAATAAAAAGCTTCTGCACAGCTAAAGATAACAGCATTAAAATAAAAAGACAACCAACTGTATGGGGAAACATATTTGCCAATGATGCCTCAGACAAAGGTTTAATCTCCAAAATATACAAAGAACTCACATGACTTCACTCTAAGAAGACAACTAACCCAATTAAAAAATGGGGAAAGGACTTGAACAGACACTTCTGCAAGGAGGACATACAGAGGATCCAGAGACACATGAAGAGATGCTCAATGCCCTGGCTGGTGTAGCTCAGTGAATTGAGCGCGGGCCTGTGAATCAGAGGGTCGTGGTTTGATTCCCAGTCAGGGCACATGCCTGAGTTGCAGGCCAGTTCCCTGCAGGCCAACTCCCAGCAGGGAACGCACGAAAGGCAACCATACATTGATGTTTCTCTCCCTCTCTCCTTCCCTTCCCCTGTAAAGATAAATAAATAAAATATTTTAAAAAAAGAGATGCTCAATATTGCTTGCTATCAGAGAGATGCAAATTAAAACCACAATGAGATACCACTTTACACCAGTCAGAATGGCTATCATAAACAAAGCAATAAACAACGAATGTTGGAGACGGTGTGGGTGAAAGGGGACTCAGGTCCACTGTTGGTGGGATTGCAGACTGGTACAACCATTATCAAAACAGTATGGAATTTTCTCAGAAAACTAAAACTGGACAAGCCTTTTGACCGAGCAATTCCACTGCTAGGATTGTATCCTAAGAACCCTAAAACACCAATCCCAAGAACATATGCACCCCAATGTTTATAGCAGCACAATTTACAATAGCCAAGAGTTGGAAGCAACCTAGGTACCCGTCAGTAAATGAATGGATCAAAAAACTATGGTACATATACACAATGGAATTCTATGCAGCAGAAAGAAGGAAGGAGCTCCTATGTTTTACAACGACATGGATGGAACTGGAAAGCATTATGCTGAGTGAAATAAGCCAGGTGTTGAAAGAGAAATACCATATGATCTCACCTTTAACAGGAAGCTAAACAACAAAACAACCAAGCAAGCCAAATATAACCAAAGACACTGAAATAGAGAACAGGCTGACAGTGAGCAGAGGGGAGAGGGGAGGGAATTTCAGGGGAAATGGGGGAGGGATTTAGAGGAACATATATAAAGGATACATGGACAACCTAGAAGGGTGGAAATGGGAGGGAGGGGGGGAGCATGGGGGTGGGATGGGATGGGAGTAATAGACAGAAAACTGTACTTGAAAAATAATTAAATAAAACATTTGAAAAAAAAAGAAAAGTTTAAAGAAGAGAACAAATGTCACCATTAGATTTTCTGCCAACTTTAGCAATAACACATTTTATTGTGCATCAAGCTACTATGGTCACCTGTTGGACAAAAGCCACTCAAGACACACAGGAAATAAATGTATCAGGTGCTTTAAAAAAAGAAATTATTCTTGTATATGGTATAAGAAGGCAATTTTCATTTTTTGCATGCATCTCTCCAATTTTCAAAAAAACATTTATTGAATAGAGTGTCTTTATGTCATTGTATATTCTTGCCTCCTTTGTCAAATATTAATTGACCCTTCTGGCATGGGTTTGTTTTGGGGCTTTCTATGCTGTTCCATTGATCTATATGTCTGTTTTTTTTTTATGTCAGTACTATGCTGTTTTGATTAGTACAACCTTGTAGTATAGTTTGATATCAGGTAGTGTGATGGCTTTAAGTTTGTTCCTCTTTCTCAGGATTACTGTGGCTCTTCAGAGTCTTTTGTGTTTCCATATGAGTTTTTGGAATATTTGTTCTAGTTCTGTGAAACACACCATTGGTATTTTTACAGCAATTGCATTGAATCTATAAGTTTCTTTGGGGAGAAATAAATTCTCCCTATCCATTGATTTCAATGGTGTGTTAAAATCTCCTACTATGACTGTATTACTATCAACTCCTTCCTTTATATTCATTAAGAATTGCTTTATATATTTAGGAGATACTATGTTGGCTTCATAAATATTTACAAGGGTTATATCCTCTAGTTGCACTGATTGATCCTTTCACCATTTGAAAAGTCCTTCTTTGTCTTTAAAATTTATTGTTTTAAGCCAATAGTCTTTGTTTTAAAGTACATTTTCTCTGATATAAGTAATACTACCTCAGCTTTTTCTGGTTCCATTTGCATGAAATATCTTTATCAATGCCTTTACTTTCACTCTGTGTGATTTTTTTTTTATTCTGAGGTGCCTCTCTTGTAGACAGCATTTATATGAGTCTTGTTTTCTTATCCATTGAGATATCCTGTTTTTTATTGGAGCATGTAATATATTTAAATTAAAAGTTATTATTGATAGGCACTCATTTATTGCCATTTTATTATACAAAATTATGCTCCTCTTTTTTTCTCTTTTTCTTAAAGAAGACCCTTTAACATTTCTTCTAATACTGGTTTGGTGGTAATGAATTCTTCTAGCTTTTCTTTTTCTTGGAAACTATTTCTCCTTCAATTTTAAATATGAGTCTTACTGGGTAGAGTAATCTTGGTTGTAGTTACTTCCTTCTTATCACTGAATATTTCATGCCAATCTCTTCTGGCATGAAAAGTCTTTGTTGAGAAATCAGCTAACATTCTTATGGGGATACTCTTGTAGGTAACTAACGCTCTTTGACTTGCTGTTTTTAAGATTTTCTCATTGTTTTGTTCTTTGCCATTTTAATTATAATGTCTGTTGGTGTGGGCCTCTTTGGGTTCATCTTGTTTGGGACTCCCTGTGCTACTCGGTCTTGTTTGGGTCTCCCTGTGTCTCATATGAGCAATCCCTTGCTCTATCTTTCTTTGGTATCCCTATGATATGGATGATTTTATGCTTGCTGTTGTTTCAGAGGTCCCTTCAACTATCTTTATTTTTTACTTAGTTTTTTTCTTTTTTTTTTTCTGCCTGGATTGATTGTTTTCTGTTACCTTTCCTTTCAAATCACTGATTTGATCCTCTGTTTCCTCTAGTCTGCTATTGATTCCTTCTAGTGCATTCTTCATTTCAGATTATTGTACTCTTCATACTTAACTTTCTTTATGGTTCCTATCTTCTTTTTTATGCTTACTTTCTTTTTAAGTTCTCACTGAGTTCATTCATTCTTCCCCCTAAGTAAGTTTGAGCATCCTTTTAAACATTGTTTTGCACTCTTCATCTGGTAGATTGCTTGACTCCATTTTATTTAGCTGTTTTTCTGGGGCCCCTTCTGTTCTTTTATTTGAGATATATTTGTGTCTTCCCATTTTGGTTACCTCTTGCATTTGTTTGTATGTATTTAGTAGAGGTGCTACATCTCAGTCTTGTTATGGTGGCTTTATGTAGGAGGAAAGAGAAAGAGTTTCAGGTTCTTAGTGACACAATCTCCCTGATCACCTGATGTTAATGCTCCAGGAATGTCTGTTGTGTGGGTTATATGATCTCTCCTTTTGTAACTGAGTCTTGATTTCTACTGGTCTGTTCATGCATGGGGTTGACCTTCAGGCTGGCTGACTACGATGATCCAACCCAACCACAATATAGATGTGGCTGTGTGGAGACTGATGTTGCAACGTGGAATTCATTCCAGCAGGGTCTGGTGCCTGCTGAGATCCCCCATTTGGATGCGCTTCTTGTGGATCTAACTGGATTGTGTTCTACTGTGGTACAAAGACCACCACAGAGTATCTTGATTCTGGGGCCTTCTGGGAGGAACATTGGGTAAATCAGTATCAGACACCGCTTGTGCTTGGTCTTGAGGTGTTAGAAGCAATGAAGTGATCCACAGTTTGTGGCTTCCTTTGATGGGTCTAGGTACACATAGGAAGGGCTAAGTTGCATACCAAGTTTGGCTTCCACCAACACCAATGCCAGGGGCAGGTCATCAAAAGAGCCAAGTCACCCTGAAATTCTCCTCCACTTATTTGTTACCCACACAGAGGTTCTTTCAATCACTGAAAGAATCTCTGGTTATAGGTGAGTTTTAAGAGGCAGGCTAAAAATTTCACATTCTTCTTGTTCTATTTGCTTTACTGTATATACCTTTATTGTTCGAGCGGTATTTGTTGAATCTTTATCATTTTTTAGACGTATCAGTTTACATAGCACTTGGCTCCCCATTAAGCAGTAAAACCACTAAGATTATTTCTGATCTTAATAAGCACTCATGGATCTCTCCTTAAACAAAATGTGAATTTTTTAATTGAATTATTTTTCAAGTACAGTTTTCTGTCTATTACTCCCATCCTATCCCATCCCCTGTGCTCCCCCCTACCTGCCATTTCCACCTTTCTCAGTTGTTGTACATATATACTTTATATAAGTTCCTCTAAATCCCTCCCCCATTTCCCCTGAAATTCCCTCCCCTCTCTCCTCTGTTCAATGTCAGCCTGTTCTCTATTTCAGTGTCATTGGTCATATTTGGCTTGCTTATTTGTTTTGATGTTTAGCTTCCTGTTAAAGGTGAGATCATATGGTATTTCTCTTTCAACACCTGGCTTATTTCACTCAGCATAATGCCTTCTAGTTCCATCCATGTCGTTGTAAAACATAGGAGCTCCTTCCTTCTTTCTGCTGCATAGAATTCCATTGTGTATATGTACCATAGTTTTTTGATCCATTCATTTACTGACGGGCACCTAGGTTGCTTCCAACTCTTGGCTATTGTAAATTGTGCTGCTATAAACATTGGGGTGCATATGTTCTTGGGATTGGTGTTTTAGGGTTCTTAGGATACAATCCTAGCAGTGGAATTGCTCGGTCAAAAGGCTTGTCCAGTTTTAGTTTTCTGAGAAAATTCCATACTGTTTTGATAATGGTTGTACCAGTCTGCAATCCCACCAACAGTGGACCTGAGTCCCCTTTCACCCACACCGTCTCCAACATTCGTTGTTTATTGCTTTGTTTATGATAGCCATTCTGACTGGTGTAAAGTGGTATCTCATTGTGGTTTTAATTTGCATCTCTCTGATAGCAAGCAATATTGAGCATCTCTTTTTTTAAAATATTTTATTTATTTATCTTTACAGGGGAAGGGAAGGAGAGAGGGAGAGAAACATCAATGTATGGTTGCCTTTCGTGCGTTCCCTGCTGGGAGTTGGCCTGCAGGGAACTGGCCTGCAACTCAGGCATGTGCCCTGACTGGGAATCAAACCACGACCCTCTGATTCACAGGCCCGCGCTCAATTCACTGAGCTACACCAGCCAGGGCATTGAGCATCTCTTCATGTGTCTCTGGATCCTCTGTATGTCCTCCTTGCAGAAGTGTCTGTTCAAGTCCTTTCCCCATTTTTTAATTGGGTTAGTTGTCTTCTTAGAGTGAAGTCATGTGAGTTCTTTGTATATTTTGGAGATTAAACCTTTGTCTGAGGCATCATTGGCAAATATGTTTCCCCATACAGTTGGTTGTCTTTTTATTTTAATGCTGTTATCTTTAGCTGTGCAGAAGCTTTTTATTTTGATGAGATCCCATTTGTTTATTCTTTCCTTTATATTCCTTGCTCTAGGGGACATATCAGTAAAAATGTTACTGCGTGAAATATCTGATATTTTCCTGCCAATGCTCTCCTCTAGGACTTTAATGGTGTCATGGCTTATATTTAAGTCTTTTATCCACCTTGAATTTATTTTGGTGTATGAGTAATTTCAAAATAGTTTAAAGACTTAAATGTAATACTTGAAAGCATAAAATACTCTGAATAAAACAAAGACAATAAAATCTCTGACATTTCTCTTAGCCATATATTTTCTAATATACATGGTGTGTTTGGAAAATGTCCAGCCATTGTTAATATAACAAGAACCATTTGCACATTACTGATGTAACCTGGCAGCTAAGGTTAGTGGACTGGCATGCACATGTTGAGCAATGACAATTTCACTGTACCATTCAGTGGTGGCAATAGATGCTGTTGAGTGAGCGTGTGGACTATGTAGCCATCACATTCAAAATAACTGAGACTATAGAGCAACAAAGCTTCATCAAATTTTGCATTAAACTTGAACATTGTCTGTGGAAACTATTCAGATGATTCAGAAAGCTACAGTTATGAGCAATTAACGATTGGCAACTTCATCATGACAATGTGCTCACTCACAGATCATGTCCTATACAGAGTTTTTTGGTGAAGCATCAAATCACGTAGGTGGCTCATCCTCCCTACAGACCAGATTTGGCACCCTATGACTTCTGGCTTTTCCCAAAACTGAAATCATCTTTGAAAGGGAAAAACTTCAGACCATCGATGAAATTCAGAAACATATGATGGGGCAGCTGATGGTGATTGGGAGAACTATGTAAAGTCCCAAGGTGTTTACTTTGAAGGTGATTGAGGTGTCACTGTCCTATGTACAATGTTTCTTGTATCTTGTACAAGGGAAACAAAAATAAATAAATAGATAAATAAACCTATATCAAACTAAAAGCATTTTGCACAGCAAAGGAAGCCATGAACAAAACCAAAAGACAGACTAATAAAAGGAAGAACATATTCACCAGTGATATATTCTATAAGGAGTTAATATCCAAAATTTATAAAGAACTCCTACATCTCAACACGAAAAAAAAGGTAAAACAACCCAATTAAAAATGTACAGAAGACTTCAATAGACACTTCTCCAAAGAGGACATACAGATGGCCAATAGACACATGAAAAGATGCCCATGGTCTCTAATCATCAGAGAAATGTAAATTGGAACTACAATGAGATGTCACCTCACATCTGTGAGACTGGCTATTATCAATAAATCACCAAACAACAAGTATTGCTGAGGACTGGAGAAAACGGAAAGTTCATGAATTGTTGGTGGGAATGCAGACTGGTGCAGCTGCTATAGAAAACAGTATGACATTTCCTCAAAAAACTAAAAGTGAAACTGCCTTTTGATAAATTATTACATACATATAATCATTGTATTACATATATATACACAGTGTGTATATATAATGATATATAATTATATATGTATATGTAGAATATATATACATATATATGAAGTAACTTTAAACCCTAATTCAAAAGAATATATCCACCCTTATGTTCACTGAAGAATTATTTCTAGTAGCCCAAATATGGAAGCAACTCAACTGCCCACCAATAGACGAGTGGATTAAAAAGCTGTTCTGCATATATAAAATAAAATATTAATGACCCATAAAAAAGTGAAATGTAACCATTTGCAACAACATGGATGGACGTAGAGGGTATTATGCAGTCAGTCAGAGAAAGAAAAATACCATATGATTCTATTTATATATGGAATCTAAGGAACAAAAAAAAATTGAAAGAGACTCAGATACAGAAAAGAGACTAATGGTTGTCAGAAGGAAAGAGGGGTTGGGAGTTCATTTGCATGATGAATGTCGAGGGATTAAGAAGTAGATAGAAATTGGTAGTTACAAAATTGTCATTGGAATGCAAGTTATGTTATTAAAAATATAGTCAACAATATTATTATAACTATATATGGTGCTATGTGGGTACTGAAAATATTGGGGGGACCACTTTGTAAAGTATGTGATTTTCTAACCACTGTGCTGTACCTCTAATTAAAATAATATTAAAATTTGATCATAGAACTAAATGTAAAACTCAGAAATATAAAACTCCTTGACTATTTCAGGAGATTATCTAGGTGACCTTGAATTTGGTGATAATGTTTTAGATACAGCTCCAAAAGCATACTTCATTTAAAAAACAAGAAAATTAGAATTTTATTTTAATTAAAATCTTCATCTGTGAAGGACCTTTTATAGGAGAATGAAAACACAAGCCACAGACTGGGAGAAAATACATGTAAAACAAATATATGTTTTTTTTATAAGGAGTAGTGCATGAATTGAGCACAGGCCTGCAAACCAGAGGATCACGGTTCGATTCCCAGTCAGGGCACATGCCTGGGTTGCAAGCCAGTTCCCTGCAGGTCAACTCCCAGCAGGGGATGCACAAAAGGCAACCATACATTGATGTTTCTCTCCCTCTCTCCTTCCTCTCTAAAGATAAATAAAGAAATAAAATCTTTTTAAAAAGGAGTAGTGCATGAAATAGACAAAAAAACTTTAAAATTTCACAATAATAAAATAACCCATTTAGAAATGAGCAAATGATTTGAATAGATCTCTCAACATAGAAAATATATGAGTAATAAAAAGGTATATGAAAATATGTTCAACATCAAAAGACAGCAAGGAATTTCAGATTAAAATAACATTGAGCTACCACTACAAACCCACTAGAATGACTTAAGTATAGAAGACCTGACACTGACAAATACTGGCTAGATGGTAGAGCAACAAAGAAGCTCATTTATTGCTGGTGGAAATGCAAAACAGTACAGTCTTTTTGGAAGACAGTTTGCTAGTGTTTTACAAACCTAAATATAGTCATACCAGTAGATTCAGCAATTTCATTACTTGGTATTACCAGAATGAGTTGAAAACTTACATTCACACAAAAATAGAAGCTTACTTATAATTTGAAAACAACCAAGATGTCCTTTAATAGATGAATGAATAAGCATCCAATGATACATCAAGACAATGAAAGACACTCTTAATCAGTGTTAAAAAAGAAGTGAACTTTCAAGCCATGAAAATATATGGAGGAAACTTAAATGCATATTTGACTGTATGAAACCAATCTGAAAAGGCTACATACTCTATGGTTCAAACTTTATGACGTTGTGAAAAAGGCAAAACTATGGTGACAGTAATAAGGTCCATGGTTGTCAGGGGTTAAAGGTGAGGAGAGAGGGAAAGATAAATCACTGGAGAGCAGGAGATTTTTAGAACAAGTGAAACTATCCTGTATGACACTGTATTGATGCATGCATCTCATTACACATTTTTTAAAACTTACAGAATGTAGAACACAAAGAATGAATTCTAATGTAAACTGTGAGCTTTAGTTGTTAATTATTCACTCATTAATTTTAATGACATTAACACAAAATGTTAATATGAAGGGTAAATGTGAGAAGGGGAAATTAGGGAGTGTATTGGGACTCAGTGCTTTCTGTAAACCTAAAACTGTTCCAGAAACTAAAGTTTATTAATTAAAGTAAATTTAAAAATGACATGGGTTTATATGTTTGCCACTTGTGATTCATTCTTTTAAAAAAACAAATTCATGAGCAGTTATGTAATGCCCTCATTTTATTTATGGTTTCCTGACAATTTTCCTCATAATAATCTATAATTATTATAAAACTCATTTTAGCATTTTAGGTCAGCATACCCTATTAAATTTATCTCACCTATAACTCCAAATATATCTTCTGTTTTAAAACCTTGGTTTCAATTTTGTTCTACCACTCAAGCTGGTCTTCATATCTAAAGGAGTGGCCCCACCAATATGCAATGTTTTCTGCCATTAGCGTTACTTCTAAATCCCAAATTTATTATTTTAAAATTCATGTTTGAAACACTTCAACATTTTCCAGTCTAAATCATTTTTTCTTCTTAGCATGGTATAAAAATACCAACACAATTTTACTGTATTTTATTCTTCATATTATTGTAACAGATTTTCTACTTCTTACTTAAAATTACATACTCTATACAAACATACATTTACATACTACGTGACACATAATGATATTCACCCTTCCTTAAATATATTAGACTTAATATAGTTCATGTTATATCATAGACAGATATAATTATATATACTCTGTGTTAAAATACATTGTATATAGAATATACAATATATTAGGTCATTGTGACTACACTCATGCTACTCTTTTTTTACACCCTTTATGGAGTTTCCAAAATAATTTAAGGCCATCTAAAATTTATAACTCATCAAATCTTTGTTCGAACACTCTACTTTGTTTTCTCCAAAAACATGTATTCATAGACTGTTTTAGCTTGATAATATGAGTTTATTTACATATTTATTTTCTACATTTTCTTCCTTCCTTGGCCTAATAACTTTTTCTAAGAGATACTGTATTTTATTTTACTCTGTGCTCAGAATAGTAACTTGAACATAGAAATAATTGAACTCTTTTTAAAAGTATGTTAATTTAATTTTATGAAAAATATTCGACCATTTTTGAAACAATGAATACATCAGAGAATTAATCTCTTAAAGTATATTCCTACTTCTATTATCTTAATAGATTGGATATGTCAAATAAGTTATTTTTCCTTTTTTAATATTCTACATGAATAATTGGTCAGAAAATTTAGTTAAAGACTCTAAAACACAAGTTTAGTGAGTTTGTGCATCCATGGTTTGTGCTTTGCTGTATACCTGTATCTATAAATGTTATTTTTAGCTATTTCCTGAAATTACTTAAATAATTATACAAAATATAACTGCAGTGTCATAAAAAGCCTAATTAACACAATTTCTAAATGTTTTGCTTAATATCAAACATCTTGTGCAATGTTCTACTTTATATTTTATTATTCACATATGATACTAGAACGGCAAGAAATCCCAGAGAATTTCAGCTCTGTATTTAAACTGGTAGCATGACAGGATCCCCAATCTTTGCCCTACATGAAAAAGACTTTTTTTTCTGCTTCCAAAAAGGCAAAGAAGCATAGTTAAGCTTGAGAATTTTTTAGCAGGCTAATGGTGTGATACCACTGCAATAAAATAAGGACAGGGATTTTCATTAAATTCAAGCATTACACTGAGGTTTTAAAGAGGTTATTAATTCTAACCCAAGTGACCATCATCCATATCTTCTATTTTCCATACAGAACTGCTTAAAAAGGTCACTGAGGTATCATTTTGTATTTAAGCATTTATCAGTCTATTAAATTCAAAGGTTCATATTAAAATGTTAGTATAAAGGTAAATAACATTTTGTTACAATAGTCTATATTATTTGTTTTATTAACCGATAATTTTATTAATATAGTGTCATCATACAAATTCAAGCAATAGGCATTTTTCTACATAAGTACATTGTATTTGAGGTTTTCCTCACTCTGCTACTACCACCTACTGTCAACTGCCAATACTCTTCTCAATAGATAATTCTTGTCAATATTCTGTTGTACATATTTCTGGGTTTTTTATGTACACATACACATATATGTGTGTGTGTATCCATGAGCTGTAGTTTTTAATATAAAGAGTAGACTGTGATTATTCTTATCTCATTAAAATATATTTTAAAGGTCTTTGCATGTTGCATACAGGTTAATATTTTTAATTTAACAACAAGATTACATTACATGGATAGGCAATATAACAGTGACTAAGAGTGTGAACTGTGAAATCAGAATGTTTTTGTAGCTCAGTGGTTGAGCACGGACCTGTGAACCACATGATCAAGGTTTGATTCCCAGTCAGGGCACATGCCTGGGTTGCAGGTCAGTTCCCGGTTCCCGGCAGGGGATGCACGAGAGGCAACCATACATAGATCTCTCTCTCTCTCTCTCTCTCTCTCTCTCTCCCCCTTCCCTTACACTCTAAGATAAATAAATAAAATCTTTAAAATAAAAAAGAATGTTTTTGCTAACCACTCACAAATTATCTAAGGTGTTTTTTTTTAAGATTTTACTTATTTATCTTAGAGGGGAAGGGAAGGAGAGAGAGAGAGAGAGAGAGAGAGAGAAATATCAAAGCATGGTTGCCTCTCATTGGTCCCCCGCCGGGACCCGGGAACTGACCTGCAACCCAGACATGCGCCCCGACCAGGAATTGAACCGCAATCGTGTGGTTTGCAGGCCCGCGATCAATCCACCAAGCTACACTAGCCAGGGCACAAATTGTCTAAGTTATAGTAAGTTATTCAACCTCACTGAGTCTGTTTTCTCTTTCATACATTGTAGAACATAATAGAATCTTTCATATTGTTAGTCATGAGTATTGAATGGATAAATTAATTAATGCATGTAAAACATTTACAGGTTTATAGTACACACTCATTAAATTTTATATATTATGTCATGGTAGGGATATGTTATAATTTACTTAAGCACTTTACTTTCTTGCACTTTTTCACTGTTACAAACAATTCTATAGTGATCATATTGGCTAACATAACCTCAGCAACTGTTATATGCCACTAAAAGTTCAATTGTTGGCTCAAAGCATATGTATATTTTAAATTTTACATCTGTTGTTAAGTTGCCTTCTTTTTAAGTTTATTATTGATTATTCTATAACAGCTGTCCCATTTTCTTTCTTTTCTTTATTCTCCTTTGCCCTGCACCCTGCTTCTTACAGGCATCCCCCCACTTAGTTCATGTCCAAGTGTCATATATATAAACTCTTTGGTTTCTTCATTTCCAATACTATTCTCAATCTTCCCCTGTCTATTTTGTACCTACCATTTATTCTTCTTATTCCCTGTACCTTTTCCCTCATTCTTCCCTTCCCTCTCCCCACTGAAAACTGTCCATGTGATCTCCATTTCTGTGATTCTGATTCTGTTCCTGTTCTAGTTGTTTGCTTAGTTTGTTTTAGTTTTAGGGGGGGTTGTTTTTTTAATATTTTTTATTTATTTATCTTTAGAGGGGAAGGGAAGGAGAGAAATATCAATGTATGGTTGCCTCTCACGAGTCCCCTGCTGGGAACTGGCCTGCAACCCAGGCACGTGCCCTGACTGGGAATCGAACCGCGATCGTGTAGTTCACAGGCCTGCCCTCAATCCACTGAGCTACACCAGCCAGGGCTAGTTTTAGTTTTTAGATTCACTATTGATAGTTGTGAGTTTGTTGTCATTTGACTGTTCATTGTTTTTGATCTTCTTTCTCTTACATAAGTCCCTTTAACATTTCATATAATAAGGGCTTTGTGATGATGAAGTCCTTTAACTTGACCTTATCTGGGAAGCGCTTTATCTGCCCTTTCCTTCTAAATGACAGCTTTGCTAGATAGAGTAATTTTGGATATTGGCCCTTGCCTTTCATGACTTTTAATATTTCTTCCTAGCCCCTTCTTGCCTGCAAGGCTGCTTTTAAAATCAGCTGATAGTCTTAAGGGAACTCCTCTGTAGGTAACTTCTCCTTTTCTCTTGCTGCTTTTAAAATTCTATCCTTATCATTCTTTAAAATATTTTATTTATTTATTTTTAGAGAGAGGGTAAGGGAGGGAGAAATAGGGAGAGAAACATCTACGTGTGGTTGCCTCTTCCATGTGCCCCTCACTGGGGTCCTGGACCACAACCCAGACATGTGCCCTGACTTGGAATCGAACCAGAGATGTTTTAATTGGACCTTTTGGTTCAAAGGTGGGTACTTAATCCACTGAACCACACCAGCCAGGGTATCTCTCCTTATCTTTAATCTTGGGTAATGTAATTATTATGTGCCTTGGTATATGCTTCCTTGGGTACAGCTTCTATGGGATTCTCCAAGCTTCCTGGACTTCTTAGGAGTCTATTTCCTTTGCCAGATTGGGAAAATTCACCTTCATTATTTTTTCCACTAAGTTTTCAATTTCTTGCTCTTCCTCCTCTCCTTCTGACATCTCTATGATTTGGATGTTGGAACATTTAAACTTTCCTGGACGTTTCTAAGCCTCCATTCATTCTGTTTTGGTTGAATGTTTATTTCGTCATTCTACTCCAAATCATTGATTTGAGTCCTAGTTTCCTTCCTTTCATTGTTGATTCCCTATATATATTTCTTCATTTCATGTTGAATAGCCTTCACCTTTTCCTCTATTTTGTGACCATACTCAACCATTTCTGTGAGCATCCTAATTACCAGTGTTTTGAATTCTGCAACTGATAGGTTGGCTATCTCTTCGTTGTTTAGTTCTATTTTTGGAGTTTTGATCTGTTCTTTCATTTGGGCCATATTTTTTTTTGGTCTTGGCACAGCTGTTACATTGTAAGGGACAGAGCCTTAGGTATTCACCAGAGTGGGGAAACCCTTGGGCGTTGTGGCCCTGTATTTTGGGTAGGGAATTTCCGAGAGAGGAAAATGCTGCTTGCTCAGCTCTCAGCTGGCTTTAAGTCACTGCCTCTACTACCCACAAGCAAATTGGGCCCTTCTGGTGCTGATTACCAGGTGGGTGGTTTTGTGTACATTCTAGGACCCTGTGAGTCTCTCCAATAAACTCTCCTGTGAGGCTGGGAATGTCTCCCACCACCACAACCCTCACAGCATTTTATAGCCAGAGGTTTTGAGGCTTTCTTTTCCCAAGCTGGAACCCTGGGTGGCATGGTCTGTCCAGTTGTTCCTCCCAGTTAATCTGCACACAAATGTGCAACAGCCCAGTCTTTCAGCTGTTGCTTTGTTGTGCATCCTCTCCACCTCCACTGCCTGTTTCTGCCGCTCCTACCAGTCTGGAGGAATGTTTTTTCTTTAACTCCTTGGTTATTTGACTTCCATCCAGTTCAATTTTCTAGCAGTTCTGTTGTGTTTTTTTGTTGTTTTTGCTGTTGTCCTTCTTTTGATACGTGAGGAGGTAAAGTGTATCTACTTATGCCTCCATCTTGGCCAGAAATCCTCCTCAAATTGCTTTCTAAAAGACTATTGTTTCATTGATTTATAGAGATATTTATATTCTGTGAATAAAAACTATTTTCATGTTATATTACCAATATTTGCTCTCATTTTGTCACTTTTAACTTTGCATATATCTGCATTTATCAAAGAGAATTTTAAAATTTTGATTAGGACAAATTTTTTTTATCAGTGATTTTTTAGGATTTATATGCCGCTTAAAATCAAGTATCAGGGATTATTTTTAAAGGCACATAGTAAATATTTTAGAGTTTTGCAGGTCACATGTGGTCACTTTAAGATATTCTTTGATTGTTTTATTGAAATGTAAAAATCATCCCTGGCAGGCTAGATTTAGACTACAGTCCAGATTTAACCTGTGGCCGTAATTTGTTGTCCCTGTTTAAGAATATTAGAAAACTGTCCTACTAGAATTTAAAGTAGTATAAAAGCCTTGGCTTGTGTGGCTGAGTGGATTGAGTGCTGGCCTGCAATCTGAAAGGTCTCTGGTTCAATTCCCGATCAGGGTGCATGCCTAGGTTGCAGGCCAGGTCTCCAGTTTGGAGCATGCAAGAGGCAACCACACACTGATGTTTCTCTCCCTCTGTTTCTGCCTTCTTTTCCCCTCTCTCTAAAAATAAATAAATCTTTTTTAAAAGAAATAAACAAATTAATATAAGGTGGTCTTAAAAGAAAAATCTGTTAATCAGAGACAAGATAAAATACCTAATGTTTGACTTCTCACAAATAAATTCATTTAGAGGGAAATTGTAAAATAGATTATTCTAATATTGATATGTGATTCAGGGCTATACAGGTGGTACAATACATCTGTAATTAAATAGGTCTTGGTTGATAGCACCATAGGGTGATGCATAGAAAATATTTAAAGGAATAGACTCAGAAAACAAGGTACTCCTAATTCCCACAATCCAAATTTCCCATATATGAAAGCATAATCAAAAGTTTCAAAATTATAAAACACAAGAGATACCAGTTCAATGTGGACTAGAGTTAACAAATATAATAAATGTCAAATATACTGTTAGCTTTTACATTACAGAAAATAATATAACAAAAAAGATTTAAAATGTTTAAAAAAATAATAGAGAAAATTAAAAACAAATTAAGTTGTTATGAAAAACAAGCAAGTATCACTAATAGAACAGAAAACAACATTGCTGAAATAAAAAAATAATGTGTGTGATTTCCATTTAGAGCAATAGAGAGTTTGAAGGTTATCACTCTCAAAAACATGGACAAAATGCAAATCTTTGAGGTCTTGATCTTATATGACCATAGAATTCTCTGGGAAATCAACCAACCTCATTTCTGGAGTAAGGTACTTTCAGAGAGAAACATGACTTAAGAATATGCTTATCATAGATAGTAACAACTGAACTCCATATGAGCCAGTAGAAAGACTCAAGTGGACATTTGTAATATATTCCTAATGTTGAGTGTGAGATAACATGATAAGGGAAAGACCTGGGGGACATCAAAATAGGGATATCTATATGCTCTTGTAGGATTTTCTTGCAAATTTTCATTCAGGCTTTGAAGAGGAAGATGTAGATAATTTTGAGAAAACTTCCCCCAAGATATAAAGTCAGGAAGGGAACCAACAGCTTTGAGCAAGGCTAAACATAACTCTTTATCTACTACCACCCTTATTTTTTAAAGTTATTAAAAATATAAGAAGGGCACCAAACAGTGTAGCCTGAGGGCAAAGGGGAAATTTCATGAAGTCTAGTGAAGGTAAAAAAAAAAAAAAAAAAAAAAAACCACATAGTTCTGCCTCTGGAAAAAATAGAAAACTGTACACTGGCTATTGGCTAAGATTCATTCTCAATTCCTAGAGATTACCCACAGTTCTTTGCTACATGGTTCGGAATATGGAAGCTTATTTCTTCAAAGCCAGTAAAGGTATATATCACTGTCTCTCTCTTTAGGATGGACGCTGTCCCTTTCAAGGGGTATCATCTGATAAAGTCAGTAAAACTCAAGAAAGTTCTCTTTGATTAACTGAAAATCAAGTAATTTGTGGACTTTTATTATATCTGCATAATGCCATTACTTTTGCCAGATAACGTAACCTACTCACAAGAGTAATATCCAGCCAAACAGCATTTAAAAATTCATTGTCCATCCCATTCACACCAGCCAAATCCAGTAAGAAGACTAGACTTTAACCCTTAGCCTGTTGTAATGAAGTACCTCCAAATATCCACTGGGTGGTATCAGATAAGGCTTTGCAGTTGGTCAAGACTTCATCCTTGCTAGGCAGTTATGAAGTGCCCTACTCTGTGGTATCACTGAAAACCACATGAGGAGGATGAATTTCTACCCCTACTCAACAATAGGAGACATGCAACTTTCTCTCTCCACTAAGGTGGTACTGGAAGAAGCCTAGAGGAGTATTAGAACTTTCATCATTTCCCCTGAGTAATGAGACAACTTCTCCTTGAAATGTGATTGGAGACAACATGGGAAACAGTAATAATGTACTCCTTTATCTTCTTGCCAATGAAGTGCCTATGGGGACCAAATTCATAAGCCAGCACTCCCAGTCCAACCCACATTAAGGAACATCCCCTTCTTGGATGTCAACAGCAGCCAAGTGCTGCTGTTGAGGAATTTTACCTCAACCTGACAATAATAAGGTGGAATTGCTGCAACCTGATAGTTGTACGTCATCCCTCATCTTATGTGGAACAGTGTCAAAGAAAGACAGGTAACACAGAAAATGTAAAATGGATTCAGAGTTTTAGATCATAATACCCCAAATGTCCAGGTTTCTATAGAAAAATCACCTATAATACCAAGAACCAGGAAGATCTTGAACAGAATAAGAAAAGGCAATCAAGGGATGCCAACACCATTGAAAAGATCTTATAATTGTGTGATAAACCATAACAATCATGCTTTAATTATTCAGAGATATAATACAAATGGGGAAAAAGAATCTTAGGAAAGAAATAGAAATCTCAACAAAGAAACAGAAAAATAGAAGATACTAAAAAAACAAAATGAAAATTTAGAATAAAAAATAAGTAACATAAGAAACTCAAAAGATGGGCTTAACAGCAGGATTGAAGGAATAAAGGAATTGATCAGTAAACTAGAAGACAGAAGAATAGAAATAACCCAATCTGAATAATAGAGACAAAATAGACTGAAAAAATTAACAGAAATTAAGTAAACTGTGGTATTGCAACAAAATATATAATATGTATGTCAGTGGAATTTTATAAGAAAAGGAGAAAAATAAGTATGAAAAGGTACTCTAAAAACAATAGGTGAAAACTTAACATGTTTGGCAAGAGTTTTAAATTTACAGATTCTAGAAATCAAGTGAACACTGAAAAGGAAAAAAAAAACCTAATAAAATCCTCACCAAGACAGTAAAGAATAAAATTTGTAAAGACTAAAGACAAAAAAAAATTTAAAGCAGATATAGAAACAAAGCTTAAACTGTAGAGGAAAATCAACTCATGTGATCGTGGATTTCTGATTAGAAATTATGGACTCTAGAAAGATGCAACACATGATTTTTCCAGAATTTTAAATCAAATGAAAATATATTTAAGGAATGAAAAGGAAATAAAGACATTTTCAGACAAAGAAAAAGTGAGAGTGTATTATTCTATTTATCTTGAAAGAATGGAAAATAAAATGTTATAAAGAAAAAGTAATAAAAGAAATTTCAACATATCTCAAAAGAAAAAGGCACATGATATATAAATATATGGCTACATATGATAGGCTTTCTTTCTCTTTAATCTTTTAATTATGTCTGACAGTTGGAGAAAAAGTTAAGATGCTGTTTGATATGATCATAAATGAATGTATGTATATATATATATATATATATATATATATATATATATGTATACATACACACATTCACATTCATTTATAATTCAAATTCATTCATATAATTCACTCATATATATATATGAGTGAATTATTTATAATTTATAAAATTATATAAATTTTATAAATTATAAATTTTATAAAAATTTTATAAGAATTTATAAATTTTATATATAAAATTATTTATAATTTTCATATATATACACATACATATGAAAATTTTAATATAAATAAAGAGGAGTAAAGGAAGTTAAAATTTCTGCACTTCACAAAAAACAAAATGAGCATACCGGTGCGCTATGATAAATTATATATATAAGATGTAATGCCTACAAAAAATGTAGAAAGAGCTATCCAAGAGATTAAAGTCAAGGACAACGGAGATTAATAAACATAGAACTCTAGAAAATGCTTAAGAAATCCACAGATAGGAAGGATTAAAAAAAGAAATGAAGTGCATAACATTTTTTCCAAAAGACACATCTGATAAAGGATTGTTATCCAAAATACTCAAAGGACTACCAAAAATTCAACAACAGAAAAAATAACCATATCAAAAAAATGGGTCAAAGATCTTAACAGACACCATACCAAAGAAAATATAAAAATGGCAAGTAAGCAAATAAAAAGATGATCCATATCATATGTCAATAAGAAAATGTGAATTAAGACAACAATGAGATACTACCATGCACCTATTAAAACAGTTAAAATCTAGAACTCTGACACCAAATTCTGGTAAGGGAGTGGAGCAACAGGGACTATTATTCATTGCTGGTGAGAATGTAAAATAGTTTAGTTACTTTGGGAGACACTTTGGCAGTTTCTTAAAAAATCAGACATATATTTACCGTCTGATCCAGCAATCACACACCTTGGTTATTTCTGAAAAGACTTGAAAACTTATGTCCACACAAAAACATACACATGCAGATGTTTAGAGAAGGTTTATTCATAATTGCCAAAACTTGGAAGCAACCAAGATGTTCTTCAGTGGGTGAATGAGTTAATAGATTGTAGTATATCAGACAATAAAATATTATACTGTGATAAAAATGAATGGGCTATCAATCCATGAAAAGTCATAGAGGCAGCACCTTATGCATATTACTAAGTGAAAGAATCCAATCAGAAAAAGATTTTTTTTAATTTGAAAAAACTTTATTTTTTTCTGCTTATGAACATTTTTTTTTCATTTTACTTTTTATTTAATTCTTGTTTAAATACAGTTTTCTGTCTTATATTCCAAGCCCTGCCGCCCCCAAGTGCTTCCCACCTCCCTTCCATTCCCGACCCCACCTTAGTTACTGTCCATGGGTCCTTTATACTTGTTCATGTGAGTCCATCCCCTTTTCCCTATGATTCTCTCCCCTCTTCCCTCTGGACCCTGTCAGCCTGTTCCATATTTGAGTGACATTGGTCATATTTTGCTTGCTTGTTTGTTTTGTTGTTTAGATTCCTGTTAACAGTGATGTCATATGGTATTTGTCTTTCACCGCCTGGTAATTTCGCTCAGCATAATGCTTTCCAGTTCCATCCATGATGTTGCAAAGGGTAGGACTTCCTTCTTCCTTTCTGCAGCATAGAATTCCATTGTGTAAATGAACCATAGCTTTTTGATCCAGTCATTGACCGATGGGCATCTAGGTTGTTTCCAACTCTTGGCTATCATAAATTGTGCTGCTATAAACATCGAGGTGCATATGTTCTTTTGGATTGGTGTTTCAGGGTTCTTAGGATATACTCCTAATAGTGGAATTGCTGGATCAAAGGGCACATTCATTTTTAGTTTTCTTAGAAAACGCCATACAGTTTTCCATAGTGGTTGTACCAGTCTACAATCCCACCAACAGTGAACTAGGGTCCCCTTTTCCCTACAACCTCTCCAGTACTTGTTGTTTGTTTCTTTGTTTATGATAGCCATTCTGACTGATGTAAAGTGGTATCTCATTGTGGTTTTAATTTGCATCTCTCTGATAGCTAGTGATATTGAGCATCTTTTCATGAGTTTCTGGATCCTCTGTATGTCCTCTTTGCAGAAATGTTTGTTCAAGTCCTTTGCCCAATTTTTAATTGAGTTGCTCCTCTTCTTTCAGTGAAATCAACTGAGTTCTTTGTATATTTTAGAGATTTAACCTTGTCTGAGATATCATTAGCAAATATGTTTAGCCAAGCTGTTGCTTCTCTCTTTTATCTTGATACTGTTTTCCTTAGCCATGCAGAAGCTTTTAATTTTGATGACATCCCATTTGTTTATTCTTTCCTTTCTGTCCCTTGCTCTAGGGGACATATCAATAAAAATATTGCTGCATGGAATATCTGAGATTTTCCTGCCAATGTTCTCCTCTAGAGCTTTAATGGTTTCACAGCTTATATTTAAGTCTTTTATCCACCTTGAATTTATTTTGGTGTATGGTGTAAGATGCTGCTCCAGTTTCATTTTTTTGCATGTAGCTGTCCAGTTCTCCCAACACCATTTGTTGAAAAGGCTATCTTTACTCCATTTTATGTTATTGCCCCCTTTGTCAAATACTAATTGACTGTAGAGAGTTGGGTTTATTCCTGGGCTCTCTGTTCTATTCCATTGGTCTATGTGCCTGTTTTTATGCCAGTACCAGGCTGTTTTGATTACAGACATGGAAATAGAGCTTGATATCAGGTATTGTGATCCATCCTACTTTGTTCTCCTTTCTCAAAATTGCAGCTGCTATTCAGGGTCTTTTGTGGTTCCATATAAATTTTTGAAGTGTTTGTTCTATGTCTGTGAAATATGCCATTGGTACTTAATAGGTATTGCATTGAATCTGTCAATTGTTTTGGGTAGTATGGACATTTTGATGATGTTAATTCTTCCAATCCATGAAAATGGTATATGTTTCCATTTATTTGTGTCTTCCTTGATTTCATTCTTCAGTGTTGTGTAGTTTTCTGCATACAGGTCTTTTACCTCCTTGGTTAGGTATATTCCCAGATATTTTATTTTTGTTTTTGCTATATAAAATGGGATTTTTTTCTTGATTTCTGCTTCTGCTGTTTCATTGTTGCTATACAAAAAAATGCCTTTGATTTCTGGATATTGACTTTCTATCCTGCTGTTTTGCCAAATTCATTTATTAATTCGAGCAGTTTTTTGGTAGAGTCTATAGGATTTTCCAGGTACACTATCATGTCATCTGCAAGCAATGACAGTTTTGTTTCCTCCTTTCAGATTTGGATGCCTTTTATTTCCTTTTCTTGCCTGATCGCTGAGGCTAACACTTCCAATACTATATTAAATAGAAGTGGTGAAAGTGGGAAACCTTGTCTTTTTCCTGATGTTAGTGGAAAAGATTTTAGTTTTTGCCCATTGAGTACGGTGTTGGCTGTAGGTCTTTCATATATGGTCTTTATCATATTGAGGAATGCTCCCTCTATCCCATAATTCTGATTAACTTTATCATAAATGGGTGTTGTACCGTATCAAAAGCTTTTTCCACATGTATTGATATGATCATGTGGTTTTTGTCTTTGCTTTTGTTTATGTGGTGTATTACATTTATTGATTTACAAATATTGAGCCATCCTTGCATCCCTGGGATGAATCTCACTTGGTCGTGGTGTATGATCTTTTTGATGTATTGTTGGATGCGATTTGCCAATATTTTATTGAGAATTTTACCGTCTAAATTCATCAGCGATATTGGCCTGAAGTTTTCTTTCTTTGTTGTGTCTCTATCTGGTTTTGGAATTAGGATGATGCTGGCTTCACAAAAAGAGTTGGGGAGTTTTCCCTCCTTTTGGATTTTTTGGAACAGTCTGTGAAGGATAGGGGTTAACTCTTCCTTAAAAGCTTTGTAGAATTCTCCTGTGAAACCATCTGATCCAGGGCTTTTGTGTGTTGGGAGCTTTTTGATTACTGCTTCAATTTCATCTGCTGTTATTAGCCTGTTCAGGTTTTCTGCTTCTTTTTCATTGAGTTTTGGAAGATTTTATTTTTCCAGAAATTTGTCCATTTCACCTAGCTTTTCAAATTTCTTGGCATACAGTTCTTCATAGTAATTCCTTACAATCCCTTCTATTTCTGTGGTATCAGTTGTAATTTCTGCCCTTTCATTTCTGATTTTGTTTATTTGTGTCCTCTCTCTTCTTTTCTTGATGAGCCTACTTAAATGTTTGTCTATTTTGTTTATCTTTTCAAAAAACCAACACCTGGATTCATTGATCCTTAGAATTGTGCTTTTAGTCTCTATGTCATTTAATTCTTCTCTGATCTTGGTTATTTCCTTCCTTCTACTTGCTCTGGAATGTCTTTGTTGTTGTTCTTCGAGTTCTTGCAGGCATAAGGTTAGGCTGTTTGTTTGAAATGTTTGTATCTTCTTTAGGTAAGCCTTTATTGCTATGAACTTCCCTCTCAGGACTGCCTTCACTGTGTCCCATAAGTTTGGGGTTGTTGTGAGTTCATTTTCATTTGTTTCCAGGAGCTTTTTGATTTCCTCCGTAGTTTCAATCTTGACTCATTCGTTATTTAATAACATACCATTCAGTCTCCATGCTTTTGGGTGTTTTGTTTTTTTTCCTGTGGGGTTGGTTTCCAATTTCACTTCCTTGTGATCAGAGAAAATGCTTGGTATGATTTCTATTTTCCTGAATTTGTTGAGACTCGTTTTGAGTCCTATCATGTTGTCTATCTTTGAAAATGTTCCATGTGCATTTGAAAAGAATGTGTATTTAGCTTCTTTGGAATTGAGTGCTCTATATATAACAATTAGGTCCATTTCATCTACGGTATCGGTTAATGCTGCAATATCTTTGTTGATATTTTGTTTGGAAGATTTGTCCATTTTTGATAGCGGGGTGTTAAAATCCCCTACTATAATTGTGTTGCTGTCAATATCTTTCTTGAGGTCCTCTAGGATTTTCTTTATATATTTGGGTGGTCCTGTTTTGGGTGCATATATATTTACGATATTAATGTCTTCCTGGTGGATTCTTCCCTTGAGTAATATGAAGTGACCTTCTGACTCTCTCTTTATGGCCCTGTTTTTGAAGTCTATTTTGTCTGATATGAGAATTGCTACCCAGGCTTTTTTTTTCTTGTCCATTTGCTTCCAAAATTTGTTTCCATCTTTTCAGTTTTAGTCTTTGATGGTCTTTTGACCTGAGGTGGGTCTCTTTTAGGCAGCATATGTGTGGGTCATGCTTTCTTATCCATTCAGCTATTCTATGTCTTTTAATTGGTTCATTTAGTCCACCATTTACATTTAAGGTTATTATTGAATGGTACTTTTTCATTGTCATTTTTGTACCTGCGTTCCTCTCTGTCTCTCTCTTTTCCTTCCTTTACTTAAAGCAGCCCTTTTAGTAATTTTTGTAGAGCTGGTTTGGTGGAGGCGTATTCTTTTAGACTTCTTTTGTCTTGGAAGCTATTTATTAGGCCTTGTATCTTGATTTAGAGCCTTGCTGGGTAAAGTAGCCTTGGCTGTAGGCCTCTGTTTCTCATTAGTTGGAATATTTCCTGCCATTCTCTTCTTGCTTGGAATGTTTCCATTGAGAAGTCAGTAGCCAATCTTATTGGGACCCCCTTGTATGTTACTTCCCTTTTCTCCCTTGCTGCCTTTAGGATTCTCTCTTTGTATTGGAGTTTTGCCATTTTAATGATGATGTGTCTGGCAATAGGCCCCTTTGGGTTCCACCTGATTGGGACTCTGCGATTCCTGTATTCTTGTGACTTTATCTCTCTTCAACTTAGGAAAATTTTTTGTTATTACTCTTTCATGTAGGTTTTTTATCCTTTGTTCTTCTTCTCCTTCTGGTATTCCTATGATTTGGATATTATTATGTTTCATACTGTCTTGCATTTCTCTTAAACTCTCCTCATTTTTTCTGATTCTCTTTTCCATTACTTGGTCCATCTGGGAGATTCTTTTTACACTGTCTTCAATATTGCTTTTGTGGTCTTCCATCTCATCGATCCTACTCTTCGTAATGTCTACTGTGTTCTTCAGTTCAGACATTGTGTTCTTCATTTCCTCTTGGCCTTTGCTGATGGTTTCTATTTCCTTTTTTATGTTGGTATATTTTGCAGAGAGTTCATTGTAGCCCCCCTGTAGTTTCTGGTAGCTCATTGTAAGCTCTTTCAATTTCCTGATAACCAGTGCTTTGAATTCAATATCTGATAGTTGACTTACTTCTATTTCATCTAACATTCTTTCTAAGATTTCCTCCTTTTCTTTCATTTGGAGATTGTTCCTTTGTCTTCCCATTGTTTTTGTTGTTCTTCTTGTTGGCCTCAGCTTCTTAAATTGATCTGTTCTGGTTCCCTGGATTTATGGTGTGAACTTCTGTGGTAGGATGCCTGTGAAATTCACTGGTGCAGTCTCGACTGCAGGTATCTTGATGTTCTCCGCTTCCACCTATTCCCCTTCTTGGTTTTCCAGCTTGTCAAAACTTTTCTTCTGGTCTCACTAGCTGCAGCAGCCTGAGGGGCTATTAGTGTGGCCTTTCTCACTTCTCAGTCATCTCAACTGGTCTCACCAGTGCCCTCCCAAGATCCAGTCTGGCGCTGCTCTCCCGTGCCCCACTGAGAGCAGATTTTTCCCCAGGCTTCCCAGTCCTGGCCTGGCGTGAGGTCACACTCTCCCAGCCAGTCTTTCCTTGTCTCGCAGGCTTGGGCTTGGACCTTTTCCAGTGCTGTTGCTGAACACACTGGGCAACTCATAGTTCTTCCAAGCTGGCAGCCACAGCCTGACTCCCGGTGTTTCTCAGTTTGTGCCCGGCTGGGTAGGGATGGAGCTGATGGCTGGCTCTCCTCCAGGGGCCTTGTTAGTAGCCCGAGACTCCCAGGGTCTGTGTCAGACCAGGCTCTGACCCCGAGCTACAGGGAATACACAGGCGGCTCAGTTCTCCCAAGCCAGCAACCACAGCCTGACTCCACGTGTTATCAGAGCTCTCTGGTTTGCTTCCCAGTGCCCACTCCTCTCTCTGCCACTACAGGCAAACCAATTTCTCCTGGTGTTTTCCAATCTGCTTCCGGCAAAATAGGGAGGGGCCAGTGCCTAGTGCTCTCCCAGGGTTGTTGTTGCCCACCCTCGGCTCTCAGAGACCAGGGTGTCCTGCCCAGGGCCCTGGCAAGGCCAGGCAGAGGGCCTGCAGCCTCTGCGCTGTTCCCTCATGCCTTGTTCATCTGTGGTCATCTCCTCTCCTCAAACTCTAGTCATTCAGTGTCCACTACACTTTCTGGGGTCTTGCTTTCCTATATGCTGGATCCCTGTTGGCTATCTGCTGCGCTCCTCTGCAGATCAGCCTGGTTTTTCTCCAGCTCATGGAGGGAAGTAAAATCCTTTGTCCTACTCAGCCACCATCTTCCCCTTTTCTCCTGAAAAACTTATGCATTGAAGGACTAAGTACTATATTTACCTTTTCACATTTCCATATTTTTCATTTTCAATATATATAAGCTAAATTATGTGAGTGATTAAATTTGCCATTTTCAAAACCATTTTTAAACATTTTAATTCTTATTTGTAAACTTTCAAAAATAACTTAGATGTGTAAAATGTATCATTTTCTGATTACTTATTTGAGATACTGATAGTAAAATTCAAAATGTCATCTTTTTTAAAGAAATGAATATAATAAGAAATTGAAGTTACTCCATAGCCATGGGTATGAATAATAAAGTGATTAATAAATAATTTTTATGATTAAAATGTTGATCTTAAACTTACTAAGAACTTATTCTTTGGAGAGAAAAGAATGCACTAAATGTAAATTTTAACTTTTAAAAATGATTTTGTTGGAATTTTTTATACAATTCTTAGCATATAAAAATACTTCAAATACTTATGGTTTAGTCAACATATAACTGAAATGATTTCATCAAACAAGAATTAAAACTTAGCTTCATGAACAAATATAATCATGAAAACTATCAATTAAATGTGTTTTCAAATAATTATGAGCAAATGAAAAGAAACCATGGTTCATAATTGCTCACCCACATGATGGGAAGCCTAGATTCTTAATCAGGCAAAATTGCTGTCTTGAAGACTATTCTGAGTAATAATTGACTTTCAACCACTTTCCTGTTTGAAAAGTTCCATGCATTTTCTAACTGTTCTTCAGTAATGATTATCATGTTTCAGAGCATAGACAAAGATCATAGAGAGAAAAAGAAAGTTTTACCAAATCAGTTTTTAACAGACATCATGGCAAAAAATATTAAAAACACACCATATGTATTCATTTTCGACAAACTTGAAGAATGGAATGGAAAAAGCATAGTTTTATTGTTAACTTTTTAAAAATATTGTGTTCTTTATTTTTAGAGCGAGGGGAAAGGAGAGAGAAAGAGAGGGAGAAATACATCAATGTGTGTTTGCCTCTCACATGCCCCCTACTGGGGACCTTCCTAGCAACCCAGGCATGTACCTGACTGGGAATTGAACCTGCAACCTTTGTTTTTCAGGCCAGCACTCAATCCAGTGACCCACACTAGCCAGGCCTTATTGTTAACTTTTAAGAATTAAAGAATGAATGAGAACAAAGTAATTAATTGTAACTACGTTTGTTCATGTGATGTTGAAAAAGATGGCATAATAGAAAATGAAAAAAAAAGTGTCCGGAAGGTATTTCTCAGATAAATTCCACAGAAATCTGTGCAGTTTAAAGAGGTAAACATCACTTTATTAGAAAGTTAGAAAACAATAAAAATGAACAAAAATTCTGAGAAGCATATTTCTTTTTTCTTTTCTATATTCTGTTTTGGTATCTCTGTTGTGGTCTTAAGAGTTCTTTGGAATTGTTTAGATATGGAGTAGAGGTGTAGACTAGAGAAAATCAGACATCTTGCATGCAGAATTTGTTCTAACTTAAAATTGTAGAATGCTTTAGAATAATTGAGCTATAAATCAATATAGTTTTTAGTGTATTTAGAAAGGGAAAATATCCAGTTTCCCTGAGCTGCATTTTAAATATATTTTCTCACAGCAATATGCATGGAAAGTATGTTTGGTAGATGAGGATTAGTTAACATCAGAATCAGACTTCAAAGGAAGCTTTGTATCTCCCTTTTTTGATCATGAACTAGTTTTATGCCCTCCCCTCTTACTCTTAAGGTTGATTTCTCTGAGATTTAACTATTTTTACAAAGTACCAACTAGGGGACTGTTGATTAAATCAGTTTAAATGAGTTCCTTTTCAATCAGCCACTCTCTGAGATTCAATACACATAATTAAATAGAAAGTATCCTTCAGAAAGTCCCCCCAAGGAAGAAATTACATATAATTTCCTATCCAAATACAGAATGGCATTAATGCCAAAGTAAATTTAGAAAGAGAACACAGGATATCAGCCAGTCCTCTACATGCATTTTTTAATTTCACAGGGCTAATAGAATTCTGGATTTTTGAATTTGATGAAGAAACACTCTTTCATCATAAACTAAGGGAGTTACCAACTGTCTTGGTTTTCCCAGTATTGTCCCAATTTTAGAACAGAAAGTCCTGAATTCCAGAAAACTCGTGAGTTCAGAGCAAACCAAGATAGTTGATCATCTTATGTGTGGCCAAAATGGAGAGATAAGGACTGAATAACAATAAAGATGCATGGACATATAATTGGTCAAACAACACACTCATTGATTGTCAATGTGGAAGAATTTTTTAACAGCATGCTGCCATGAAGTAAGGGGGGAGGCATGCTGGAGGGTTCAGGTGTACAGGGTGGAGAGGAGATAAAGGGGAGAAATTGGGAATACTGTAATAGCATAATCAATACAATATACTTTTAAAAAGAGCATGCTGTAACAGTTTATTACTTACCCTTGCACCAATTAGTTATATGCAGTTACTGTATACATACTAATTAGAGATACATGAAGTATATAGGTTGATGGGAGAATGACATAAAGATAAAAGTGATATGGAAAATGTTAGATCAAGATTCTAAAATATTCTCTTTTATCCCCACTGTTGATAGAATATCAATATAAACTATAAAAAACAATTAAAGTTCCACAATAAAATTTGTAATAATTATGTCAGTGTAAGAATGAGCAGTGTCTACCACCTACATTCAGAAACATTCTGACTTGTCTTGTAAATCAGTAAAGTATCCTTGAAATGAGTTAATTTGTATGGTCACAGGCAGGTCTGGTTACATTTTAAAGAAAAAGAGTTTGTGGAATAAGCTTAAGTCAGTTATAAAACCTTGGTTGGGTTTTGTTTCTGAGAAGCAAATACTGTTTGTCAATTGAATTTGCTTTCTACCTGGTGTCATATGGCATAAATCCTTTGGAGAGGTGTTACTGTGAGTGGAGAGGCTTTACATAAAATTTGAAAAAATTATCTTCTGAAGCACATCATAAAAGAGATTACAAATTGGAGGCTGTCAGGGTGAATCTAACACACAAATAGATTTTCTTTGGCATATATGTATATATTTACATACATACCACCCACATATGTGCATATATGACATATGTGTATATATTTACATATATGTATTTACACACATATTTTTACAACTGCAGACATACCTTATTTTTGTAAAACTTCATCTTGAAAAGAAGACACTCTTGAGGATCATAGAGTCAGAAGAATGTTGTGAAGTAACTATATAACATTCCTACAAAAACAAAGTGGTCTGACCAATTTTAATTATTTTCTAAATATTAAAGACATTATTGACCTAAATACAGCTTATATTAACAGATTATACCCCTATGTAATACTTCCCCATTTTTAAAAGGCAGATAATTCAGTTTCCTAAGAATCCATTAATAATTTCAGTGTAGCAAACACTTGGTCTCTAAAGTCTAAGAGACATATGATAACTGGAGTATTATTTACAACCTACACACATGTCATAAGTATTCTTTTATGGTACTAAGATGGTAGAACATAGCTATTTACAAACTGATTCAATGAACAAAAGGGAACCTTGTGGTTGGTGATGGAACACATCTATGTTTACCCCTTTTACATGCCCTCATTTGGACATCTGTGTATGCATGTGTTTAAACCTTAATGTAATTTTCTCACATGTGTACTATCACGTAACTACAACACATCACGGTTGTAACCATATCACATCACAATTGTAACCACAACACATCACAGTTATAACCACAACACATCACAGTTGTAACCACAACACATCATGGTTGTGGTTACATGATAGTACACATGTGAGAAAATTACATTGAGGTTTAAACACATGCATACACAAATATCCAAATGAGGGCATGTAAAAAGGGTAAATATAAATATTTTTTGTGGATTTTACTAGTGTCAACTTCTAGGTTTTAATATGGTATAATAGTTATGTAAGATGTTATCATAGAGAAATCTGGATAAAGATTACACATGGCCTCTGTGTATTTTTCAACTTCCTGAAAGCCTATAATTATTTTAAAAATTTAAAAATATATGTTAAAGACCATGTTGAAGAAAGAAATTATTGAAATAGGAATTGGTATACTCCTACACACCTGGTTATTAAATGTTTCTACTGGATTATATAGGTTTCTCGCCCTACACCGAAGCTCTACAGTGAGCACTGAACAAATCACCACAAAAACAGGAAAGAAAATATATAAAATTATAACCATCAATTTAAAAATACACTGGTATAAGTGAGAGAGTCAATATGCATTTTTATAGAGTACTTTCTGTTCATTGAAAACTAGATTATATATATTACATATTTAATGAGAGGATCATATGGCCAAGAAAAATCTGAGACCCAGGAAAAACAAAGCATCAACTAATCAAATTATTTTAGTGATCCTCATCAAGATGCCACATAAAAATGGACCTGATTCCCTGTTACCATTTTTATTACTATCTGTTAAGGACCCACTATCAATGACACCTGCACAAGAGTTATGCTCTTTTTTTCCCTCTAACCCTGTTTAATCTCCTGACTTTCAAGCAATAGATTCTATGTTGACAATAGCAGTTTTTGCAGCCTGGGGCACAATAACCCTGTAGAATAAAGATATTCAGGACTCTTCAAAAGATGTTGGTGATCTTAGGGGAATGGAAAATATTAAGAATTCAAAAATGAGTTTTCATTAAGCACATCCATAATGAAACTCATGTGAGAGTCTCTCACTATCTCTCTACAACATTGTTACTTACTGCACACTTTGAACACATAATTGTTGAAAGACTATCCACCTGCCAGTTACCTTAGTAAGCACTTTCAACAATCTCTGCTTTTATGGAGCTTATATTGTAATGCTGACATGCACATATGTGTGCATGTGTGTGATAGGGCACAGGAGGGTTGACAGACCATAAATAATCAAATAAGTAAACACATAGTGTATTAGATCATGATAAATGTTCAGAAAAATAAACGAGTGAAGGGGAAAAAATATTTGGGGCATGGTAAAAAGGCAAGTTTAATTTATAGGATTTCTTAGTAAAGTGATCCAGATAGGCCTTATGTATTGAAAAGGCACTTTTTATGTAAAAAATGAAGGTGAGGGAATAAAAACATGTTACTATCTGTGGGAAGCACCTTCCACATACAGCAAGTGCAAAGGCCTTGAAATGATTTGTCTGGTGCATTGCATGTACAGTTAGGAAACCATGGTGGTGCCATCAGACTAATAATGGTGACAGTAGTAAAAGACTGAGTCAGAAAGGTAATGGGTGGTTTGTGTAGTTCATTATATCTATTCAAATCCAGCTTCCAGAACAGATAAAAAGTGACTGTAAATATGTATTACTTTGATATTTCAATTGCTAACTCCCAACAGAACCAGAGAAACAGTCCTGGCTTTTCATCTCCTTTTTTCAGCTTTCTGGTAGGCCAAATGACAAGAATGACATGATATTGTTCAGTCATATCATTCTTAGTTTCTTTTGAATCTAGTATTTTTAATTTCTTCTATAATGGAGTCACCAATTCTCCCATAGTCCCATGTTGAGTCAACTGATTTAAGATAAATCTGTTCCCTGAAAAGATTTTACTACATGTGTTTCCAGATTCTAGAAGTGAATTAGATAAAATTTACAGAAAAACAAGAATTTTTGCTTGTCATCCAGAATAAAAAGAAGTAAATGATCTCTATTTACAGATGACATAATGTTATACATCAGGGGTACCCAAACTTTTGGCATCTCTGGGCCACACTGGAAGAAGAAAAGTTGTCTTGAGCTGCACATTAAATACACAAACACTAACAAAAACTAATGAGCAAAACATAGGTCTGTGTATAATTTTCATAATACCCACTGTTGGGAACAAGAACAATGGCCTCAGCCCCAAGGAGCCTGGAACCCTAGCAGAGACCCTGTAAGTTGATTGCCATCTGTTTAGTTTCAAAATTTCCCTTTCAGTTGAGTCAGACCCCACCCTTTTTCTCGCATGTGGACCCTGTAAGCCAATAATCTGCCTCTGTGCAAAAACGCCTGCTTGATGACCTGTATATAAGGACTTAGCTGTAAGCGCTAGGCGCGAATCTCGGACGAGCCCCCAGTGGGCACAGTGTCTCTGGAGGGATTGCCCCTGCGCAGGTTAAACTTGGCCAATAAATTAACATCTTTGAATCCCTGAAAGTCTCCGACATTTGTTCTCGTGGTTGGTGGATCTAACATCCACCACCACAGATAAGCCAAAAAGTTCTCACATAATAACCCTAATTATGCAACATCCCTTTTGATAATCTTTTAAAATTATAGAGCAGGCCCCAAGTGTATGATCAATAACATAGAAAATGTACATATGTAAATAATGAAACAATATAAAACTTAGTAATAAAACTAAGAAATGTTTTAAGTAAATTTATGATTTTGTGTTGGGCCTCATTCATAACCATCCTGGGCCGCAGGTTGGACACCCCTGTTGTACATGAAAAACCCTAAGGAGTACACTAAACATTTGTAATTCAATAAGTGAGTTCAGCAAGATTGCAGGGTACAAGATCAATGTACAAAATCAATAGCATTTCTATACCCATACCACCATGCCAGCAGTGGTCTCCATAGATTTGCCTTTTCTAAGTATCATTTTACATTTTACTTGGGATGATTCTGCAGAGTTGAGCATGGTGCCTTCAGGGAATAGTGGACTCTGGTTGAAACTCTCAGACGGTGTGTGGGTATCAGCCTGTTTTGCATTTCAAATTAAAACTACAATGAGATACCACTTTACACCAGTCAGAATGGCCATCATAAACAAAGCAACAAACAACAAATGTTGCAGAGGTTGTGGGGAAAAGGGGACCCTAGTTCACGGTTGGTGGGATTGTAGACTGGTACAACCACTATGGAAAACAGTATGGGATTTTTCTCAGAAAACTAAAAATGGACCTGCCTTTTGACCTAGCAATTACACTGCTGGCATTATATCCTAAGAACCCTAAAACACCAATCCCAAAGAACCAGTGCACCCCAATGTTGATAGCAGAACAAATTACAATAGCCAAGAGTTGGAAGCAATCTAGGTGCTTGTCAGTTAATGAATGGATCAAAAAACAAGCAAGGAATGGATTTCCTTGCTTGTATACACAAGGAAATTCTATGCAGCAGAAAGAAGGAGCTCCTACCCTTTGCAACAACATGGGTGGAACTGGAAAGCATTATGCTGAGTGAAATAAGCCAGGCGGTGAAAGATAAATACCATATGATCTCACCTTTAACAGGAACTTAAACAACAAAACAAACAAGCAAGCAAAATATGACCAAAGACACTGAAATTTAGAATAGGCTGACAGGGACCAGAGGAGAGAGGGGAGAGAATTTCAGGGGAAAAGGGGAAGGATTCACAGAAACTAGTATAAAGGACAAACATGGGGAACAACTAAAGGGGGTGGAAATGGGAGGGGAGTGGGGAGTACGGGGGGGGGCGTGGGCTGGGATGGGAGTGGGGGGACGAAAAACTGTACTTGAACAATAATTAAATTTAAAAAAATCTGCTCTGCCCTCTGCCACCCATCCCCACTTTAGGGGCTTCACTTTCCCTTTACCCACAGATTGGTCTCTCAACACCCCTGTCACTGCATCAGCAAGGCCCCGGTGCTCCTGGAATTGGGTGACAAGGTGGTGTAACAGGATAGGTTGGAGCAGAAATCGCTGGAAAGCAAGGGACTGCAGTTCAGGCAGGGACCCCCATTCAGCACAGAGGATGCTCCCTCTCTTGCCAAGAAAGGTAAAGAGCAGGAAGGGTGCTAAGGCAGCAGAGTAAAGCTGCCTGCCTTCTGGGAAGCTACTTTGGGCTGCCAGAAAAAGGGGAATTGCCTGAGGCAGGAGGCTAAAGTAAACACAATTCAGTTGGCAGTGGGAGGGGCAGAGAGACTGGAGATTGAAACCAGAGCTGCAGCTTAATAGCCCACAGCCTTGAGGCTGCTAGCTCTTGACACAATGGGGCTACACAGTGCTTAGATGAGTTGTGGGGGATGGAAGCCCCACCCAGGGTGACTGGAGACTTCTGACCTTGCCTGGAAAAGAGGCAAAGACACACACAGGCATTGGTTGAAAAGCTGGACACTCCTGCTGGCTTCCAGAATGTATGGGATTCCAGAAGAGAGGACTTTTCAAACAGGAGGTGGAGAAAAGCTCTCTCTGGCTTTTGTCGCTAGGTGCACTCTTGGCTCTCTCTTGGCTTTTGACCTGTGGAGCTTTGGCTTGGGACCTTTGTTTGCAGGTGCACTTTTGATACAGGGTGCAGCCAAGGGGGGGGGGCCCAGAAAAGATTTGGAATGGTGTCCAGAACTCAAAGTGTACAGGAATATTGGAGGAAATATTAAGATGTCCTCACCACCCCCCAAGGTGTCAGATGGGGGAAGGGACGAATGGAGCAGGGCTATTGAGAGCTGTTTTGCATAGCAACAGTTCTGCAGCTAACCTCTGGAATGGTCATTTAAAATATCTATACCCTTTAACTGGTTTCATAGATATGTTAAAGAGCTGTGGCCAAGTTTTGGGCCAGGGAGAAGGGAGTGGCGGAAAACCAGCCTGGAATTGGGAGCTGCTTCTCTGAGAGAGTGCCTGCGAGAGAGCCATGTGGCGAGAGGCATGTGGCTTTAGCAGAGTGAAGACCCCCTCTTGGCCAGGTGAGGGGGAGAGCCACGCTATTTAGGAAGATGTAGACCCCTGTAGCCATTAGGAGGGAGAGCCACGCAGTTTCAGCAGAGCGCAGACCCCCCCTCTTGGCCAGGTGAAAGGGAAAACCACGTAGCTTTGCCAGAATGGAGATCCCTGTGGCCAGGTGAAGAAGAAAGACGCGTTTTTGGTGGAGTGCGGCTTTGGTAGAAGAGGCCCACGCAGCTTTGGCGTGCTCCCTTTGGCTGAGTGACCTGGAAACCAGGAGAGACTTTGACACAAAGAACTTGGTACAAAGAACTCTTGCCAGTGGAAGGTGCCGCGTGACTTTGGATTAATTGGAGATCCTGCCTGGACAGGCAGGCGACACAGCTCACGTGCCAGCGACCTGAAAAACGGACGTGTGCTCTTTTCCTGATTTACGGTACCCGGAGTTGGGACAGTGGGAGAAGGGAGCGCTGTGTGTGTGTGTGTGTGTGTGTAGGTGTATACCCTTAAAGACTTTAATATTTTAAGGAAGGCATTAGGCCTGAATAGCATTAACTAAACATTTTGTTTCCTTTTCACAAATCTCTGGCATTGAGAGATGTGTTTCCAATTGGCGGCGGACAGAAGAGCCCTATAGATATTAGTGTACCGTCCTTGGGAGGGGCCTCTGTTTTCTGAAGCAGTTTTTGGCATCCCTTGGTGGGCCAAGTATTGCCCCCCCTCCCTCGGACCCTTGTTCGGTAACACTTTGACACTCTGGGTCTCTGGCCCTTGCTCCCTGCATGCATGGGCACACTTGGAGGGACCAGACAAATCCTGAACCAACCAGGGTTTAGGCCCTGCAGGCTTTCATGCTGGAAAGTGTGGCTACCTTGGCTCCAGCATCTGGGACACTGTGATCCAGTGCAGCACAGCACATGGATCCTGAACTGCTTGCTACATAGAGACTGAGAATACCGCTCCCCAGATGCTGAAGGAGAGAGCTGCTGCCAGACGATGAGACTCTGAAACCCACAGGTCCACATTCCAGATAGGATGAAGATCCGTTTACTGAAAGGGTTAAGGGAATGGGGAACTCTTGGCCTGGTTTTGGTTTGTAATTTTGGGGGAAACAAGAGAAGTTCTGGATCTTGTGGGTGAGAGGGGCTCAGAGAACAAGTGCTCTCAGCCACTCCCAAAATTGGAAACCTGTTAATAAAAACCTATTTCCTTCAACACAAATCTTTGGGTCATGTATTAGGGTGACAAACAGCCAAACCCCATGATGCACAGTTACAGTTGTTCCTTCAGCACTCATAGGTCTTCCACCCTCTTCCAGCTGCCCCATGGTTCTTTTGTTTTCGAATTTGTCATATTTTTCAGAATTCTATTTTGGTTTTTTTAATATATTTTCTTGATAATGCTATTACAATTGTTCCATTTTTCTCCCCTTTATTCCTCTCTGCCCTGCACCCACCTCCCACATCAGTTCATGTCCAAGGATCATACGTATAAATTATTTGGATTCTCTACTTCCTATACTGTTCTTAAACTCCTCCTGTCTGCTTTGTATTGACTATTTATGCTTCTAACTGTGACACACTGGCCTAAGATCCGTCTGTGTTCAGGGAGCCAACAAGGACCCCCAGATAGCAGCATGTCTTGGAGACAACACTGTGTACTTAACTTATCTACCCAGGAAACTCCAAAGACATTGAAAGATATTTTTTTCAAATGCCGAAAGATGGAGGGATTTAGTTTGGGAAGATGGAAAGTTCCGGAGGTGAATGTGGTGACGGCTGTACCACAATGTGAATGTGTTTAATGAACTGAACTGTGCATGTAAAAATAGCCTCTTCAACAAATGATGCTGGGAGAACTGGACAGCTACATGCAAAATGAAACTTGACCAACAACTTACACCATACACAAAAATAAATTCAATAATGGTAAAATACTTAAATATAAGTGGTGACACCATAAAAGTCCTAGAGGAGAACATAGGGAGGAAAATATCAGGTATTCCATGCAGCAATATTTTCACCAATGTGTCCCCTAGAGCAAGGGACATAAAGGAAACAATAAATAAATGGGACTACATCAAAATAAACAGCTTCTTCAGAGGTAAAGAAAACACAAGCAAAATGAAAAGGGAACCAACTGTATGGGAAAATATATTTAGCAATGATACCTTGGACAAAGGTTTGATCTCCAAAATATATAAAGAACTCACATGACTCCACTCCACGAAGACAAAAAATCCACTTAAAAATGGGTAAAGGACATGAACAGACACATCTCCAAGGAGGACATACAGAGGGCCCAGAGACATATGAAAGGATGCTCAGCATCACTAGCCATCAGAGAGATGCAAATAAAACCACAACGAGATATCACTTTGCACCAGTCAGAATGGTTGATTTATCATCATAAGTAAATCAACAAACAAGTGTTGGAGAGGTTGTAGAGAAAAGGCAACCCTGGTCCTCTTGGTGCACCATTGGTGGGAATGCAGACTGGTGCAGCCACTGTGGAAAATAGTATGGAATTTCCTTAGAAAACTAAAGATGGAACTGCCTTTTAATCCAGTGATCCCAGTTCTGGGACTATATCCTAAGAATCATGAAACACCAATTCAAAAGAACCTATGCACCTCAATGTTCATATCACACTTTACAATACCCACCTGCTGGAAGCAACCTAAGTGCCCCTCTGTAAATGAGTGGATCAAAAAAGTGTGGTACCTTTACACAATGAAATACTACACAGCAGAAGGAAATACTACCCTTCATGATAGCATGAATGGAACTGGAGAGCATTATGTTAATTGAAATAAGTCAGGCTGTGAAAGACAAATACCACATGATCTCACCTATAAGTGCAACGTAACCAACAAAACAAACAAGCAAAATACAACCAGAAACATTGAAATAAAGAACAAACTGCCCTGTCTGGTGTGGCCCAGGGCATTGAGCACTGGCCTGAAAACCAAATGGTGTCTGATTTGATTCTTGGTCAGGGCACATGCCTGGGTTGCCAACCAGGACCCCAGTAGGGGGTGCATGAGAGGCAACCACATATTGATCTTTCTTTCCCACTGTTTCTCTCTCCATTCCCTTCTCTAAAAATAAATTACTTTTTTAAAAAGAAGAAGAAACTGACAGTTAGCAGAGAGGAAGGGGAAGAGGGATAACAGGGGAAGATGGGGAAGGATCATCAAGAAACATGTATAAAGAACCCATGGACAAAGCCAAAGAGGGGAAAGGTTGAAGATGGGAGGGGAGAAAGTGGTGGTAGGAAAATGGAGACAACTGTATTTGAACAACAATTTTAAAAAAGTGAATGTCATATAGACTAAAAGAATGGTTATTGTGGTAAATTTTTTGCTATGTATATTTAATGGATAAATATTCTTTTTTATTTTAAAGATTTTATTCATTTATTTATTTAGAGAGAGGAGAAGGGAAGGAGAAAAGAGAGGGAGAGAAATATCAATGTGTAGTTGCCTCTCCCACGTCCCCCACTCGGGATCTGGCCCACAACCCAGGCATGCACCCCAACTGGGAATCGAACCGTGACCATCTGGTTCACAGGCCCGCACTCAATCCACCGAGCCACACCAGCCAGGCTTAATGGATAAATATTCTTTATGAAAAAAGATGTAGTGAAAGAAATCTCACAGAAGAATAACAGACTTTGTTTTGTAGAATTATATGCACTTAACCTAGTTGTGACTTTTTAAATAATTATTCAATGTCGGATTGAGAATATTCTCTTTTATTCCTAGCTTGTGTAATTATATCATGAAAGTTTGGTATTTTGTCAAATGCTTTTTCTCCATCTATTGAGATGATTTGAGGTCTATCTCCTTTATTTTATTAATAAGGTATATTATATTGATTATTTGTTGAATCAAGCTTACATATCAGGAATGAATTCCACTTGATTGTGTGTATAATCCTTTCTTATGTTACTGAATTTAATATGTTAAAATTTTGTTGAGAAATGTTTACCAATATTCATAATATATTACTCTAGTTTTCTGTTTTTTCTTTCCTTTTCTTCTTTTTTGTGGGGGGGTCATGTCCTTGCCTGGTTTAGGCCTCATAAAAGAATTTGGGAAGTGTTTACTTCTCCATTTGGGAGGAAAAGTTTGTGAAGCATCAGCGTTAATTATTCTTTGCACATTTATCAGTGAAGCTATTGTGCAGAAGGCAAGGAGTCATAGCTGCGGTATTAAATTTAAAATATGCAATTGTGGCCTGCTATGTGAGGAGGCACAAGCCCCCACATGGGGGTGGGATATAGCTTCCTTAGCACCCAGCTCCCACTTTGGTGAAGAGAAAACACTGGGGTCATTTTCATTGAAGGCACAGTTTCAATATACTCACACAAGAAAATAAAGCCACAAGATTTATCACCACAGATCCCAAAACAGGAGGAGGAAGTGCAATGAGTCAGGGGAAGAGCAAACCTCCATTTCAAGAGTAAACAGGAGATAGAAAGCTGGGTATTAAACATAAGGTGATTAGGACACAGGTCACTGATTTCAAGGGCTCAACTTTAAGTGGTTACTTTAACTGGAACATAATCGACAAAAGAAAAAAAGCAAACAAAATATATCCAGAGACACTAAAATTAAGAACAATCTAACAATAGCCAGAGGGGATGGGGGAGGGGGCAAGAGGGAGAAGGGTCTTCAGGAACTACAATAAAGCACACATGGACAAAACCAAAAGGGAGGGTCGAAGCAAGGGAGGGAGGGAGGTTTGGAGAGGGTGGGGTGGGGGGGAAATTGAGACAACTGTAATTGGACAATAATAAAATAATTTAAAAAAATAAAGCATTTGAAGCTTGAAAAAAAAGTGGCCCAAGAAGAGTAAAGCAAGTTCTTGTGGCAAGAATACAAAATTCAAGTCCTTATCTAAATGTTCAGACTCTGGGCATGAGCAGGGTTGTCATATAGTAAAATGCCTATGTAGCAACTCAGAAATGCTGGTGTCTCACCACAGCCATTTTCTTTTGATATTTTACTTGTGGGTTTTTTAAATTACTAATTCAATATTTTTGCTTTTATGGATATCTTTAAATTTTCTACTTATTTTTTAAAATATATTTTATTGATTATACCATTACAGTTGTTCTATTCCCCCCTCTTCATTCCCCTCCCCCCGCACACTCCCCCCCACCATTCTCCCCCCTTAGTTTATAACCACATGTCTCAAGTTCTTTAGATTCTATATTTCCCCCATTATTCTTGCCCTCCCCCTATCTATTTTCTACCTACCCTCTATGCTATTTTCTGTGCCTTTCCCCCCTTCTCCTCCTCCCACTCCCCTGTTGCTAACCCTCCATGTGTTCTTCATTTCTATGGTTCCACTCCTGATCTAGCTGTCCTCTTAGTTTGCTTTTGTTTTAGGTGTGGGGNTAGTTTAGCCTTCATATGTTCCTCTAATTTGTGACTATAACCAACCAGTTCTGTGAGCATCCTGATAAATAGTGTCTTGAACTGTGCTTCTGAGAGGCTGGCAATTTCTCGGTCGCTTAGAGTTATTGGCTCTGGGACTTTGAGTTCTTCTTGCACCATCTTTTGGGCTGTTTGTGCCTGTTCCATAGCAGGATAGGAGCCCTAAGGTGTTCACCAGAGCAGGGCAACCAAGTCGCTGGGTTGTGACGCTGTATGTGGGGGCGGGGTCAAAGAGGAACAATGGTGTCCCGTCTGTGCCTGCCGCCCCAGCCCCCACTAGTGCTGCAGCTGCCACCGTCACCGGGCCCATGCGTTTCGTCCCACTGCACGCTAGTGTGCCACTGCCGTCAGCCCTCGCCCCCTGGGGCCTGCATGGTCCGTCTCACTGTGGGCGACCGCGGTCGGTCTGCCCCGCAACCCAACTGGTTCCGGGCTGCCTGTGCGTCTAGGTCAGGGGATCTGTCCTGCCCGACCCTGCTCACTGCTGGTTCTGCCCCTCTTACCATCCCCGTTGAATGGTTAGAAGTAGTTGGACTTCCATATAATTCAATTTTCTGTCCTTTGGCTGTGTCTTTGTTCTCCAAACCTTAGTTGTATTCAAACTTGGTTGTGGGAGAAAGCACCTATGCCTCCATCTTGGCGGAAGTCCTTAAATTTTCTACTTCTTGAGTCAGTTTGGATAGTTTGTCTTTCTCAAACTTTTCCTATGGCATTTAAATTATCTAAATTTTTGCAATGATTTACTTATTTACTTTTAGAAAGATGGGCAGGGAAGGATAAAGAGAACAAGAGAAACATCAATGTGGTAGTTATACAGTGATTGTTCGCCTCTCACATGACTCCAACAGGGTACCTGACCTGCAATCCAAGCATGTGCTCTGACTGGGAATTGAACTGGTGACCTTTTTGTTTGCAGGCTAGCACTCAATCCACTGAGCCACACCAGCCATGACTCTTATTTTTATTTCTTTAAGGTCAGTATAGTAGTGATGTCCTCTCTTTCAATCATGATTTTAGTAATTTAGTCATTTGAGTCTTTTTTTCTGGGCAGTCTATGTAAAACTTTAGATTTTGCTTCTTGCTTACCCACAGTATCAAGATCATACAGAGGTGAATAGCTGGAACTTATTCCTGTGATAGGTATTAACTGTGCATGTGCACAGCCTTCTGCATGAGTGACTCCTATTAGACTGCCAGGAATGTATCAGAGCTTTCCGTAACTTTCTATTACCATGTAGTTCTCCAGTACATTCTTTAAAATTCCTGGGCAGACTCTGCCAAATCTGAAATCACAGTCAGGCAGTTGATATGTTCCCAGAGTTTACTATAGTTTAAATAACAATCAAATAAAATAGTAACCATAATTTGAGAATACTGATTTCCCAGGAACCAAGAAGTCAGGATGAAATATTTATTGTGCTCTAGGGATGGTACCTTTAAAAGGACTCCAATGAGGTCAGATTTCTCCACTGTCTGCAGCTTTTGGCTACTGTACCACTAAGCATGTGAGGCAGGTATGATAGGAATAGACACAAATTAAAATGTCAGATCTTGCTATCTTGCTGAGATTCAGGAGTTTGGCTTGGGAAAATTATGATCAGTTTATTCTATGGTTTTGGTTAATTGTCAGAGTTGTGAAATGGTATCTTATATATGTTATATACATATTTTCATCTTTAAAAGAGAGAAAGCACACCAAAGTCATTACTCAAATATTTTGGAAGTTAACCTATAAAGGGAATTTTTTAACTATATGAGATATTTGAATAGAAGACAACTCGGTTGTTTTCAACTCTGAGATTCTATGCTTTGGTAACTTCAAATATAATCTGGTGAATATAGAATTTGTAATCTACAGAAAATCTCCTTCTATATACATAAGGCTGGAGATTTGTTAGTATTACCTTATGAAATAATGAGTTTAAATGGTTTTCATTTTTGGCAGAAGTAATTTTGGGACTTTGGAGCACAAATCTTATTTTCATTTAATTTACTTTCAGTTTTACTACCATGATGATTCTGTAAGCACGATGCCTAGTATTTTGAATAGATTAGTTAATCATTTTACATGATACTAGATTTAGGATCATAAAAATAAAATATTATACCATGTCATTGTGCACAGATAGGTAGAAAGGAAATTCACACACAACAAAGGAAATTCACACACAAAGTAGTGTGTGCATTTGTGCGTATATGTGTGAGAGTATGTATAATGGTCCTCGTGATATAGTGACTTTAGTCCAGTCAGCTAATAAAGCACTCAGGAGTTTATGTGATTCCACTCCATTGAAGTGTTAAAGGAGGCCACATCCAATGAAATTTCCTCAGTTTCAAACTCCCCTTTTGTTCTATATAAAGTATGGAGAAAATAATATTTCCGCCTAGTGACATAGTATGGTTTCAATTTACTGGAAATGTAGTAGGTTTAACTGGCCAAAACCAGAAAAGGAAAGGTGGAAAAGAAAATTGCAAAGTAAATGTTTTTGTATCAACATTTATTGTTTGTCATACAGAATCTGCTTACAACAACTTTATACTTGGCAATATTTAGCATAAAATTAACCAGTTTTAGATACACAGATGCAGTTCAAGCTTTTTCAAAGTTAAATATAACAAATCAGTTATAGGACCCACCACCTGACATTTGGGTATGCTATGTGTTGTATCTTGTGTGTCCCAAATCATCAGAAGGCCATGCATTTAAATCTGGACACTGGATAGGACTCTACTTATTTACATCTTTATTCATTTTAAAGACAAAAATGCTCTTTATAAAGGCAAAATACTTTGTATAAAGTCAAAAGTTAGAGTAATGAGGCCTCTGATTTAGCTGAATGAGATTCTAACAATGTGAGTTGACAGAGTCAATAAAATAAAAACTTCAAGTTACTATAAGAAATGTCATTATGAACAGTTTTATAAGTGTTGAATAATCTCATACACAGATGGAATTTTTTACATTGTTGAAGTTGATAAAATATTCTCCAAAGAAAACTAAATATTTTTGAATCCACTACAAGCAACTTCCCTAAACACCATTTGAAATGTATAATCTTTTCAAAGTCCTTTGATGCCTCGTGGACATTTTATTGGAAAAGTAGTGTGTGCATTTGTGCGTATATGTGTATGTACAATGGTCCTTGTAATATAGTGACTTTAGTCCAGTCAGCTAATAAAGCACTCAGGAGTTTATGTGATTCCAGTCCATTGAACTACATAACCCACTTTACAGCATGGCTAGCGACTCAGCTATTTTCTCGAGATACAGAGAATTCATATAGCACTGAATTTAATCATGAATGCTGCTCCCACTTATGGTTCTTATCTTTAGTAGTTATATACCTATTTTTTTCCAGTAATGAACCCAAATTTAAGAGAACATAGTACCCTATAAGTTCTCATACTCCAAGATAAGCGTGATATAGAGCTATAGAGTCATGATCATATGTGTCAGCACCAGAACAAATTGTATTTCTCTCTTTAACCTTTTATATAATTGAAATAGTTATTTGTCTCACATGTCAAATATGTTTTTTATTTTTGGTTCACTTATAATATTAGCATATATCACATACAATTATTAGTACAATAGGCCACTGTTATAATAGGTGGGACAGGAAGAGGATGACTGTGCTTTGACAAATTAGAAGTTGATTTCTGCCAAATTATACAGGAATGATCTCACCTAAGAAATGTAATTTATAATCAAAGGGATTTTTAAAGCACCACAAATACAATCCTGGGCTTGGTAAATTAAAATCACTGCTATATCCTCTGGCACACAGAAAAAAAAGCACTTCATGTATCTTAGGAAAATAATGGAAAGACATTCTGTGCTCATAAATTGAATAACTTGATATTGTTAAGATGTCAGTACTACCCAATGCAATTTATATTAAAATCCAAACAATGATTTCAATATAAATGTAAAATCTATTGTAAAAATTATATGCATTTGCAAGAAACTCCATATAGCCAAAATAATCTTTAAAAAAATTAGAGGTCTCACATTCTTGGCTTCAAAAGTTACTAGAAAGCTACAGTGATCAAAACAATATGGTACTGGTAGGAATAAACCTAACCAAGGAGGTAAAAGACCTGTATGCAGAAAACTACACAACACTGAAGAAAGAAATCAAGGAAGACACAAACAAATGGAAACATATACCGTGTTCATGGATTGGAAGAATTAACATCATCAAAATGTCCATACTACCCAAAACAATTGACAGATTCAATGCAATACCTATTAAGTACCAATGGCATATTTCACAGACATAGAACAAACACTTCAAAAATTTATATGGAACCATAAATGACCCCGAATAGCAGCTGCAATTTTGAGAAAGAACAAGTAGGAGGGATCACAATACCAGATGCCAAACTGTACTACAAGGCCACTGTAATCAAAACAGCCTGGTACTGGCACAAAAACAGGCACATAGACCAATGGAACAGAACAGAGAGCCCAGAAACAAACCGAAATCTCTATGGGTAACTATTATTTGACAAAGAGGGCACTAACATAAAATGCATTAAAATGGCCTCTTCAACCAATGGTGTTGTGAGAACTGGACAGCTTCATGGAAAAAAAATTAAACTTGAGCACCAACTCACACGATACACCAAAATAAATTCAAGGTGGATAAAAGACTTAAATATAAGCTGTGACACCATTAAAATCCTGGTGGAGAACATTGGCAGGAAAATATAGATATTTCATGCAGCAACATTTTTACTGATATGTCCCCCAGAGCAAGGGACATAAAGGAAAGAATAAACAAATGGGATCTCATAAAAATAAAAAGCTTCTGCATGGCTAAAGAAAATAGTATTAAGATAAAAGGAGAACCAACTGTTTGGGAAAACATATTTGCCAATGATACCTCAGACAAAGGTTTAATCTCCAAAACATACAAAGAACTCACACAACTTCACTCTAAGAAGACAACCAACCCAATTAAAAAATGGGGAAAGGACTTGAACATACACTTCTCCAAGGAAGACATGGATCCAGAGACACATGAAAAGATGTTCAATATTGCTAGCTATCAGAGAGATGCAAATTAAAACCGCAGTGAGGTACCACTTTATACCAGTCAGAATGGCCATCATAAATAAAGCAACAAACAACAAATGTTGGAGAGGTTGTGGGAAAAAGAGGCCCCTAGTTCACTGTTGGTGGGAATGCAGACTGGTGCAGCCACTGTGGAAAACAGTATGGAATTTTCTCAGAAAACTAAAAATGGATTTGCCTTCTGACCCAGCAATTCCATTGCTGGGATTATATCCTAAGAACCCTAAAACACCAATCCCAAAGAACATACGCACCCCAATGTTCACAGCAGCACAATTTACAATAGCCAAGAGTTGGAAGCAACCTAGGTGCCTGTCAGTAAATGAATGGATCAAAAAACTATGGTATATTTACACAATGGAATTCTATGCAGGGGAAAGGATATCTTAGGATATAATCCCAGCAATGGAATTACTGGGTCAGAAGGCAAATCCATTTTTAGTTTTCTGAGAAAATTCCATACTGTTTTCCACAGTGGCTGCACCAGTCTGCATTCCCACCAACAGTGAACTAGGGGCCTCTTTTTCCCACAACCTCTCCAACATTTGTTGTTTGTTGCTTTATTTATGATGGCCATTCTGACTGGTATAAAGTGGTACCTCACTGCGGTTTTAATTTGCATCTCTCTGATAGCTAGCAATATTGAACATCTTTTCATGTGTCTCTGGATCCATGTCTTCCTTGGAGAAGTGTATGTTCAAGTCCTTTCCCCATTTTTTAATTGGGTTGGTTGTCTTCTTAGAGTGAAGTTGTGTGAGTTCTTTGTATGTTTTGGAGATTAAACCTTTGTCTGAGGTATCATTGGCAAATATGTTTTCCCAAACAGTTGGTTCTCTTTTTATCTTAATACTATTTTCTTTAGCCATGCAGAAGCTTTTTATTTTTATGAGATCCCATTTGTTTATTCTTTCCTTTATGTCCCTTGCTCTGGGGGACATATCAGTAAAAATGTTGCTGCATGAAATATCTATATTTTCCTGCCAATGTTCTCCACCAGGATTTTAATGGTGTCACAGCTTATATTTAAGTCTTTTATCCACCTTGAATTTATTTTGGTGTATCGTGTGAGTTGGTGCTCAAGTTTAATTTTTTTTCCATGAAGCTGTCCAGTTCTCACAACACCATTGGTTGAAGAGGCCATTTTAATGCATTTTATGTTAGTGCCCTCTTTGTCAAATAATAGTTACCCATAGAGATTTCGGTTTGTTTCTGGGCTCTCTGTTCTGTTCCATTGGTCTATGTGCCTGTTTTTGTGCCAGTACCAGGCTGTTTTGATTACAGTGGCCTTGTAGTACAGTTTGGCATCTGGTATTGTGATCCCTCCTACTTGTTCTTTCTCAAAATTGCAGCTGCTATTCGGGGTCATTTATGGTTCCATATAAATTTTTGAAGTGTTTGTTCTATGTCTGTGAAATATGCCATTGGTACTTAATAGGTATTGCATTGAATCTGTCAATTGTTTTGGGTAGTATGGACATTTTGATGATGTTAATTCTTCCAATCCATGAACACGGTATATGTTTCCATTTGTTTGTGTCTTCCTTGATTTCTTTCTTCAGTGTTGTGTAGTTTTCTGCATACAGGTCTTTTACCTCTTGGTTAGGTTTATTCCCAGATATTTTATTTTTGTTTTTGCTATATTGAATAGGATTTTTTTCTTGATTTCTGCTTCTGCTATTTCTTTGTTAGTATATAAAAATGCCTTTTATTTCTGGATATTGACTTTGTAACCTGCTGTTTTGCCAAATTCATTTATTACATCGAACAGCTTTTGGGTAGAGTTTATAGGATTTTCCATGTACACTATCATGTCATCTGCAAACAATGACAATTTCCTCCTTTCTGGTTTGGATGCCTTGTATTTCCTTTTATTGTCTGATTGCTGTGACTAATACTTCCAGTACTATATTGAATAGAATTGTTGAAAGTGGACAACCTTGTCTGGTTCCTGATCTTAGTGGAAAAGATTTTACTTTTTGCCCATTGAGTATGATGTTGGCTGTAGGTTTCTCATATATAGGCCTTATTATATTGAGGAATGCTCCCTCTAGTCTCACTTTGCTGAGTGTTTTTATCATGAATGGAAGTCGTACATTATCAAAAGCTTTTCCACATCTATTGACATGATCATGTGATTTTTGTCTTTGATTTTGTTTATGTGATGTATTACATTTTGTCGGGGCCTAAAGACGGTGAATGCAATCCATCAAGAAAATCGCACCAGGAGGGCTTGGCTGAGGCAGCCCCAAACAGGATGCTGCAGCCGAGCCAGGTAGCCCCCACCCTTGTAGGCATCTCTTGATCACGAGTACTAACTACCAATCAAGATGCTGATCACGCGCCCACCTACCAATCGTCGCCAGGAGCATGCAGTGAGCATGCACAGGACAACCTATCAGAACCACCTCCCCTTTTCCCCTGCCCCCTATATAACAGCCCCGCCCAAAATAAAATTCGCAGCTTGATCAGAATCCTTTGTCTTGCTGCCTTTCTCCGCACCTCTTGTTCCCATCTCTATTCATCCGTTTCAGGTAGACTCGGGACCCCAGTTGACTGTTCCGCGGGACGGAACACATTTACTGATCTGTGAATATTGAACCATCCCTGCATCCCTGGGTTGAATCCTGCTTGGTTATGGTGTGTAATCTTTTTAATATCTTGTTGGAAGCAATTTGCCAATATTTTGTTGAGGATTTTAATGTCTATGTTCATCAGCAATACTGGGCTGAACATTTATTTCTATGTTGTGTATTTTTCTGGTTTTGGAATTAGGAGTATGCTGGCTTCATAAAAAGAATTTGGGAGTGTTCTATCATTTTGAATTTTTTGGAATAGTCTGTGAAGTATAGGGGTTAGCTCTTCCTTAAATGCTTTGTAGAATTCTCCTGTGAAACCTTCTGGTCCAAGGCTTTTGTGTGACAGGAGTTTTTTTATTACTGCTTCAATTTCATCTGCTGTTATTATTCTGTTCAGGGTTTCTGCTTCTTCTTCATTGAGTTTTGGAAGATTATATTTTTTTCTAGAAATTTGTCCATTTCACCTAGGTTTTCAAATTTCTTGGCATGCAGTTCTTCATAGTAATATTTTACAATTCCTTCTATTTCCATGGTGTCAGTTGTAATCTACCCTCTTTTATTTCTGATTGTGTTTATTTGGGTCCTCTTTCTACTTTTTTTGATGACCATACTTAATGGGTTGTCGATTTTGTTTATCTTTTCAAAAAACCAGCTCCTGGATTCATTTATCCTTAGAACTGTTCTTTTAGTCTCTGTGTCATTTAATTCTGCTCTGATCTTGGTTATTTCCTTCTACTTGCTCTGGGTTGTCTTTGTTGGTGTTCCTCCAGTTCTTGTAGGCATAGGGTTAGGTTGTTTGCTTGCAATGTTCCTATCTTTTTTAGATAGGCCTGTATTGCTATGAACTTCCCTCTCAAGACTGCCTTCACTGTGTCCCATAAGTTTTGGGTAATTGTGAGTTCATTTTCATTTGTTTACAGAAATTTTTGATTTCTTCCATAACTTCATTCTTGCCCCATTCACTGTTTAATAGCATGCCATTCAGTTTCCATGATTTTGGGTGTTTTGGGTTTTTTTCCTTTGGGGTTGGTTTCCAATTTCAGTCCCTTGTGGTCAGAGACAATGCATGGTATGTGTTAGGGTGGGCGGGGATAGGAGGAAGCTCCAGCTGGACTTTGCCAAGATGGACATCCTCACAGTAACCCGAGTCCGAGGAAGAGACCACCAATGCTGTATTGCTGCTTTGTTCAGAGGGTACCAATGCCCAGCTCCCACAGGGAGCCAACGAAAATAAAACCCCATGATATTCCCTGCTTCGGTGTGACTTCCCCTGCCTCACTCTGCAGACTGGGAAACCTCGCCCAGGCACACAAATCCCAATAAAGCTCTTTATTGCCTGACTTTGTGGCTGATTGGCATTTCTTTCTCAGCAGAGCCTAAGAAAACCTTTCAGTATGATTTCAATTTTCTTGAGTTTTTGAGGATCTTTTTGTGTCCTATCATGCAGTCTATCTTTGAAAATGTTCCATGAGTATTTGAAAATAATGTATATTTACCTTCTGCCCTGGCTGGTGTAGCTCAGTGGATTGAGTGCAGGCCTGCGAACCACACGATCGCGGTTTAATTCCCAGTCAGGGCACATGCCTGTGTTGCAGGTCATTTCCTAGCAGGGAACACATGAGAGGCAACGGTACATTGATATTTCACTCCTTCCCTCCCCCTCTAAAGATAAAAAATAAAATGTTAAAAAGAAGAAAAGAAAAGAATGTATATTTATCTTCTTTGGGAGGAAGGGCTCTACATATATCAGTTAAGTCCTTTTCATCTAGGGCATTTTTCAATGCCACAATATCTTTGTTGATATTTTGTTTGGAAGATCTGTCCATTTTTGACAGTGGGGTGTTAAAATCCCCTACTATAATTGTGTTGCTGTCAATATCTTTCTTGAAGTCCTCTAAGATTTTCTTTATATATTTGGGGGCTCCTATGTTGGGTGCATATATATTTATGATGTTAATGTCTTCTTGGTGGATTCTTCCCTTGAGTATTATGAAGTGACCTTCTGGGTCTCTCTTTATGGCCCTTTTTTTTAGAAGTCTTTTTTGTCTGATATGAGAATTGCTACCCTGGCTTTTCCTACTTATCTGTTTGATTGGGAAATTTGTTTCTATCCCTTCACTTTTAGTCTGTGTTCGTCTTTTGTCCTGGGGTGGGTCTGTTGTAGGCAGCATATGTGTGGGTCATGCTTTCTTATTCATTCAGTTATTCTATGTCTTTTGATTGGAGCATTTAATCCATTAACATTTAGGGTTATTATTGAGAGGTACTTATTCATTGCCCTTTTTGTATCTGTGTTTCTCTTTGTCTCTCTCTTTTCCTTCCTCTCCTTAAAGCAGTCCTTTTAGTATTTCTTGTAGAGCTGGTTTGGTTGAGGCATATTCATTTAGACTTCTTTTGCCTTGGAAGCTCTTTATTTGGCCTTCTATCTTGATTGAGAGCCTTTCTGGGTAAAGTAGCTTTGGTTGCAGGCCTCTGGTTCCCATTACTTGGAATATTTCTTGCCATTCTCTTCTTGGTTGGAATGTTTCCATTTAGAAGTCAGTAGTTAGACTTATTGGGGCTCCCTTTTATGTTACTTCCTTTTTCTCCCTTGCTGCCTTTAAGATTCTCTTTTTGTCTTGGAATTTTGCCATTTTAATGATGATGTGTCTTGAATTGGTCCTCTTTGGGCTCCTCTTGATTGGGACTCTGTGATTCCTGGATTTGTGTGACTTTTTCTCTCATCAAATTAGGGGATTTTTTTATCATTACTTTTTCGAATAGGGTTTCTATCCCTCGTTTTTCTACTTCTCTTTCTGGTATCTGTATTATACGGATATTATTATGTTTTATATCGTCTTGCATTTCTCTTAATCTTTCTTCATTCTTTCTGAGCCTGGTTTTCTTTGCTTGCTCTCTCTGGGTGATTTTTTCTATTTTTTCCTCCAATTCGCTGATCTGACCTTCTGATTCATCCATGCTGCTTTGTATTACTTCTACTGTATTCTTCAGTTCAGAAATTGTATTCTTCATTTCCTCTTGGCCTTTCCTAATAGTTTCTATTTCACTTTTCATGTTGATATAGTTTGTGTTGAGTTCTTTTTATCTCCCCTGTATTTTTTGGTAGCTCGTTGTAAGCTCTTTGAATTTCCTGATAACCAGTGCTTTGAATTCAAAATCTGATGGTTGATTTGCCTGTGTTTCATCTTACATTCTTTCTGAGGCTTCCTCCTTTTCTTTCATTTGGGGATTATTTGACTTCCTATTGTTTGTGAGACTCTTCTTGTTAGCCTCAGCTTCTTAAATTGATCTGTTCTGTCTCCCTGGGTTTATGGTGTGAACTTCTGTGGTATAATACCTGTGAAGTTCAGTGGTGCAGTTTCTTTCAGGTATCTTGATGTTCTCTGCTTCCACCTACTCCTTTTTGTGTGTGATCAGTTGGAGGGGGAATGCAAAATGGTTTATAATAGCAGAAGAGTATTTTTATGATATTTACAATGACAGCCGGTAGAGAAGAGATAGAAGATCTTTAGGCTATATGTAGTGTTAACCATAATCTTCAACCCAACTTGCCACTTTTAAGAAAGGATGGACAAGAGATAAGTCTCTTGTTGGGGAGGGAAGTCTTGTGAGTTGGATCTAGAAAGCAGTGAGGTTGCAGGTGGTCAGTTTTTGAGGAAAGGTGAGAGTAAAGAATAGTAAATAGGTGTAGTGTGTGAGCAAATAGAGTTAATCACTACAGTAATAGAATTCAGGAACCTGTAAAGTGGGCTAAGATCCACAAGATGTTTTGTGAAGTATTTACAGTTGTATAGAACAGCTATTATTTACAGTAATATTAGAGCAACAATCATATGACAGACTCCATGTGATCTGTCTGAATAGGGGGCATAGAACTTTGGGTAGTGTGCCAAAGGAAAACAAATGGCGGGAAGTATAGAAAATTAGCAATACACTGTGGAGGAGAGAATAGGGGAAACCTGTCAAATAGTACAATATAACCAGCCAAGGCTAAGAAGCCTATACAGAAAGAGGAGGAATACAAAGATACTATTAAAATATAAAATTAGTTAGAATAATTAAAATAATAATAATACAAATATGCAGCAATTTGTGGCTTCTCTGTTATAGCGAAGTGAAATTTGTCTCTCTGTCTTTATTGTTGAGATGCCCCCTCTTTGGGTCCCACTCTGGGCTTTTCGTGGTTCCCAGTTTTTTGTGTCCCTTGTGAGTAAAAGAAAACAAAACAACAAACACAAAAAAGGCAGGAGAATGGAGGAAAAAGCAATAAGTTTAGAAAGAAAGGAAGAAGGACTAAAGTAGAAAAAAAGAAAGGAGAGGAAAAAATTATTGAACAATATAACAATAATAAAATTTAAAATATATAATTACTAAAAAAATTAGTTAAAAAAATCCACCAAAAATACATCTCTTGGTTTCAAACTGTCCAAACCAGTTTTTCTGATTGCAGCAGGCTGAGAGTCAATTGGTATGTTCTTTCTGCAAGTGGTCTCCCAAGAACTAGCCCGGCTCCTCTCCCCAGCGCTCCAGGAAGGCGATCTAGGTTCTTTTCAGAGCACTTTCCCTGGCGGTCCTCTCTGTGGGCTGGGGTGCGGGTGCCCGTGTACCCATCAGGCTGCCTGAGTCCCACGGGATCTGGCATGATCTTTCCCAGTCCTGTGGTGGAACTCAAGTGCTTCCTCCCCTCCTCTGGATCGCTGCCAGGCTGGGTAGGAAGCAAGCCAAGCTGCTGTTGCAGGAGAGTACTTCAGTTTACTTTCCAAAAACATTTCTCCAGAAAGCCTGCCTCTTAGCCCAGCCTAATCCCCAGCCAGACTGGTGACGACAATGCGCCTCTCAATTCTCCCGGGCTGGCGACCACAGAGTCTGCGGTTGAACACAGCTCTTTGTCCTTGTTACCCTCTCTGTAAACTCAGGCAGACAGGTCTCTGCCTGGTGTTTCCCAGCCTTGCTTAGTCGGGGAGGGAGGGAGCTGATGATCCAGCTTTCTCCCAAGGACCCTGAAGCAGGCTCAATGCTTCCAAAGAGTCTGCCATAGACCCCCATGTGCCAGCTCCCAAAGAATCCATGGCAGACTACCAGGCACTGGTCACAGACTGAGGCCTGTGGACCCTGATGGAGGTCGATAGGCAGTGGCTGAGGCCAGCGCCGCTGCTACCGCTGCCTCATCTTTACTCAGGTCCCTGAGACCCCATTGACCTGCAGCTGTCTGGTCTTTCAGTGTCCACTATAATTTCTGGTCTCTTATTTTAATAAATGCTGGGAAACTTTGGCTATTTGTGCTGTTCCTCTGTAGATCTGCCAGGATTTTCTCCCATGTGTACAGGATATGGAATCCACTCCATCCTACTCCGTTGCCATCTTCCCCCCTCTCAAGTGATTCTTGACAATGATGTGAAGACTGCTCTGTGGGAATAAGACAGTCTTTTCAACAAAGGATGGTGGGAACTCTGGGTATCCACATGCAAAAGAATAAAATTACACCCTTTCCTTACATGATATACAAACATGGAATCAAAATAGGTCATATGACTTCAGAAGAAAAGAAAGAATGTAAATCTCTTAGAAGAAAACATAGGGAAAAAGCTTTAGGATATTGGACATTGGATTTGGCAATGATTTCTTGGATATGACACCTCAAGAATACATAAATAAATAAATAAACATTCATTACAATTAATAGCTTTTCTTCATCAAAGAACATTATCAATAGAATGAAAAGGTTACATATAGAATGGGAGAAAACAGTTGCCAATAATATCTGATAAAGGATTAATATCCAGACTCCATAAAAAATTCCTACAAATTAACGACAATAAAAAACAATCTAATTTAAAAATGGTCAAAGTACTTGAATGGACATTTCTCCAAAGAAGATATACAGATACGCAATAAGCACAAGCAAAGAAACTCAACGCTAGTTATCATTAAGGATGTGTAAGTGAAATATCACTTCATACCCATTAAGAAGTCTATTATCAGAAAAACAAAACAAAATGGAAAATAACAGGTTATGGCAAGGAGGTGGAGAAATAGAAATCCTTGTGTTCTGCTTGTGGAAATGTAAAATAGTGCAGTCATTGCAGAAAGCATTATGGCTATTCTTCAAAAACTTAAACATATAATTACTACATAATCTAGTTATTCCATTTCTGGGTATATGTCCAAAAGAACTGAAAGTAAAGACTTGAATATATATTTGTACACCAATGTTAATAGCAGCATATTTATAATAGACAAAAATGTGGAAATGATACATATGTCCAATAGGTGAATGGGTATACAATATGTTTTATACATACAATGGAATATTATTCAGTTTTAAATAAATGAATGGAATTCTGATACAATGCTACAATTTTAGTTAAAAAATGAAATTGAAATAAGGCACACATAATAGGACAAATACTGTACAATTCATCTTATATGTGATATCTAGAGTAGTCAAATTTATAAAAACAATTAGTAGAATGGTGTATTCCAGTTGCTGGGTGGAAGAATGTTTGAGGAGTCAATATTTAATGGATAATATCAACATTTAATATTTAATTTAATAATATTTAATTTAATATCAACATGGAAAGATGATAATATTTGAGAAGGATGGAATTGATGGTTGTGTAACAATATAACAGCATAAAAGTACTCAATGCCACTGAACTGTATGCTTAAAGAGGTTGAATAGTAAACAACTAGTAAGTATGCATTTTTATTATTATAGTAATATCAATAAAACAGTACAAAGTCCACAATAAAACTGTTTTTAAAATTTTAGTTGCCATCACTACTGTAGCTACTACTACTACTACTACTACTACTACTACTACTACTATTACTAATATCACTACCACCCTATACTATTAGATCAATTTGAAATATATATTTGTTTATCACACAATTCAACTTATCTGAAATCTTTCCTCCCATCCACAGAGTTTGGCTCCCTGGAACTGTGTGTCTCCACAGGCTCTCAACCATGACTCATTGGAATGGGAGTAAATAGATGACCCAATTTGGGCCAACTGCATTCTCACTCTCAAGAATAAAGAAGAGTATCAGAGAGGTATGAGACATATATATCCTTTGTTGCAGATGAAGAAGCAAATAAAAATCACCTACAGTGAGAAAAATATTATTGAAATCTAAGAACATCTCTACTCTTTGGTGTGTAATATACCTTTATATCTAAATTTCTATAGATATATAAATCTGTGTGTGTGTGTGTGTGTGTACACACACATGCATATGTATATTTTTATATCTAGATCTGTTCCCCTGTCTGGCACCTAAAAATCTGAACCAACAAAAATAGTAAACCTTTTAGAACAACAATGTGACTGCCTGTAAAGGCAATACCTTATAAGGATACTCCTGCTGAGGATATTTAACTAAATCCTTCTGAAATTTCTTTATCACTATTTTTGCCAACACATTATATACAAGGCTACAGAAATTTAGAAACATAAGTCGATCTGAAGTGCTACATGGTCAAACTTTTACCAGTATGAAGAGGTAAGACAGAAAATATGTTCCATGAGGACAGGATAGGGTCTACTTTATTTAAAAAGTAGTATATGACATTAGAGGCAATTGAGTATATATATTCAGTAAACAGATGGATGACTAAAATTATACTTATTTCTGAGTGCTCCAGAGCTTTTGCTGCCTAGCTTTATTTTCCTATAGGCTGACCTCCTTATTCAATTTTAGGGTTATTAGGAAGCAAAACTGTGTGTTTTGAACAATACTGTATTCTCAGTACCTGATGTACATAAAATTAGTGCTCATGTGTTGAATAAATGAATGTATGTCTTCTAAGCAATAAAGTATACAGAGTAGATGTCACAGTACGACATGATGTCTATGGATTGAAACTTCAGACCATCAGAATTTGAATAGAAAATGTTGGTACTTTAGAAAAACAGCAAGCTGGAGCTTCAGTACTTTATAGGTGCAGAGATAGTTATTCTCTATAGAAAACTACATTAACAGCCATCTTGTGATCTACACAATTTGGAATGGAATTATACAGGAGAGAGGTGACTCAAATATCAAGTCCCATATAATTGAGTTAGGTGTTTATTTTAATTTCCCCCTGCCTTGGGTCAAGTTTGATATAAAAACTACTGAAGTCAGTTGAATTTGCAAGTGACTTAGAATTGGTTTCATGTGCCCTGGCTGGTGTAGCTCAATGGATTGAGCACAGGCCTGTGAACCACACAAACCTGGTTCGATTCCCAGTCAGGGCACATACCTAGGTTGCAGGCCAGTTCCCAGCAACGAGAAGGAACTCACGAGAAGCAACCATACATTGATATTTCTCTCCTTCTCTCCTTCCCTTCCCCTCTAAAGATAAATAAATAAAATCTTTTAAAAAAGTTAAAAAAATAAGAATTGGTTTCATGTGAAAAGAAGGCTGGACCTGACTTTTAGGCAATGTCCACTCTGTGAACCCTGGTAAGTTTATTAGTTCCTGAATTGGGTTAGAATACAGCTAGAGAAAAATATAAGAGGAAAAAGAATAAAATATACTAAAACAATGGTTATAAGAAATTATGAAAATGAAAAACTATAGTATATAATACAGCTATAATTTTGTTTTTACCCCTGAATCAAAGTTTCTTAAATTTGACTAGATATGAATTGTTGATTCTTAAATTTGACTAGATATGAATTGTTGATATGCTATATGTTTAAAGCGTGTGTATGTACAGATAGAACAGCAGTCTGCTTTGTTGAAGTATGAATAAACTCAAAGCCAAAGGCATTCGGCTGATTAGAAAGCTAAAGGGTGATAAAAAAATAACAAACAAAGTAAATATTCAAAGATCAACTACATAACTCAGAAATGGAAACATATCTTAGAAATATGTATGAAGTTTCAGTTGACTCTTTAGTTGGCAATCTTAGACTCTTGTTCTCCCAGAATGTCCCCATTGATATTAGATAGCTGCCTATGTATAAATAGATTATTCTTGTAAACACTTAAATCAATTAAAACAAATAGTTTTATTCTCATCTTAATGATCTTCTCAGAAAGATATCAGCTCTCAATTAAAACAATAAATTCAACAGGATTTTTACAAAAAATTCAAATGATCATTCAGATGATCATTTCACTAAGTTTTTTTGAGGGGGCAAAATAATTAACATTATATGATATAGGATAACAGTAATTAATATTTTGATGTATCGCTTTCCCTAAGTTCCACATTCAAGACAATTCCTTTCAAGTCAGCTTCCTTTTTTCATACTCCTCTTCACTCACTTCTTCCCTCTACATCTTCCTTTCCTTTATTCCCATCTTTCTCCAACCCATATCATCTATGAAAATGCAAATTGACCCATCTCAATTACCTTCATTCTATCATTCTCCTTTTCACCCATCATCCTCTTGAACCAAACAGTGGATCTTGGTAATTCACAGAGCAAGGAAGGCTTTATTTCTTTAGAAAAGAAGGAAGGAGATAATTTCATTTATTTATGTATTCTCAGAGAGGAAAAGGGAGAGAGAGGGGGAAACATCAATGTGTGGTTGCATCTCATGCACCCCCCCCCACCGGGGACCTGGCCCACAAACAAGGCATGTGCCTTGACCAGGAATGGACCCACAACCCTTCAGTTCACAGGATGGCACTCAATCCATTGAGCTGCACCAACCAGGGCAGAAGGAGATAATTTTTCAAAAGTTAAGATTCATTATTTTCTTTCATTCATATATTGCTGAAGTACTATTGAATGTTTTTATGAGTCCAATGTTTGGAATTCAAGAATATATATATCTCAACATGGGTGATGCCTATGGAGAATATGAGGCCTCATGCAGCTACTGTAAACAAAATTAATATTTCTAATGCTGCTGAAACTGCTTTTTTAGTAATGAAGAGACAAATGAAAAATAAACTTAAAATTTAAATGCTTTTCTGGTGACCTTCTAACATAGAAAAAGGTCAAGGACTATATGCAGAAAACATCATGGAGCAAATATTTTAAAAATAAGTAAATACAGTACTTCTTCCTTCTTGAAGTTTCAGTTTTGGTTGATGGTATAAAAATATCAAACAGAAAATTTTAGAAATAAACAATCAAGTTTTTTTCTACCTCTTTTATTGTTATTGTATTACAGTTGTCTCAGTTTTCCCCTATTTCTCTCCCCTGCTTGGCCCCTCCCCTGCTCCCACAGTCAATCCCTACCCTGTCACCCTGTTACCCATGCCCATGGGTCATTTATACTTTCTTTAACTAGACCTTTCCCATTCTTTCTTCCTTTATTCCCCTCCCTTCTCCTCTCTGGTCCCTGTCAGTCTGTTCCTTATTTCCGTGCCCCTGGTTCTATTTTGCTCCTTTGTGTATTTTGTTCATTAGATTTGTCTTATAGGTGAGATCTTATGGAATTTCTCTTTCACTGCCTGGCTTATTTCACTTAGCATAATGCTATTTTGTTCTTCCATGTTGTCATGAAAGGTAGGAGTTCTGTCTTTCTGTTGCGTAGTATTCCACTGTATACCACAGTTTTTAGATCCAATCACTTACTAATGAGCACTTAGTTTGCTTCCAGCACGTGGCTATTGTAAATTGTGCTGCTATGAACATTAGGGTTCATAGGTTCTTTTGAATTGGTATTTCAGGGTTCTTAGGGTATAATCCCAGCAGTGAAATTGCCAGGTCAAAAGGCAGTTCCATTTTCAGTTTTTTTATGAAATTCCATACTGTTTTCCATAGTGGTTGCACCAGTCTACATTCCCTTCAACAATGTACTAGTATTCCCTTTTCCCCACATCCTCACTAGCACTTAGTTTGTTGATCTATTGATGATGGCCATTCTGACTAGTGTGAGGTGGTATCTCATAATGGTGTTCATTTGCATCTCTGATGGCTAGTGACACTGAGCATCCTTTCATATGTCTCTGGGCTCTCTGTATGTCCTCCTTGGAGAAGTGTCTATTCAGGTCCTTTGCCCATTTTTTAATTGGATTGTTTGTCTTCCTGGAGTGGAGCCATGTGAGTGTTTTATATAGTTTCGAGATCAAACCCTTGTCCAAGGTATCATTGGAAAATATGTTTTCCCATATAGTTGCTTCCCCAATCACAAGTTTTAAATTTCACTGTTCTGATTGGATGAAATCTTGAATCTTTCTGTTCTGTCCCACTGGGTCTGTGAATCATCCATTTGTCCAGTGTCTCCATGGTGTAAACCCTACCTATCAGCCCTATTAGTCACTTAGTGGACATCTGCTAAGTTATCAGATGGACTGGTGTGTATCACAATGCTTGTGTTCAAGTAACCTTTACTTTACTTAATAATGCCCAAAGCATAAGAGTAGTGACGTTCCTGGCTCAGATATGGCAAAGAGAAGCTGTGAAGTGGTTCCTTCAAGTGAAAATTTATGTATATATGTATGTGTGTATGTACAGGAACAAGACATAATATACATAGGGTTCAGTACTATCCATGGTTTCAGGCATCTACTTGGGGTCTTGGAACCTAACCCCTGTGGATAAGGGTGGAATAGCATATACAAAAGAACATGGCTTTGACTCCCACTCCACTGTAGTGCTGCTGGAGAACATATACACCTCAAGTTCTACCCCAGAGAAAGCCAAACTAAGTAAATATGAAGATAATAACACAATATTCAAACTGTATTTTTCTCATTAATAGTTAAAGATAAATGCTTACATTTTAACAGCATTGAATCCATCACCACATATACAGGGTGGAACATTCACTTAGAATTCAAATAACGATTTTATATAATTTTCTTTAAATGGATGTTTTTCATCTAAAGTGTTTAATTGACTATGACAAGAGAGAATTGACAACAAAGTATATAATTGTTTTCTCAAAGGTAAAGTGAAAAGGGGAAAATCAAGTGATTTTTTAAAGTTTTGTGTTATCTGATTTCTGCATATGAAAGTTAATCATTCTATTCCACTCATTTTACTGATGACTTAACTTCCAGGCACTTTTAAAGATGAAATCACAAATACTTATTAATAAGTTCAAACTGGCAATAAAGGCAGATTAGAATCACTTAATTATCTGCTTTTTCAGAGTATAGGTGCATTAATTCTTTGGGAAAATAGGTATTTTGCTAATATAGGAACTACCCAAGTCATATATGTTCAAAATTCTAATATAAATATTTGACACTTGAATATGATTTAATGAATACCATACGACCACAACTGACAAATGTGAAAACCATAATATTAGAAGTGTCTGAGAAATAAAAAATAGATACAAAGCATGAGTAACAATCAAAATCATCTAGAAAATATATTATTCAATAGGACAGCATATTAATTTCCTAGAATAGTTTTAGAGAAAAATACTTCATACATTCTACACATAATATTCAATTGTTATATCCATATCTTTGAATATGTTACTTTCCTCCACTTAGCTGGACTTTCTATTCCTTTGTCTAGTGCAAATCACATTTATCCTTTTTGAAGCAACTCTGGCAACTTTGTGCTTTGTGCTTTCCTATTAATGTGCTCTCATATCACTTAAATGTCAATTTAAAAAGCAGTCATTTTCAAAAGTAATTTTTATTTATTTATTTTATTATTATTTTTTTATCCTCAGCCAGGGTAAGATTATTGATTTTAGAGGAGGGGAAACAAAGGAGAGGGGGAGAGAAATATCGATGTGAGAGAGAAACATTAATCAGTTGCCTCTCCTACATGCCCTGACAGGAAATGGAGCCTGCAACCTAGCCATGTGCCCTGACCTGGAATTGAACCTGTGACCCTTTTGTTTGCAGGACAGCACTCCAACAAACTGAGCCACACTGTCCAGGGTGAAAAGTCATGTTTATGACAGTCTGTTAAAGGAATTTTGCACATGTTTTGAAGTTATTTTAAATGTATAACTTTAAATTACAGAAAATCTTAATGAAGAAATAAATGTTAGTAGAATGAATTAAAACCCATATGCAGAATTTAAAATGTTCTTTTTGTTTCCTAACAGAATTTTATAGCCTAAATGTGTTTGTCCATTACCATTGACATAGTTTTTAAATGTACTTACTACTTGATGTTTAAAATTTATAAGTGAAAAAAGGGAGGGAAAATACTGCTCACTGGCCTTAATAATAAACCTTTACATTTAGAGAAAGTCTGAGATCAGAGTAAGGAGTTAGAGATCTAAGTCTCAGGAGTTAGAACAACGTGACCAAGTTCTTTCTACTAGTATGTCTCCTTAGAAATAATTACATATTTTGAAAGTAAAGTAAATCAACATGCTAGGAAACTATTTAATAAATTAAAATGAAGCTTTAATTGATACTTCATAGAGTTAATGCCTAAGTAGTCACTTATACCTATTGAGAATGTATATTTAGCAAAAACATAAAATTTATAAGCTATTAATGTTGCTCCAAGTCTTATTCTCACCATATGTGTTAGGGTTCTCTCAATTTTGACTAACTTGGATTGAACTGGGCCATCAATAGGATGTATTAATGTAAATTTTAAATAAACCTAAATGGAAAGGTACTCATTTATAAGGAGAGCAATTAACAATCATTTAGTTAGTTTGCAATAAAATCTATTTACTCTTTCCACTTAAGACCCACACATACAAGGTTTAAGGAAATAAGACCCATCTCAGATATCCAAATTATCAATTTATTATTTCATAGTTGCTTACAGGATTATGTACTGTTTACCTTTTAAAAAGTACTTTTTAGGTTACTTCCAATACTTGGCTATTGTGAATTGTGTTGCTATGAACATTGGGGTACCTAGGTTCTTTTGAATTGGTGCTTCAGAATTCTTAGGATATAATCCCAGCAATGGAATTGCTGGGTGAAAAGGCAATTCCGTTTTGAGTATTCTAAGGAAATTCCATACTGTTTGCCGTAATGGCTTCCCACCAGTAAATGAGTGGATAAAAAAACATTTACTCAATGGAAGACTACATAGCTGAAAGAAAGAAGCAGCTCCTATCCTTTGTGACAGCATGGATGGAACTGGCAAGCATTATGCTAAGTGAAGTAAGCCAGGTGGTAAAACAAATACCATATGATCTCACCTATGAGTGGAATCTAATCAACAACAACAACAACCAAGCAAGCAAAATATAACCAGAGACATTTAAATAAAGAACAAACTGACAGTAACCAGAGGGGAGGGGAGAGAAGGATAATGGGAGAAAATAGGGGGAGGGCCATCAAGGAACTTGTATAAAGGACAAATGGACAAAGCCAAAGGGGGCTAGTTTCAAGGGTAAAAGGTGGGGATGAGTGGGGTGGGGACCATGATGGGTTGAAAATGAAGACAAATGTACTTGAACAACAATAAATATATTTTTAAAAAGTACTTTTTCAAAAGGTAAAATTCATTTTTATTTTACTTCAGATACTCAAGGGGGCCAAATCATTGATGGAGAAATTTTTGTGAGGACATTTTCATAAAAAGCTGAAGAAATAAAATGAAAAACAACAAACAAAAAATTTAAAAGCAACCATAGCATCAAATTCACATGCAACTCTCTTAGAGAGGACATCTTTTCATAACCAATCAGTCAAATTCAAATAAATTATTTGAATTTATTAAAAATGTAAAATAAATATTTGCAAATAATTTTTGACTGAATATTCCAGGTAGCTGTGTTGATGTCGTATAATTATTATTATTACTCTCTGAATAGTTTAGAGTTGAATTGTTTAAAATAATAAGAAAAGATAGCGCTGGTTGGTGTGATTCAGTCGATTGAGTGTAGGCCTGTGAACTGGAAGTCTGCAGGTTCGATTCCCAGTCAGGGTATGCCTGGGTTGCGGGCTTGATCCCTAGTTGGGTAGTGCGAGAGGCAACTAATCAATGTATCTCTCGCACAATGATGTTTCTGTACTTCTCTTTTCCCTCCATCCCCACTCTCTAAAAACTAAATAAATAAAATCTTTATAAAATAAAAAAAAATAAGAAGTGTTTCCCGCTGTTGCAGAGAATTACATCAAGGGTCTTGAGCTATATTTCCAAAAGATTTTTTATTCTGTTCAATGGTTGTATCCATAATCATGCTTTTTTCCTGAGTGGGGTAAAAGGGATGAATCTGTTTTATTACTTTATCAGTAGCTCACATATAATGTGTAAATCAGAATGAATATTTATTTATCATGTAGCTTTGAAAGCACTTTTCAATGATCACCTCTCTATTCTTACTGTAAGGTAAATAGATGGCAAATATGATTAATCTTAACCCTGGCAAGATATCGGCAGAGGAGACAGAAAAATTACTTGCTTAAAGTTACCTTCCAGTCAGTGACAGAGCCAAAAATTTTTAAATTTCTACTTTAAATTTGATAGGAACATGCAGATGAGCTTTTATGAAACCAGCTCAGTTATTGCAGTTATTCTGGGAAATGAAAATGATCAAAATCCATAAGAAATAAATACAGTGAATGAAATATAACATAAATATGATTTTTTATCTTATTTTCTCCTTAGCTAAACTGTTTTAAAGAATGCAAAATTACCCTGAACTATACATTATATTAAAAGATGTGATCTCATTTGTTTCTTGTCTCCTGAACTGTGTCAATATAGGTAAAATCGCCAAGTTTAAAATGCACACAGATACAAACACACTTGGTAAAAGTAGCAAAATGACATTCAATAAAATTTTAGCTAATACAGGCAAATATAATTAGTGAAATTTTTGAATTATGAATTTTTATAAATTTTACTTTATTTCTCTCCAGTTCATAGACTAAATCTACTTGAATATAAATTTCAACCTGGAGTCTTAGTTTTAATAAACATATAAGAATTTTAAGTACTTACCTGGCTGCAGTGGGGCTAAAATATCGGGGGAACACTTTGTAAATGTGGATGTATGTTACCATTGCCAGGATATGGAAGCAGCCCAAGTGCCCATCACGAGATGAGTGAATAAAACAACTATGGGACATTTACACACTGGAATACTACTCAGCCATAAAAAAGAATACTTCACCCTTTCTGACAGTATGAATGGACCTGGAGAACATTATGCTAAATGAAATAAGCCAGTCAGAGAAAGACGAATACCATATGATTTCACTCATATGTGGAATCTAACAAACAAACTGAACTAACAAAGAAAATGGGTACAGATTCATAGATGAAGAGCAGATGACAGCTAAGGGCGTGGAGCATTAGGGGTGGAGGGATTTGTTACAGAACAGCAACCCGGGTCCTGATGCCTTCGGACATCCTCTAGGCAAAATTCCAGAGGCAAAGGTGTGGTGATAAAGGAAAGGAGTCTTTATTCAAAACCAGTCACTTAAGCCTATCAAGTTACAGCTTTAATCACTTAAACCTACCAATTAAGGCTAAATTCTAACACTTGGGCTGTCCTATCATTCCCCCAGTTAGTTTTTAGTTATCTTATTTCTATAGGGTTCGCTTACAAATGAGAACAACACAATATACAAAAGCTACACAATTTTGGAAGAATGGCAGGCTTCTGCCTCAGAGCCTGTTCCCTCTAGAACACACAAAGAATAAACCTGCCACCCTCTGCCAGGTCAGCCTAATCCTAGGCTGTGCCCAAAATTCTTTCCCATCCAAAATATTATCCATTGGGAAAAGCAGGCAACTGCAGCACCATCATCCAGGCATCCTTGAGGAAGAAGAGAGCCACAGAGCCAGAGAGAGTGGTGCCCCTCCGAGAGCCCTTCTTTAATTCCAAATCTTCTGGCTCCTAATTCCATGTGCTCTGGAGGCATTCAACTTCTCTGCCAATTCTGTCCTAGATTGTTTACCATTGCCTTGGGCAATTACTCCTATGGCCCCTCCCTACTTCTCCCCAGGGATCCAATCAGATTTATTTGTGTATTAGATTGAGGAAAAAGGACTCCAGAACTAAGACAACTGTGGCAACTGTGGAGGTGGGGGGGATGAGGAGTATAAGCTGACTAAATGGGAAAAATACAATACAAATTTATTTAAAATGTATATAATTGTCTAACTTGTATGCTGTACACCTGAATGCAAAATAATGTTTAATACAAACTGTAATTTACAAATAAAAATTAGAAAATAAAAGAATTTTATATTTAGTATACTTAGTTAAAATTTTGATGAACTCATGTTCAAATTATATTAAATTTTCTAATATGAATTTCCTACTAATCAGTGTTGGATGTATTGAATGCCTAAAGAAAATGTTCCTCAAAGTTAAAAGAACTCACAATATCTATACTTAATCCCTTTTGGATTTTATTTTTATTTTTTTATGTTTTAGTGGTTTTTTTCTTAAAGTTATTAAAATTGGACTATAAAAATCTCCATATGTATGTTGTTATAGCTACTGTGTAATATTTAGGATTTTCAAGTGGAAAAATGCCTTTATCTCTGATTGCTTGAAATTCAGATATTCATTTCATCCAGAAGTGTCTCAGATCAATGGAATGGATGATAGAATACTAGAAAATATGTAAGCCTTTTTAATTAACAAACTGTTTTTCCAAACTTCTCAGAAAAATTCAAAACTTGGCAGAAACACATGCTCATATTCATCTCACATAAGAGAAACAAGGCTTACAAAAGCAAATGCAAATAGTGACCTTTAAAAGTAATTCAAGTTGTCCCATTAAGTGTTTTAAAATGTGAAAAATAGGCATTAGTTCTGGGGAATATATGCAACAAACCAAGACTGCCTGTATTAGCTTATATTACTATCACTCTTATATACTTTTAAGTTATAAGTAATATACTTATAATACTGTTATTCACAATAATATTCATAATCCATTGATAGTTAAAATAATCAGGTTTTTTTTCCTTTTTTGGTTCACTGGTCAGAAAGTTAAGGCAAGCTTTGTAATACTAACAAGTTAAAAGTTATTTCAAATATTTTTCTGTTAATTTTGTGGAGTTTTTGATGTTATATCACAAGTCATGATTGCACAGAAAAGGCAGAAGAATATACTTATAACATTGATTAATAGACAAACTTTTTTAACTTAATTTTTTTATTGTTGACACTATTACAGGTGTCCCCCATTTCTCTCTACCTTAGGCCCCTCCACACAGCCCCACCCTCCCCATGTTCCCCATATTGTTGTCTGGGTTCATGGACTATGGATATAGGCATATATTTTCTTTGGATAATCTCTTCCAGTCTTCCCACCCTCTTCCCCTATGAGAGCTATCATTCTGTTCCATTTATCCATGCCTCTGTTTTTATTTTGTTCATCAGTTTATTTTGTTCCTTAGATTCCATATATAAGTGAGATCATATGGTAGTTTTTCTCTAACTGGCTTATTTCACTTAGCATTATATCACACAGGTCCATTTATGCTGTCACAAAGGGTTAAGAGTTCCTTCTTTTTTACATCCATGTAGAATTCCATTGAATAAATATACCACAACTTTTAAAGACATCTTTATTGTCTTTTTTCTATTACCATTTAGTCCCCTTATACCCCCCTCTTGCAATCACCACACTATTGTCTATGTCCATGAGTCCTTTTTCCTTTTTGCTCAAACACTCCAGTCCCTAACCCCCTGTTAGCTATCACCTTGCTCTCCATCTATGAGTCTGTCCTCAGTTTTCTTATTAGTTCAGTTTGATCATTAGATTCCACATATGAGTGAAATCATTGCATCTCACATGAGATTGTATTTGTCTTTCTCTGACTGGCTTGTTTCACCTAGCATAATCTTCTCCAGGTCCATCCATAGTATGGCAAAGGATAAAACTTTTTTTTTTACAACCGAGTACTATTCCATTACTACAACTTTTTTATCCTTTTACTGCTGATAGGCACTTGGTTTGTTTCCAGACTTCAGCTATTGTAAATTGCACCGCTATGAACATAGGGGTTCATATATTCTTTCTAATTGATGTTTTGGGATTCTTAGGATATATTCTCAAAATTGGAAACACTGGGCCATAATGATACAGGGTGCAGCCAAGGGGGGGGCCAGAAAAGATTTGGAATGGTGTCCAGAACTCAAAGTGTACAGGAATATTGGAGGAAATATTAAGATATCCTCACCCCCCCCCCAAGGTGTCAGTTGGGGGAAGGGATGAATGGAGCAGGGCCATTGAGAGCTGTTTTGCATAGCAACAGTTTTGCAGCTAACCTCTGGAATGGTCATTTAACATATCTATAACCTTTAACTGGTTTCATAGATATGTTAAAGAGCTGTGGCCAAGTTTTGGGCCAGGGAAAAAAAAACCAGGCTAGAATTGGGAGCTGCTTCTCAGAGAGGGCCTGCTTGAGAGCCATGTGGCTTTAGCAGAGTGGGGGCTAACCAGGCTGAAATTGGGAGCTGCTTCTCTGAGAGAGGGCCTGCTTGAGAGCCATGTGGCTTTAGCAGAGTGGGGGCTAACCAGGTTGGAACTGGGGCTGCTTCTCGGAGAGAGTGCCTGCTAGAGAGCCATGTGGCTTTAGCAGAGTGAGGACCCCCTCTTGGCCAGATGAGGGGGAGAGCCACGCTATTTAGAAAGATATAGACCCCTGTAGCCATTAGGAGGGAGAGCCATGCAGTTTCAGCAGAGTGCAGACCCCCTCTTGGCCAGGTGGAAGAGAAAACCACTCAACTTTGCCAGAATGGAGATCCCTGCGGCCAGGTGAAGAAGAAAGACGCGCACTTTCGGTGGAGTGCGGCTTTGGTAGAAGAGGCCCACACGGCTTTGGCGTGCTCCCTTTGGCTGAGTGGCCTGGAGAGCAGGAGAGACTTTGACTAGAACTTGGTACAAAGAACTCTTGCCAGTGGAAGGTGCCGCATGACTTTGGATTAATTGGAGATCCTGCCTGGACAGGCAGGCGACACAGCTCACGTGCCAGCGGCCTGAAAACGGACGTGTGCTCTTTTCCTGATTTACGGTACCCGGAGTTGGGACAGTGGGAGAAGGGAGCGCTGTGTGTGTGTGTGTAGGTGTATACCCTTAAAGACTTTAATATTTTAAGGAAGGCATTAGGCCTGAATAGCATTAAATAAACATTTTGTTTCCTTTTCACAAATCTCTGGCATTGAGAGATGTGTTTCCAATTGGCGGCGGACAGAAGAACCCTATAGATATTAGAGTATCGTCCTTGGGAGGGGCCCCTGTTTTCTGTAGCAGTTTTTGGCATCCCTCGGTGGGCCAAGTATCCCCCCCCCCCTCGGACCCTTTGTTCGGTAACAATAAGGCAGTTCCACTTTTAGTTTTCTGAGGAAATTCCATACTGTTTTCCACAGTGGCTGCACCAGTCTGTATTCCCACCAACAGTGCACTACGGTTCCCTTTTTGGCACATCTTCACCAGCACTTGTGTGTTGACTTATTGATGCTAGCCATTCTGACAGGTGTGAGATAGTATTCCATTGTGGTTTTAATTTGCATCTTATTGATGATTAGTGACATTGAGCATATTTTCATCTATATTTGGCCATCTGTATGTCCTCTTTGGGAAGTGTCTATTCAGGTCCTGTGCCCATTTTTAATTAGATTGTTTTAGACAAACATTATTGAATCAATACAATGAAGTTGTAGGCATAGAACTGGAGTTAAAAATGTACCAGCACAGAGTAAGGGTGCAGCTCATCAAGGAATACAATACCCTTTAAGAAAAATGCTAAAAAACTTTACTGAGGGGCATAAAATTGGCTTTAATAACTGGAGAAACATGTTGTGGAAAATTGGCAATTTAAAATTACATATATATTTGCCAAGTAATTATAGACATTTCAAGAGAAATAATAAAATACTAAATAATATTGAAAAAACATAATATGATTCCCATGCCACATAGATATGGCAGTATAAGACATTTTTTCATCTTTCAGAAATAACTAAGAAATAACAAAAGAACAAAGAAACATGAGAACACAAATGCAAAAGTTTTTAACATGCTGCTAAAAGCAGTACAGTTTGAGCAGGGGTACCAGAAGAGTCATATTGAGAAAATTCCCATATCAGTTGCTGTCACAAATGAGAGGAACGCATGTGAGAGGTAAAATCAAAATATATTTTATATACCAATGGGCATAGGATGTACCAGTTGATGACAGACTTTTTCAGTGACTTCTTTTTTGTTTAACCAAACTCCAGTCAGGGTCCTAAAACTTCTCCGAGTCCTATATGTGTACTTCATAAAATGTAGTTTGAGGGGGAGAAAACCTGATAACTCAGTTTTACCAGAAATCCCACCCTCAGTGGGATTCACTCTGTCAGATCACCTTTCATATCTGACCTGGTTCTTCATTCTCTACCATCCCTCATGTGATAGCTGGTCACCCTTTCCTGTCTTTAGCAAGAATCCTATTAGATTAGGTACTTCCAGTACTATTGATATTTCCTCTTAGTAAATTTTGATCTACTCTTCTCCGCCTTGCTCCATGGCTATAAATTCTGACTTGCAACTGCGATATTGAGAATTGAGGACAATCTCTCTGCTCCACTGTAAAATCCCATTTTACAGTAGTAGTCCCTATACCTGTTGTGATAGTCCTAAACAAAATCTGCCTCGCTGTCTTTAACAAGTGCTACTGAATATTCTTTTTATTTAATAGCAACCAAACACTTTGATTTCATAAAAAGGAAGCAGGTTTAAGTATATACAAGGGTCAAATTTTCAAAGGCAGTCTACTCTTGTAACAGGAGAAGAGACAATATTGTGAACCTTTCAGATATTATAAACCATTGGACATAGTTAGAAAGAAATAACATCTAAATTATTGCATACACAAACACAAATGACTCTGGATAACAAGGAAAATTGTCAAAAGCTTGAAACACAGTTCATGGCCTCTCCACTAGGCAAACCACTGGTCAATAGCTGATCCTGAAAAAATTCAACACATTCAAAGATGAGTGATTTTAAAAAGTACTATAGGATACATTTAAATATATTATAAGAAAATAGAAGGTAATTAACATATATTTAAGCATAACTGATTATTAATTTTACCTATGGATTTTAATAAATGGCTTTGTTTAATTTCTAATTGTTTACATGCTGGAAATTCTTTTTAAAAGAAGTTTCATAAAGACACTTGAGCAAGTAAATTTCACAACATGAATGTACATTATAATACATGATTATGGTAAAATATCTCTCATGAGAATAAATGTACGTATACCTAACTAAATACTAACAAATTAAATGTATGCACAAAAGTATATACATACATTCATACATGTGTAATAATGCATTATGATAACATGGGATTCACTCCAAGTATCTCAAGAATAGTTTAACACTTGAGAATCAATCAATGTTATTCAAATCATCTTGTTAACAGAAAATAGTAAAAAAAGAATGATATGATATAATCTTGGGTAAATAAAAAATTTCATTTGAAAAAAATCACAACTCATTTACTCTAAATAAAATAGAACAAAAAAAACAAATATTTGCAATCAAAGAACAGAATTGAACTTCCATAGTCAGTTGAAAAATATCTACAGTGTTTATCATATTCAAAGTGATATAATGAAAACTTTTTTCCGGACATAAGAAACAAAACAAGGATATCCATCTACTATCAGCTTTTCTACTTTACATTTTATTTCTTGTTTCATTTTCATGCAATAAGGCTATAAAAATAGTAAAAGTTAGGTGAATTGAGCCCTGCCCAGTGTGACTCAGTAGATTGAGTGCCAGCCTGGGAACCAAACGGTCATGGGACAGTCAGGGAACAGGTCTGGGTTGTGGGCTAGGCCCCTAATTGAGGGTGCATGAGAGACAACCACACATTGATGTTTCTCTCTCTCTTTTCTTCCCTTTCTCTAAAAATAAATAAATAAATAAATAAAATATTTTTAGAAACATGTGGATTGGAAAGAGAAAATATGACTATTTATATAAATTTCCAAAATAATCTATAAACTAGAAAACATACTAGATAAAGTCAATATATAAAAACTAATTTTAAAATAGAGACCAATGGCAAAATATAACAGCATCAAATTAATTAAATTAATGCTGTACAAGATTGTTAAATTAAAAACTGTGAAGGTTGTGGTCAACACACCAACGTGAGTGGAACGCGTGCAAAAGCCCAGGTAAGGGCCCACAACCCCGAGTGCTTTTCAGAGGGCATAGGGTGTGTTGTATTTTAGGAAAAAGGGTATTTTTCCAAGGTCGCTCTCTCTGCGACCACACTCCCTTTAGTAAGCAGAAGCCTTGCTCTCTCTCTCTGGCAATTGCTGCACCTGTGGGCACAGGTCGAGCATTTAAGAGCCACAAGGGCGCTTGCCGCAACAAAGACACCTATGGTAGGATGAGTTGGACGTGGGCCAGGAAAGAACACTAGGTTTCCTGCCAACTGCAAGCAAAAGTCCACACAACAAGAGGCACAATGTAAAAAACACTCACAAGCCCATCCCTGCGGCACAATCCCCAATCCGATTTTAGGCTTGGGAGAGAGAACAATGAACTTTCCTTTCAATTAGCTTTTTTTTGTTTTACAAGCACCTCTGTGTATTCTTTCTTTAAAAGCTGCTTTTTGCAGCCCTTTTAAAGATTCTGCCTTTTCTCTCCGCCTGCCTGTACATAAAAAAGCAGATAGTAAATGAGTGTTTCGGTTTCAACCAGACTCCGAAGATTGCTTTGAGAATTTAGAGTTAGTTAACAGGATTGTTTATGAGTGCCCTGGCACCAAAGATAAGAGGCATCTCCCTCCGGCTTGAGATCTCAAGCGTTCCTACCTGAGTAAGGGGCCTTGCGGAGGTGTCTGGGGTCAATCCCTGCAACGTGTAGGGGCCTCATAGGGAAGTCTAATCACAGTAATGTAACTCTGGGCTCCGTCAGGGAGCGTAATATAAAGGTTGGTCACCTGGCGCTTCAAGCCCTCCCTCGCAGTCTTAGACATGTGGGAAAAACCTGAAACCTATAAGTGGGGTTAGGGTACCCTGGATACCAGGCAGCCCTCCCTGAGGGTTTTCATCAACAGTACATTTCCGACCCACCACACTATACTCCCCAATAGCTAATTAGTTAAGGTTTAATACGGGCTGCAGAATCTGAAACTGCAGAAATCGAAAGTAAAAATGGAAACTTTTAAACGACAAGTATAGGCTCTCTAAAGAATAAGAGCAATATTTTATGCTAATTTGGCAGTTTTTTAAAAGCTGCTAAATATCTCCCTGATAAGGGATCTTTAGACTTAGTTATTTAGGAAAAGTTGGGCAGAAGTTGAAATAGCACCAGGTGGTATGAGAAAAAGACTAGTGTCTCACTCCCTCCTTTAGAGGATTTAATTTGAAAGTACTGGTTTGCCTGAATTTTGTTTTTGTTTCTGTTTTTAAAAGTAACATCTCAGTTTCAAAATATTTTAATAAATAGAATGATATCTCTAATATTGTTATATCATAAAGATTCTACTCAGAAAGAATTTAAATTGATTATTAAAGAAAGAAAAAGATCTCACTTCCCTCAGACAGTAAAAATCTCAGAAAAGGAAAACAATGAGGAAATGTGTCTTTAACCATTCTGAATTCTCTTTCTGAAGACCCAGGGACTGCTTCAGTCCTGGGAACAAGTTATGCTGAGCTTAATATCTTCCCTCCCTCTTCTTCAACCTCCCTAAAAAATTTTCAAGGGCACTAGATAATGAGACAGCTCACTTTTGAGCACATTGCAAGAATGAAGTAATCACCAAGAAAAAAAAGTAAATGCATTTACTAGTAGAGAAAAACTGTTTCTAAAAGTTATGAATGTGTTCATAACTTTTTCAATCTAAAGCATACTATAAGTGGGATAGGAGATGTGATGTGTTAAAGAAATATTAAGAATCCTCCTTGTTTATGCTGGAGCTGTGACCCTTTATTGTAAAACTGAGATATAGGTGTACTGTCTCCCTGAGGGAACTAGCCCTTCTCCCCAGAAAACAAAGTACCATTTTTTAACTCAGCACCTGTGAACACCGATTGTTTCCTTTCGGAAGAACTGGCTATTCTCTCAGAAGAAAACAATTAGTTTTCAATCAAGTCACAAAAGGCCCTAGGCACATAACCACTTTTGTCTAAAATATGTTTGAGCAGAATGCCCCTCATACTCCTCAATTTCCTTGCAAACTCTAAACCAAAGAACTACCAAGTCCTAAAAACAACAAGACAGTTAACTTGCTGCTCTAACTCATTGCAGTTTGCAAAAACAGCAGAGGGCCTGTCTTCCCAAGTAAAGAAAAAAAAATGGCACTTTAAAAACTGATGCTATTTTTCAGCCAACTGCTCCCTACCTATTGCAAACCAGAAAGCCAAAGGTTAAGGAGCTTAAAGGAGCCCTTCCAGGAAGGCAAACATCAGACACCCAAATCTAAACAGAAAAAACAATAGAAAAAATTAAGACTGTTTTTTATCATTCCCAAGCTAAGCAAAATATTAAAGAATGCCCTGACTGCCAAGCCCTTACTAAGGCACCTACATCCATAGGAGTTAACCCTCGAGGACTAAGCTCTCAAATGATCTGGCAAACAGATGTCACTCATTACACTCCCTTTGAAAAATTCAAATACATTCACATTTCTATTGATACTTACTCTGGTGCCCTACATGCAACTGCTTTAACAGGAGAATCTGCTAAAAATATACAAGCCTATTGGCTTCAGTCATTTGGGTCGGCCTCAGCAAATTAAAACTGATAATGGCCCAGGATATCTTGCCCATTCTACTGAAGCCTTCCTTCAGCATTGGAATATCCAACATAAAGCAAGGATACCTTATAATCCAACTGGTCAGGCAATTATTGAATGGGTGCATCATACTTTTAAAAGTCTTAAAAAACAAAAAAGGGAGAGTCAGGAGTCTACCCCAAAATTTGACTATATTAACTATGTTTACCCATAATTTTCTAAACTGTGATGAATCACTCTGTACTCCAATTGAGAAACATTTTCAGAAGAAAGAACCAAATTCGTCTTATCCTCAAGCTTTATACAGAGATCCTCTGGGAGATGGTACTTGGCAGAGTCCTCTAGATCTCTTAACGTGGGGAAGTGGGTATGCATGTGTTTCCATCCCTACAAGGTCATGTCTGGCTTCCAGCTAAAAGGGTGAAGCTTTATAACAAAACGGACATCAAGCTCCGCTACCTGGAGATGAAAACTGATCAGCTAGCAGACCAGGTGGCCCAGCTGACACTGGCCAACTAGAAGAAAACAAAATCTGGGTTCTGGTGCCAAAAAATGCAGTTTATGTTACTAAGTATTTACTAATTTATTTTTTGTTCTTATTGACACTTTGTGTTTTCCTTTAAAGGAGCAACTTTATGCTGCAAGCAAAGAGCAATACGATAATTACTATCAGTTTTCCATATTAACTGTAATTGACCTGCATACCCAAGAGAGGGTTTATCATACTCTCAATCCCCCTCCGGTTCCACCTTGTACTTTAGACATAAGCCACAGAGACTCAGTCTCTTGGTCTTTGGGCAGAGGGCCGAATGCTACTATTGCTTTTCTCCCCAAAAGTCCTTTTGTAGTGGAGAACTGGGGAGCTAATTGGAAAGTACTGACTAAGTTTGGCATAACAATAGTTTAGGCTCTGCCTGAAGTCCCATATACTAATGTGTGGTGGGAGGGGCCCAGTACTGGGGCACCTATAATCAGAATTGTTTCTCCCAACCACACTAGCCCTTGACATTACAACTCATGGAAAATGGGCTTGCCTTTTATTGCTAGAAAACGTATGTATAATTTTTTTTAAAAAAAACCTCTATCAGAATGGCCCTCTAAGACAAGATTGGGTCACAGTTTGTACCTGTCACCCTTACTTGTTTTTGGTAACTCAAGGGACAGTTCAAGTCTTTTAGAATAAATCAGCAAAAATTTATTCTTGGCCTGTCCTTGCAGGCTCCATATATGCCAGCTGTCTTACCCATCTCAATATTACTCAGTTAAGCCTCACTACAGTTTATATAGTTAGAAGACAAACTCAGATATGGGTGCCAGTTAATATAACCAGAGAATGGGAAGATCCCCATGGCCTAATAGCGCTTAACAATGCGCTGGCCTCTTTAAGAGTCTGACAGTTTGTTGGCACTTTGATTGCATTTATTGTTTCTGCTATAGTTGTCGCAGCTACTGCGGCTATGGCAACCGCTGCCCTCATTGGATCAGTTCAAACTGCTCATACTGTTGATGTTCTCTTAACCAATTCCACTTTAGAAATGCTTCAGCAGGCCCAGATTGATCAAGAAATCCTGACTTGACTTTCTGCAGTTGAATCAGCACTCAACCTGATCAGTGAAGGCCAGGATGCGCTAATGACCTGTCAGCAGCAAGTCTGTGATCCTGGTTTCTCCAAACTGTGTGTCACCCCACTACAATGGAACTCCAGCCAATATTCCTGGAGTGATATTCAACATTACCTAAGAGGAGCTTTTTCTACTAATTTAAAGGGACAAATCAATAAATTGCAACTGGAGTTACACAAACAGTTGCAGGACATTCAGCACTTAACTAAACAGGAGATTCTTCAAACCCTTAGTGACAATCTTGGCTCGTTAAACCCAAAACACTGGTTTGACGGACTCAACCTAAGATTGTGGGTCACTGGAGCTGCTGGTTGTTTACTGATTTTAATAATGTTTTGTATATTACGATGCATTTACAAATTATTTGCCCAGGGTTGCAAAAGAGACCAGTAAGTAGCAAGTCTTGTGAGATGTATCACCACAGTAGCCTTAACAAAAAAAAAAAACAAAACAGGGTGGTGGGGAATTGTAGGGGACTGGTTTGTCTTGACCTGGCAAATGTGACTCAGCTCTGTATGGAAAACCTACAGATGTGAAGTGGTGGGCAGGAGCCAGACCTTCAAACCGAGTCCCGTGGGAATCAGGCCTAGAAAATACTCACAGACTGTTATGGCTTGCTCTTGCTAAAACTCCCTCAACCTGGTCTAAAACAACAAATGTGTATTGTTTATCTTCAAGATAACTTCCAAAGCCTCTGTGAGCTCTCCCAAGGACAGAGCTAATCAGCTCATCGCCATCCCCTTCTGCATGTTATTTTTATTTCTTTGATTGTACCTAAAATGTAGACAATAATGTTCTATGTGATAGATAGTAAATCTTTCTCTGATGTAAGACTCCAGGAAAACAATAAAAGCCTGTCTAGGCAAGGGTTGGGGCGCTCCCCTCTTGAGGCAGTGGCCGAGGCACCATAGGCACTCTCCCCTTGAGAGAGTAGTCATGCCTGTTCCCCTTTTCCACACAGGATTGCTGTTGCCTGTGAATTGATTCTCAGCCACAACAGATGGACTCTGCTGGACAGGGTCTGCAACAGGGAGGCACAATTCAGTCCATAGCAATATTCAAATGAGTCCGTGCTGTAGAAGAGGAAAGACTTTCCTTGTATTCTTACAGTTTTGATAGCTGGGCCTATGTAATAAACTGACAACGGGAAGATTAATGGATAAAAGATGTACACATTTACTATTTTTAATGTTATATTTACAGGGATATCACAGGGAAAAAAGTAAATACCTCCTAAAGGGGAAGATATTTGAGAGTCTTAATCTAGAAAGGAGAGGGGGTTATGAACAACTTAAAAGGGCAGTAAATTGTTTTTAAGAAAGATGAATGGGCTCTTAGACAAATGATAGTTTGTCTGAGTGTGATGTGGACTTTTAGACAGCAGTTTCTTTTGATGATGCTCTGGGATAGGGGATTTATGACAATTAAATTCCTTTCGTAGGAACTCTCATTAGGCAGATAAAGGGATTTCAGAGAAAACCTCTCCTCACATTTGCTATTTTTCTAGTGCCGTCATCTAAAAATATTAATATGCCAAAGTGGAGTATTTTGGGTTGCTACATACCTAACTCCTTCAATGTCATATGATCACATTTGTATAAAATGCAAAACAGCTAAAACTCATCAATGCTGTTGTAAATCAAGACTTTAGTTATCTTGCAATAGGTTAGTGATTGGTAGAGAACATATGACTTTTGGAGTACTGCTAGTGTGTTTGTTAAAGTGGGAATTGGTTGCACAAGTGTGTTTCATTTTTGAAAATTCTGTACTGTGTACTTGAAATATATGTACTTTTCTATATTTATGTGTATTTTATTTAAATAAAAGTATCATATACACAGATATACACACATATTTGGCAGAATATTGATTAGATCTGCTGCTAGCAAGTTCTTCTTATACCATTAAGTTTTCTTAAGTTATTGATGCTATCTCTAATTTCCAATACAGTGCATTCTACCTCTTCAGTAAAACTTCTTTAAAAAATTATTGCATTGAATTTATATATCAACAGTAAAATAAATTTATTTAATTCCATTCACGTTTTTGCTAATCACACCAATAAAATTACAAAAGAGACTTCTAAGGCAAATCTAACATCACTGAATAATTTTCTTTGGATCAAAAATTAAAATATTTGAGGACTTCTGCCAAGATGGAGGCATAGGTGGAAACACTGTGCTTTCTCCCACAACCAAGTTTAAAGACAACAAAGTTTTGGGGAAAAAATGCAGCCAAAACACAGAAAATTGAAATATATGGAAGTCCGACAACAACGAACCATTCAGCCAGACTGGTAAGAGGGGCGGAGTCAGCAGTGGAACAGAGTTGGGCAGGAAAGATCCCCTGACCCAGGCGTACCAGCAGCCATTTTGGATCCCAGGTGTGGGGTAGCAACGGGCGGACCCAGTGAGGGCATAAGGTGGCAGGTTGACCATGGTCACACATTCATGCACAGATAAACCAGCAAAGGAGTGAGCAGTCAGATGGACCTTGCAGGCCCCAGCAGCGGGAAGCAGCAGAGGGGACTGCCATTGCCCCTCTTTGACCCCACCCCAACATGCAGCGTCACAACCCAGCCACTGAGTTGCCCTGCCCTGGTGAATACCTAGGGCTCCGCTCCTCATACATAACAGGAGCAAACAGACCAAAATATGGCTCAAGAACTCAAAGCCCCAGAGCCAATAACTCTAAGCGACCAAGAAATAGCCAACCTCTCAGATGCACAGTTCAAAATACTAGGGATCAGGATGCTCACAGAACTGGTTGATTTTAGTCACAAATTAGAGGAACATATGAAGGCTAAACTAATTGAAATGAAGGGAAATGCACAGGAAACCAATAGTGATGGAAAGGAAACTGGGACTCAAATCAAGGGAGTGGACCAGAAGGAAGGAAGAAATGACCAAACAGAAAAATATGAAGAAACAAGAATTCAAAAAAATGAGGAGAGGCTTAGGAACCTCCAGGACATTTTTAAATGTTCCAACATCTGAATTATAAGGGTACCAGAAGGGGAAAAGGAATAGCCACAAGTGAAAAACATATTTGAACAAATAATAAAGGAGAACTTCCCCAGTCTGGCAAAGGAAATAGACTTCCAAGAAATCCAGGAAGCTCAGAGAGTCCCAAAGAAGTTGGACCCAAGAAGGAACACACCAAGGCACATCATCATTACATTAGCCAAGATTAAAATGAAGGAGAGAATCCTAGAAGCAGCAAGAGATAAGGGGACTGTCCCCTACAAAGGAGTGCCCATCAGACTGTCAGCAGATTTCTCAAAAGAGACCTTACAGGCAAGAAGGGGCTGGAAAGAAGTATTCCAAGTCATGAAATCCAAAGACCTACAGCCAAGATTGCTCTATCCAGCAAAGCTTTCATTTAGAATGGAAGGGCAGATAAAGTGCTTCCCAGATAAGGTGAAGTTCAAGGAGTTCGTCATCACCAAGTCCTTATTATATGAAATGTTAAAGGGACTTATCTAAGAAAAAGAAGATGAAAAATATGAACAGTGAAAGGACAGCAAACTCACAGTTATTAACAACCACACCTAAAACAAAAGCAAACTAAGAGGACAGCTAGATCAGGAGTGGAACCATAGAAATGAAGATCACATGCAGGGTTAGCAACAGGTGAGTGGGAGGAGGGGAAGGGGGAGAAGGTACAGAGAATAAGTAGCATAGACAGTAGGTAGAAAATAGATAGGGGGAGGGCAAGAATAGTGTGGGAAATATAGAATCTAAAGAACTTGAGACACATGGTCAAGTGGGGAAATGGTGGGGGAAAGGGTGTGCAGGGTGGAGGGGAATAAAGGGGAGGAAATAGAACAACTGTAATGGCATAATCAATAAAATATATTTTAAAAAATTAAAATATTTTATGCATTCTCAATATCCACCTTGAATTATTTTATATTAATAAAATACAGATGGGCGAAATTTATTTTATTGTCAGTTGCATGCTATTTATCTGCTTCAGTGACACTCCTCTTGTCAAAAACTCCTGTGTTTTCATGTGTTAATTCACTTTTTAAACGACTGAAACATGTTTTTCCACTTATGAGAAACATAATTTTTCTAGAATGGCCCAAGCTATTTACCAGTTTGTCTTTATATTTGTGTCTTTCAAATTATTCTATTTATCTCCATTTAGAGATGCAAACACCATCATTCATTTACAGTTTAACTGATTTTTGTACAAGCATTTGACATCTACTAGCTTTCACTAGTTGTTCCACAGTTGCAAGAACCTAATTTCTTGATGTCATTATTTGTTCAGTAACTACTCAATCTGCCAGTAACTACATCTTTGCTGCAGAATAAAAAATCAATCTCGCAACTTATTTTTCTTTAGAAATGTTGATCTTGCTATTAGATTCTGGTAGATTCCCACTGCTCACATTCATAACTTCTGCAGTTGTTTCTTCTTGGCATTTTCAATACAGGCAATATTTATTAATTTTTCACATATCGATTTTCATTGGCTATAACATCTTCTATTTTAACAAAAGTTTCAATCGGCAAGTTGACTGCATGACTTATCCTGTTTTTTACTTCTCAAGCTTTATGATGTAGTTTGCTTTCACTTTTATAATTAATAATCATGACAATCTGAGAAACTAGAGGTGGCAGATTCTGCTTTATGGAGTGCCTTCTTCCTGTGACCCTAGTGGAAGTCCAATGTGACAGACTGGAAATTTAGACTGCTTTTCTGTTGTCACTGCCCCAGCAATTTATAGAGGTGTTCAAAATTCAAAGTCTGTTCCTGCCATCTTGATTTCATATCACTGTGGATCCTCTGTCTGCTTCAAATTTCGGATTTTTATTGGTCTGAAATTTATTTTTGGATAGTGCACAATATATACTTCTTTTTATTTTTGTTATGGTTAAAGTTCTCTCATTTTTTCTGCTATTATAATAACTGGTGATTAGAAAGACATTTTCTATTATACCAATTTTCCATTTATGAGTGTAGGTGTTTCTAAGTACTCTTTTCTATCAAGTTACCTTATTTATTCTTATTGATCACAATACCAACATGCAGGCGTTACCATATATTATCATATGAATTGATATATTGTAATCTATAAAAATATAATTTTTCTTGTTTTAAATTATCTTGATTTTTTTCTCGGCAATTTATATTTTATGTATGATTTTCAGATGTAGTGTTTTCCATTGGATAGGCATCCTTGTTCGGATATTTTTTATTGAACTTACAGATCCACTTTTAAAATGTTGTCTTTCATTCTAAAAATACTGTCTCTGTGATTTAAGGCCTTCTTTAGACTCTTTAATAATACTTTATAATTTTCTCAAGAAATACCTTGCAAAAATTAGATTTATTTGTGGACATCAATGGAAGGCATATTTTTGTTAAAGTATATTTTATTGATTATGCTATTACAGTTGTCCTATTTTTTCTCCCCTTTATTTCCCTCCACCCTGCACCCTGTCTCTCACCAGCATTCCCCCACCTTAGTTGATGCCTATAGGTTGGACATATAAGTTCTTTGGCTTCTCCATTTCTTATACTATTCTTAACTTCCCCCTGTCTATTTTTAACCTACCACTTAGGAAAGCATAGGTTTTTTGAATTATTGGAAATACTTTTTCTTCCTTTATCCAGTTTCTGTCAATATTGCTATAGCAGCATCAGTCAGTTGGTTCAAGTTCCATCATCTTTCAGTTTCCCCAGTATAAGCTTTGGAGTGTACCTTAGTCAGGTAACAGCCCGGTCTTATTGTGTGTCAGAGAATCAGCCGCCTGTGCTCTTTCGTAGACTGTGCTAGACACTTAGTTTGTCCAAGTATCCATTAAGCCACATTTCCCACAGTTACATGAAGACCTGTTATGGTAATTTGTGCTCCTACCTTGGTGATACAATTGCAAATATTTCAGAGCACAGCCTCTGAACTCCTAAAAAATAGTGGATTAAAGATTTAAATGTTAGACCCCAAACCATAAAAATCATAGAAGAAAATATAGGCAGTAAAATCTTGGAGATTTCTTGTAGCAATATCTTTTTCTGATATGTCTTCTTGAGCAAGGGAAGCAGAAGTAAAAATAAACAAATAGGACTCCATAAAATTAAAAAGATTTTTCACAGCAAAGGAAACCAACATAAAAAAAGACAACCCACTGAATGGGAGAACATATTCACAGATACATCTTATAAGGGGTTAATATCCGAAATACATAAAAGACTTATAACATTCAACACCAAAAAAGCAAACAATGCAATTAAAAATAGGCAAAGGACCTGAATAGACAATTGTTCAAAGAGGACATAGATACGGTCAACAGTATGAAAAGATGCTCTACACCACTAATCATCAGAAAGATGTAAATTAAATCCATAATGAGATAGCACCTCACACCTGTCAGAATGATTATCATCAATAAATCATAAAACAAGTGTTATTGAGGATGTGGAGAAAAGGGAACCTTCTTGCATTGTTGGTGGGTGTGCAGACTGGTATAGCCACTGTGGAAAGCAGTATGGTGTTACCTCAAAAAATTAAAAATGTAACTGCTTTTTGATCCTGTAATCTCACTTCTGGGAATATATCCAAAGAAACCAGAATCACTAATTCCAAGGAATGTGTGCATCACTCTGTTCACTATAGCATTATTTGCAATAGGCAATATTTAAAAGCAGCCCAGTTGTCCATGGGTACTTGAGTGTAAAAAATAAAAAAAAATACTGTGGTACATTTACACAATGAAATACTATTTGGCTGTAAAAAAAAGAAAGAAAGAAAACTCTACCCTTTGTGACAGCATGGGTGGACCTGGAGAGCATTGTGCAAAGTGATATTAGCCATTCCAAAAAAACAAGTACCATGTGATTTTACTCATATGTGAAATCTAATTAAAAAACTACCCTGGCTGGTGTAGCTCAGTGGATTGAGCGAGGGCCTGCGAATCAGAGGATCAAGGTTTGATTCCCAGTCAGGGCACATGCCTGGGTTGCAGGCTGGTTCCCTGCAGGTCAACTCCCAGTAGGGGACACATGAAAGGCAACCATACATTGATGTTTCTCTCCCTCTCTCCTTCCCCTCTAAAGATAAATAAATAAATAAAATCTTAAAAAATGAAGTAACAAGCAAAATACAGACAGAATCATAGAGAGCTTGATGACAGCTGTTAGTGAGGGGGTTGGGGAACTCTGTGGGGATGGGGTGTCCAGAGATTGAGCAAACAGAAAATCAGGAGCTAAAAGAAACAGTGAATGAAATTTTTAAATTCAATTAAAAAACCAAAACATCAGCAGAAGAATGGACCAGGCAGAAGAATCTGTGGATAAAAAAAAAAAAATAGGACTCCTAAATTATCTAGCCAGAGAATAACAACAACAACAAAAAATAGTGAAGAAGACCTAAGTGATCTATGGCATACCATCAAAAGAAACAATTTGTGAGCTATTAGAATACTATAAGGAGAAGAGAGGAGGAAGAAGACAGAAAGTTTAATGAAAGAAATTATAACTGAGAACTTCCCAAACCTGGCAAGGAATTTGGACATCCAAATTCATGAAGCTAGTAGGTCCTAAAATAATCTCACTTTAAAGAGATCTTATACAATAAATACAGTAAAATTTTAAAAAAATCTAAAAGCAGTTAAAGAAAGGAAGTTTGTAACTTACAGTGGAACCTCCATAAGGCTATCAGTCAGTGTATTTCAAGCAGAAAGCTTGCAAGCCAGAGGGGAGTGGGATATATTTCAAGTGCTGATGAAAAAAAATATATACTATGCTCAACAAATTTACTCTTCAGAAATGAAGGAGAAATAAATACATTCCCAGAGAAACAAAGTTTGATGAAGTTTATATATGTGCCTTACAAGAAACGCTGAAGGGATTCTTCAAGTTGAAATAAATACGCACTAAGTAACAACATGAAAGTGTAACACTGGTAAAGGTAAATATGTAGTCAAATTATGAAATCTCTTAATATGGTAAAGGTGTTTGGTTAGATCACTTTTATCTGTAGTATAAACATTAGAAAGATTAAAATACTATGGATAAAATTATTTGTTAATGGATACATCACATTAAAACATGCAAAGTATAATACCAAAGCATAAAATGTGGGTAGGGAGAACTAAATTATAGAATTTTCATATGCAGTTGAAGTTAATTTGCTATCATTTAAAAATAGTCTGTGATAAGGTGTTGCATATAAATCTCATGGTAACTAAAAAAATATTAACCTCAGGTAGATACACAAAAAATAAATAGAGAGGAATTAAAACATACCATTACAAAGAATCAACAAATCACATTTGGAAGACAGGCAAGAGGGGAACAAAGAGAATAGAAACTAAAAAATAGAAAACAATAACTAACATGGAAACAGTAGGCCCTTAATTATCATTAATTACTTTAATTACAAAGAATCAACAAATCACAATGGGAAGACAGAAAGAGAGGAAAAAAAGAAACTAAAAAATAGAAAACAATAACCAACATGGAAATAGTAGGTCGTTAATTATCATTAATTAGTTTAATTACAAACAATCAACAAATCGCAATCAGAAGACAGCAAGAGAAGAAAAAAGTAAAGAAACTAAAAAATAGAAAACAATAACCAGCATGGAAATAGTAGGTCCTTAATTATCATTAGTTACTTTAATTGCTTTAGTCTCACTATTATAAAACTCTAAGCAAAAGCTCTTGAATGGATAAATGGATAAAAACATAAGTTCTTACAATATGTTGCCTACAAGAGACTCAGTTTAGTTTTAAGGATACACATAGGCTGAAATATAAGGATCAGAAAAAGATATCATGCAAATGGAAACCAAAAGAGACCAGAAGAGATTATACTTAGACTTTCAGTTAACATTGATCACAAGAGACAAACAAGGTCACTATACAGAGATAAAAGGATCGATTCATGGAAAGGATATATCAATTATAAAAACATATGTATGTGGCATTGGAGAAACTAAATATTTAAAGCAAATGTTAACAGAACTGAAGGGAAGAATAGAAAGCAATAAAATACTAGTGGGGAGATACAATCAATAACCCAATTTCAACAATAGAAAGATAATTCAGACAGAAAATTAGTAAGAAAACAGTGGACTTCAACAACACTGAAGATCAATTAAACCTAACAGACATATACAGAACATTCCACTATTAGCATGAGAATACACACTGTTCTCAAGTGCACAGAAAACATTCTCCAGCATAGATCATTTAACCTTATTCACAAGTGATTATTTCTGAGCTCTGTTTTAATACATTTATCTATATGTCCATCTGTAAGTCAATATAAGAGTCTTGCTTACTAGGTCTTTGTAATAAGTTATAAAATCAGAAAGTGTAAGACTCCTAAATTTGATTTAGTTCAAGAGTTTTTCGCTATTCAGAGAATAGAGAGTACATATAAATTTTAGAATGGAATTCTATATTTCTAAAAGAATGTCATTGGAATTTTGATAAGAATTGCATTAAATCTGAAGATTGCTTCAAATAGCATTGTCATATTAACAAATTTACCTCTTCTAACCCATGAGTACAGCTAGTGTTTCCCTTTATTGTGTCTCCCATCCAAGTACTAACCAGGTCTGACACTGCTTAGCTTCTGAGATCAGATAAGATTGGGCACATCCAGGGTGATGTGGCGGTAGACTAAATTTATTTAATTTAAGTTATTATTTTTTCATACAGTTGTGCATAGTGTTTTTAAAACTGGCTTTATTTCTATAATATTACTTTGAATGTCCCTCCTTTCATTTTTTAATTTTAGTTATTTGATTATTTTTCTTAATCCATATAAGTGTTTGCCAATTTTGTTGATCTTTTAAAATATCCAACTCTTGGTTTTATTGATTTTTCATATGGTTTGGCCTATTATTATTGATGAGTAGAAGATGTCTAAACATGAGTACATATAGGAAAAACTGCATACAAAAGTAGTCCAATGTAAGAACAGGCAATTAATATGAAAGAAGGTTGAATAATGAATTAATACATGAAATTTTACTAGCTGGAAAATTTAAATTGCAATTAGAACCATACTTCTTTTCCTGTCTCTCCTTTACTGAACAATTAAGGTGTAAAAACATTAGCTAGAGCAAAGAAAAGTTGTAGTTGCAGTGAGTGGGAAGTCATGATGGCTGAGAGGAGAGTATTAGAGCTCTGATTAAGGTAAAAGGAAAAAAAATCATGTGGTGGGATGGTGAGTATGGGGATAAGTCCACCATATAGATACAGAAACTGAACAAAGTCAAGAGTACATCCATGCATGAGGGCTTCTGCCAGTTATGGGACATCAGAGCCTAAGCAGGATGAGGAGGATATCCACGGGAGAAAGAATTTGGTTTCCCAAGTAGATTATGAAAGGTATTAATGTGCGATATATAACCTGGCATAGTGATTCAGCAGCCAAAAAGGGTATGGACAATGCCCACATAGAGAGAATGTCGTTTTATGGGTTATTAGAGCACAAGCAGTCTACTATAGTCTCCAAGTGTGAGAAACTGTGACAGTGTGAGAAACTTTTACATTAAGAAGAGAGACCCAGCACAATTTACAATAGCCAAGAGTTGGAAGCAACCTAGGTGCCCATCAGTAAATGAATGGATCAAAAAACTATGGTACGTATACACAGTGGAATTCTATGCCACAGAAAGAAAGAAGGAGCTTCTACCTTTTGCAACAGCATGGATGGAACTGGAAAGCATTATGCTGAGTGAAATAAGCCAGGGGTTGAAGGACAAATACCATATGATCTCACCTTTAACAGGAAGCTGAACAACAAAACAAACGAGCAAGCAAAATATAACCAAAGACACTGAAATACAGAACAAGCTGACAGTGACCAGAGGGAAGAGGGGAGGGAATTTCAGGGGAAATAGGGGAGGAATTTAGAGGAACATATATAAAGGATACATGGACAACTGAGAAGGGTGGAAATGGGAGGGAGGGGGGAGCATGGGGGTGGGATGGGATGGGAGTAATAGAAAACTGTACTTGAAAAATAATTTTTAAAAAATAAATAAATAAATAAATAAATATTTAAAAAAAGAAGAAGACAGACCAGACTTGGAGAATCAGGACTAGAACAAGGTGAAGAAGTTTTCCTTGCAATGGCAAATGGGGATGAGATGGAAGCCTGGAAATGAACTCTTGGAGTTTATGTGCAGTGAGGAGGGTAAATGCACAAGGGTAGGTATGGTGATGAAAAAAGATGGGTTAAATACTTGGAGAATGACCAAATGTAATCAAACATGTAAATATATTGAAGGTTTTGAAGTTTGTCACAGAAAAAAGGGAGTTACAGAAATGGAAAGGGAAAAAACTACAAATATTTTTATGATGTTTGGTTGCAATTGGCAGTATTGGAGCAATTTCATGGGCTTCAATATTCTTATATAAAAATATAAATAAATATACATGCATGTGTGTTTGTGTGTATGCATGTGTATGATTCCCATGGTTTTGTTGTTGTTAAATAGCAACATTTTTTGTTGGTATCAAATGTGCACAACATTTTCAGAGATGATGAAATATCAGGTTAGCAACTTACAAGCAGTTTAGGAAAATGAAAGTTATTTATACTGCATGTACGAATTTTCTCTAAGTACGTGACTGTTTTGATTATAAAGGAAAGTAATGTAAAATAATAAAGAAAATCCAAGTTTATGTTCTTCTATGTATTAGTTTGACCCAAAACATGATGCATAAGAATACCAAGTCTTCATACAAATTTGGGAAATGAGCAACTTTTATATGCTTATGTAAGAATGTAAATGGTTTACTTGGAGACTATAGTAGATGATGAATTAACCAACAATTTGCTCATCCTTCTCTGAGTTGTATTCCATGCACAAATATTAAACATGGGATGTTATTTATCAGTAAAAAGGAATGTACTAAACAAGGGGTCAGCAAACAGCCTGTAGGCTAAAACCATTCTACTGTTTTTGTATAACTAGCAACAAAGAATATTTTTATAATTGGCTGATAAAAAGCAAAAGACCTATCATATGTAACATGGGAAAATTATGTGATATTCAAACTGTGGTATCCATAAATAAAATTTTATTGCAACCCAGTTAAAATTATTAATTTGTGTATTTATCTATGAAGCAGTGAAGTTGCAACAAAGACCATCTTGTCTATAAAGTCTAAAATATTCACTATCTGCCCCTTTACAAAAAGAATTCAAGAACCTCTAGACCACAGGTGGCAAACACAGACCCACAGGTTGAATATGGCCCTCCACCTTGTTTTATCTGGCCCAGCACCTCATTTCTTGGCAGGGCTGAGCTCTTGCTTAACTGTTAAGGAGTAGTCACATTTATACAGTACTAAAATTACATTCAGCCCTTTGAAGGCAACCGTGAGGCTGATGTGGCCCCCGGTGAAAATGAGTTTGACATCCTGACTCTAAGGGATCCCATGAGACTTGGAACCTGTGGAGCAATGGGCAGCAGCAGCTCATCAGAGGCTAATTCCCTAAATCTTTCTCCAAGGCCCTTTTTGTTGCTTCTTCTACCCTAAGCCCTTTCTTGTTTCACTTTCCCCAGCTTTAATAAATGTACTAGCAAAATAGAAAAAAATCCTGAAACATATTTTCAAATAGTAATATGATTATTCTTAGAACAATACTGAAGTAATTTGAAATTAAATAAAAAGGGACTAATTATCATATCAGGGGAACATACCAATATTTATAAAAACATTTAAATGCTTTTGTTATTAGTGATTTAAAGAATTATTTTACCAATGCTTATGAAATGTTAGAATAATTTTATTTGTGAACAGTAATACCTGATGAGTGCATACTATTCCTACATATAAAGAGAAAATAAACTTTTAAAATTTAAAACTTGCTACATAAGTAAATTCATCATGCTATTTATCCTCAAAATACATCTCTCAGTCTTTCCCAAGACTATTTTTAAATATGGAATGTGTCACATATAGTTCTGCAATACAAAGTATTCCAAAGTTAGTGGCTTAAAGTAAACACAATTTATTTTTTTCACATTTTTCTTGGTTGCCTGTGGTCAACTGGGAAATTATGTGCCATGTGTTCTTAGCCAGAACTGCATTCCTTCTAAGCGCTGAGTTGTTTTGGAGATAAACAAGACACCTATCTAGCACTTTAGCTATGGCAGCTGGAAATGTTAATTTCCAGTTTCCCTTCTACATCTCCTTGTTCTCCTTTTATTCACTCATCATTAAGTTGTTTGAGTTGAGTTTACTTATATGATGGCTGGATCTCAAAGGATAAAAAGTAGAGGTTACAAGAGCTTGTTTATAGGAGATGGCTTTGGAAATCTTGGACCATAAGGAATATGGAAATACGAAAAAGTGTTGGTGGCATTTTGGAAACAATTGATCACAATACATCCTCTGGCACCAGCAATCCACCTATCTCCCCATGTGAAATACACTAAATCCCACACCAGCCCCCACTTCCTGCTCCCTCCACAGCAATTTATCCTTATGGCATCAGCTCAAAATCAAAGATCTCATTATTACCATTAGGTTTAGAAGTAGATAAGACTCCTCAACCATGGATAATCTTGTTCTGTAGAAGTATGAACTAAAACAAGTTATCTTCCCTGTACATTCAACATACAATAGAAATATAGTGCTAATATAATCATCAGAGTTACTGTCTTTCAAAAAGTGGAAAAATAAATACACACTGGTACAATAATTTGTTTAAAGTTATGAAATTGTGGCAGGGACATATAATGAGTTTTCCCTCCTTGGGTGACAGAAAATGTTTTTTGATTAATTCCAATTCTGTTTTTTGGGGACTATTTCCCTAATTCATTGTTCTCAATGGCTCTTGGCTCCACCTTTTAAATCTTCTTTATTTTTCTATAAAATATGACCTATTTTTGCAACTGAGTAATTTCTTTAGCCTTTTCTCTAACAATAGTAAAATTGGTAGCCAGGGTCTTCTTTACATTTTAAAATCTGCAACATTTATTCCAGGCTGCTTTTTTAAATGTAATTCTGCTACAACATTTTCTATGAAACTTATTTGAAGTTATCCCATGTCATATATAATATAATTTACCTCATTCTGCTGTAGAAGAGTCAGGCTGCTATGGAACGTAATTTTTGAAAAATTAAGTCATTTTTATCTAGTAAGGGAAAAATCTTTCAGGAACAAATTTAAATATTGTTAAGGTCTTTACAGAGATTTTTACAGCTACTCAACTTAATTTTAGATTGCTCCTTAGGTTTTGCTTTATTAACTTACTATAATCTGTACTATTTGGCATTTCCTACTTTTAAAATACAGGGTCTGGCACAAAATATGCTCCTTTTTATTACATAATCTTTTATTATAAAATCATAAGTATGTAATTCTGTAACATAACAACATCATACTCAAGCATACCCTATTACATTTTAGGCAAAATGTTCAAATTAAAATTATAAATTATCACACCCATATTATTACCCTACCAACCACACTCACGCAGGCATTACCTTTGCCAGACCCTATATATTACCAGCTGGGGAGACTATTCTGGCTCTAAATTCTGCTTGAAGAGAAAAATTTTCCTTATTTAGCTTACCTTTCTCTTGCAATACCTTATCATACTTTACTAAAGTAAGCTGGTTAACACTTTCAACATTCTGGCCATAAATCTCAGCCAGAGTCAGAAATTTATTAGGTAAAATTTATTTTATCCATATTACCTCTGGTGACAGTGTTAGTGAACTTTTTATAAATGTATAAAAAGGGTTATTTCCTTTCCAGCTTTTAGAATACTGATTTCCTCACCTGTTCCTCTTGTCACTACTAATAGAGTCCTTTTCTCTCTTTTCCTTTTTGCCTCTTTTAAGCATTTCTTTTTATTTATAGCTTGTGTTCTATATGAACCAATTACAAAACATAATAAGTTATTTTGAATCCAAGCATAAATACACAAACACAATGTGCAATCCAAAATAGATGTACAGCATTCAGGTATGAAACAAAAAGGAATGTTCGTTCATACACAGAGTATCTTGAGATCTGCTGGGTATGGTGCTCCTGAACAAGTTTGCAAAGGTGAAAAAAATGACTTTGGTAATCAAGACTACTGCAGCCATATTAGATACTGGAAAATCTAAGCATAGGTGTGTGATCATGCAAATAAGACTTCAGGGAGTGTCTGTTTTTAAAAAGGTTCTGTGCCTTGAGGCAGTTGTGAAAAGATTTACTCCCCAGAATCAAGTGCACATTAGGCTTTGGATCAGGTTCTATCTAAAAATATTGACTAATAACAGAAAGTATTCCAAATGTGGCTATTCTTTTGCATCGTTTTGTACAGAAAGAGTATAAGTATGTACAGAAAGAGTATGATAGTCTCTTGATAGCTCTTCTAAGCCTCTAACCCATATATGGTCTCAAAGCCAGTACACATGTTTTAGCTTTTTGTTAGAGCAGCATTCTACTTTCAGATACTTATTTCTATATCAGATATATCTGTTGCAGCATAACAAAACACCCAACACATGATGGTTTTATACTACAATAAATATTGTTTCTAAAGATTCTGTGAGTTCTTTTAGCTTTATTATAAACTTCATCAACAACGTGTGTGCTGGTGTCATTCTTGAAATTGCATTGATCAAGGACCTTGGCTGAGGCTGAAATATCCAAGATGATCTCACTCAAAGTTTTGGCAACTTAGCTGGTATGGCTGGAACAGCTGAAGTCTGGAAAAGCCTGTTTCTCCCTATTTGTTTTCTCTAATAGGTGACTCAGACTTCTTTACATAGTGAATGGTTTCCAAGATAGCAAATGCAAAAATATATCACCTCTAAAGACCTACACCCAGGTACAGAACAGCATCAATTCTATCATATACTATTGTTCACAGTAAGTCACAAGACCATTCCAGATCCACAGGGAAGGAAAATATAGTACTTTTTCATGAGAGAAGTGGTGTGTGCTTAGAGGAATAGAAAGAATTTTTGAAGGTCACATTTTCATGTGATACATCAAAGGTAGTACATTATTCTATATAACACAAATGAACAATTGATGGGTTAGAATTTTGATAATGTTATTAGGGCTACATTGCAGATAATTGAATATATTTAGCTAAAAAATGTAAATTAACTAGAATCCAATTTACTAAAAATCTCAGATAAGCAGTGTTAGTGACATTCAACCTATTTGTAAGAAACTAATATAATATGTTAATTCAAAAGATACTCCAACTTAGTATACAGATAGCTCAGTTTCCTACTTGTTTAATATCTGAACTCACATACACTATGAGCTATCATATAATCAGATGACCCTAAAACACTGTAGGAATTTTAAAAAGGTATTCCATTTAGCTAATTTTAATATAGATGCTATAAACAAAGTAGACACAAGCACATTAGACAATTTTAAATAACAATGGGAGGGAGAGGAGCACAGGGGGGATGGGATGGGAGTAATAGACAGAAAACTGTACTTGAAAAATAAATAAATAAATAAATAAATAAATAACCAAAGGTGTAAACAATCGTCTTTTTGCTTAATTGTCACTTAAGCAGAGCACTTAAATATTAAGACTATTTATTTCTTTTTTTAAAATATTTTATTTATTTATTTTTAGAGGGGAAGGGAAGGAGAGAGGAAGAGAAACATCAGTGTATGGTTGCTTCTGGTGCATCCCCTGCTGGGAACTGACCCCTGCGGGGAACAGGCCTGCAACTCAGGCATGTGCCCTGACTGGGAATTGAACCGCGATCATCTGGTTCACAGGCCCGTGCTCAGTCCACCGAGCTACACCAGCCAGGGCAAGACTATTTATTTCTTAGGCATTCTTGTTAATCAGGGTTTTAATGTATTTTTTGATTTTTTAATTTTAAAAATAGATCTATTCAGAATACTTTTAGTATTCTTGAATCTCAAATATGAATTAGAGATACAATAAAAGATTTCAAAAGCATATTTTTAAAACTTAGAAGAACAACTTAGATACAATCATATTTGAATCCAGTGGAAAGCAAATTAAATTGAACAGAGTAGAAGAATAATTTGCACACACTGAAAAGGAGCCTTTATTTATATTAGAATATAAAAGAAAAAATCTATTAATTTTTTTGAAGTAGTATTTTCTCATCAAATTTAAACTAATTTATAATAACTTCTCTCTTTTTATATTATTCAGAAAATTTAAAAAAACATTAAAAAATGGAAGATGGATTTCTCCATTTTACCTTCAGACTTTTTAAAAAGTTAATCTTTTTCTCTTCTAATTCTTCATCCTGATATTTAAACATTGATAGAAATGTTACTGGCAAAGTTGGCTCTCAGTTCTTGACTTCATGCAGGAAAGATATCACAACATGAGTCCAGATGATTTTGAGAGTACATTTTTTAAAGCTGGGAACAGTGAACAAAGAAAGAATTTAAGACAGGAAAGGCAAGATCATAGTAACTGGAGTGAACCTAAGCCAAGCTGCCTTTACTCTCTGGAAGGAAAGTCACAGAAGCAGAATAAGTAAGCCAGCTGGGCTTCATGGACTCAGGAAACAAGTTACAGAGGCAAAACGAGGGGCCTTGGAGACAAGTTCAAAGGATTAGCCTGGGACTAGGTGCTCCCTTAGGGACCTTTAAAGTTTAAAGCTTAGGAGAGAAAAAGCAAAGATAAGTGCCAAAGGAAAGAAAGGGGTGAAGGAATGGTCATGCTTGAAAGAGAGAGGGAGAGAACACACTAGTTCTTTATCTTAACAGTTTTTATGTTTTCTAAAAGTGGGGCTCTTAGGAAAGGTCTCAGGGTAGGATGTAGTAGAATATTTATCAGATTTCCAGGTGTGTCCTTTTGGGATCATGGTCTCTACTAACCAGTGGGTGCTAGGGCAGGAGGTTATTGGTCATTGCATCTGGTCCTGATGTCAGCCATGGTGTTGTTTCATCTGGCTTTACTGTGGTTCTGCTCCTAGAGCTAAAACACAACTGAAGCCTAGATGTTATCTTTAGTTTGACCCAAATTTTCTATGGGAAAAATACCCAAGATTATGTTCCTAAGATTATTTGATAATGATCAGAACCTCATTGAACTGAGGGCCTAATGCTTAGGGAGCTGTCTTACAAGGGAGAAAGAGGTAAGTTAGTTAGGGTACTGGATGAGGTCAGTCTGAATCAGCTGTCTCAATTTCTCCATTGTCCTTGGCAAGAATTTGCCCAGGTTCTAACTATTCTGCTTCAGAAGAATTAGGTAATCATGGAATTTATGTTTTTGTTTTAGAACAATACAAAGTAGTAGTTAAAATAAGGAAACACAATATATTACATAAAGAATGTTTTTATATTTGGTATTCCATTTAAAAATGTTAAATTGTTATTATACCATAGGTGAAAATGTGAATAGGAAATTAAAAGGATGTAAAAGGAAATAATATATGAATGCACTGATAAAGCAAGTGCATGTCATGAGTTAAGATTTTGTGTCCTGAAAATTCAACTGCATGTAAGGTATTTATGACTTGGAATACATTTCTCCCATAGAACCAGTGCTATGGTTGAAGATAACTTTCTCAGATAATGCCATATTTAAAATAACTCATTCACCAAACATGAACTTTGAAGGCATTTTTTACTTTTTCTATGATATTAAGATCAGATTTAATATGTCATTATTCTGATTTCTGAAATTAAGTTGGCGCTAGGGGAAAGTCCCAGAAGTCTAAATTCAGGATTAATTCTGAAGAACTGACACAAAGTCTTACATTTATAAGAGCTTTAATAAGAGAAACTTAGCAAACACAAGCAAAGCAGGCTCTACCAATGGTGTTTGGCTTGGAAAAATCCACACCTCTCTGAGGACAGGATCCCTTTTTATAAGGGCTTAATAGTGAAACCATGTGGTAGGTAATTTCGTAAACCTCAAAACAAACACAATGCATTCCGTACTTAACAGATAGTATTAGGAAGTTATTATACTCAGTACATTCATTAACCTCCTTCCTGAAGACACAATGTTTATCCTTGGGCACCATTCTGGTTTCCTGGGTAGTCAGCCAAGAATGAGGTTACAGAGAGTTAATATTTCCCAGATGTCTTTGCTGCTGGGGCCATATTTCATCTAAAGTGAGTTCCCCTACAGATGGAGTAAAACATCTGTGTCTTAATTCTGAGAAGTTACTTCATGAAACATCTTAACCTCTCATATTTTTTAGTTTATATTTCACTGTTTCACTTTGTATTAAAAATCTTTAAATCTATTCTTCAGTCCATTAATTTTTTTCTTCTGCTTTTACCTAATCTATTATTTCATCTATTCATTGTTCTTGATGTTTTATATATTAGCTTATAAACATATATATATATATATTCATTCATAGTTTCATAGAAATATAAATTCATTTTATATAGACTTTATTTAAACAAGCTTCATTTGCTTTTCTTATTTTTTGTTATAGAAGTACTACTTGGGAAGGAAGGGGTTAAGATGGTGACAGAGTAGCACTGAGGGAACCCAGCTCTCGTGCATCTGGTGGAAAATCCGGGGAGATCTACCGAAGAACAGCATAATCAACCAACAGTTCCCCAACATTTATGAAAATAGGAGACCACAGAGTATGACAGAGGAACCAGACACCTGCAGGTCGGTGAGGACTCCAGAAGGCTACTGAGGACAAAAGCGGCTGCGCACCCGCGGCCTCCTAGGCTGCGGGATGCGCCCGGGTGCGCCCAGGGCAAGCGAACTCTGGTGGAGCGTGAGTACTGAGGAGAATTGGCTAGCAATGGGAGCCGGCACCATCAGTGGGAAACAGAAGTCCCGACTGAATCCAGGGCCAGGGCGCCTGTGACGGAGGGAACTCTGGAGGCCCAGCACCCAGTGGGCTGGCAACACACTCCTTGGGAGAGAACTGACTCCCCCCTCCCCGTCTAGTCAGGCAGGTTAATACCGGGCAGAGACCTGTGGGCTTAAGTTAACGTAAAGGGTGGCAACTTCGGACTCTGTGGTCACCAGCCTGCCAGCCCGGCAGCCCAAGGGATTTAAGAAGGACACTGTCATTGCTGGTCTTTTGGGATTGGGCTGGGCTGAGAGACAGGCTTTGTGGAGAAGTCTCTATTGGAAAGTGAACTGAGGGGCTCTAAGACCTCGGCTTGCCTCCAACCATCCAGCAGCCATCCAGGGGAGGGGTGGGAATGCCTGGGTCCGGCATGGGACTGAGAAGGACAGTGCTGGATACCACAGGACACAGGCAGCCTCCCGGGGCTGTGCGTGACAACAGACCAATCGGCAGCTTGCTCTAGCACGCCTGCATACCTGCCCTCAGAGACACCGCAACCAGAAAAGCAGCTTTGGGCAGTTTGAAACCAACAAAGGAAGGGTGCTTCCTTTTTTTTTTTCCTTCTTTAGTGTGTGTGAGTGTGTGTGTGTTATCCCTTCCCCCCTTTTTTTCTCTCTCAACCTCTTTTGTAATTAATCTTATATCTTGTAAACTGTATTGTTGCTCTATCTTTCAATACTCTGTTCTTCATTTCTTTTCCTTTTTGTCCGGTTTTAGTCCTTCTGTTCTTCCCAAATTTTCCGCATATTCCCCTTTTCTCCTGACTTTTGAGTGTGTGTGTGTGTATGTGTGTGTATGTGTGTGTGTGTGTGTTGGATTCTTTGTGTGTTGCTTAGTTTTCTTTTAGGTTTATTATTATTTTTTTGCATTATTCTTACTCCTTTTTTTATTTTAAGAATATCTTTCTATCCCACCTTTTTTCTGTACAGGTTTTTTAGTCCTGGCTGGGTATACTGTACTACCTGACAGGTTCCCACTGCTCTTTCCTCCACAGTGTTTTGCTGATTTTCTATACTTCACGTGCTTTCTTTTGCTATACTACCCAAGCTCTATGACCCCCATTTAGACAGATCACATAGAATCTATCATGTGAGTGTTACTCTAATATTATTGTAAATAAGAGCTGTTCTGTACAATAGTAATACTTCATAACACATCTCTCGGACCTTAGACCTCCTTATAGGTGCCTGAATTCTATTACTCTATTTACTGATGCACTATATCCAGTTAATAACCTGTACTGTCACCTTACTTCAAATCTGACCACCTGCAACCATGCTCCTTTCTAGATACAACTCACAAGCCCCCCTTCTTAACAAGACACTTAACTTATGCCCACCCTTTCCTAAAAGTGGTAAGCTGGGTCGACCAGCACGGTTAACTCTATACATAGCCTAGAGATTGTCTATTTCTTCTCTGCCCACTGTGTCTGTAAATAACATAAAATAATCTTCGGCTATCATAAACCATTTTGCCTCCCCCCCAACTGATCACACACGCACAATAAAGAAAGGAGTAGGTGGAGGCAGAGAACACCAAGATACCTACAGGAGACTGCACCGCTGACTTTCACAGGTATCCTACCACAGAAGTTCACACCTTAAACCCAGCGAAACAGAACAGATCAATTTAAGAAGCGGAGGACAACAAGAAGAGTATCACAAACAATGGGAAGACAAAGAAACAATCCCCAAATGAAAGAAAAGGAGGAAGTCTCAGAAAGAATGTTATATGAAATAGAGGCAAGCCAACTATCACATGTGGAATACAAAGCACTGGTTATCAGGAAATTCAAAGAGCTTACAATGAGCTACCAGGAACTACAGGGGAGCTACAATGAACTCTCTGCAAACTATACCAACATGAAAAAAGGAAATAGAAATCATCCGTAAAGGCCAAGAGGAAATGAAGAATACAAACTCTGAACTGAAGAACACAGTAGAAGGTATGAAGAATAGAATTGACATGGCGGAAGATAGCATAAGTGAGATTGAAGACATGATAGAAAAAATCTCTCAGATGGAAAAAGTAAGGGAAAAGAGAATCAGAAAAACTGAAGAGAATTTAAGAGAAATGCAAGACAACATGAAACGTAATAATATCCGAATAATAGGAATACCAGAAGGAGAGGAAGAGGAACAAGGGATAGAAAACCTACTTAAAAGAGTAATAATGGAAAATTTTCTTAAGTTGAGGAGAGATAAAGTCACACGGATCGAGGAATCACAGAGGATCCCCAGCAGGTGGAACCCAAAGAGGCCTACTGCAAGACACATCATTATTAAAATGGCAAACCTCCAAGACAAAGCGAAAATCATAAAGGCAGAAAGGGAGAAAAAGGAAGTCACATACACGGGGGTCCCAATAAGGTTGGCTAACGACTTCTCAATGAAAACATTCCAAGCGAGAAGAGGATGGCAAGAAATATTCCAAGTAATGAGAAACAGAGGCCTACAACCAAGGCTACTGTACCCAGCAAGGCTCTCAATCAAGATAGAAGGCCAAATAAAGAGCTTCCAAGGCAAAAGAAGTCTAAATGAATATGCTTCCACCAAACCAGCTCTACAAGAATTACTAAAAGGGCTGCTTTAAGGGAAGGAAGGAAAAGAGAGAGACGGAGAGGGACACAGGTACATAAATGGCAATGAATAAGTACCTTTCAATAATAACCTTAAATGTAAATGGATTAAATGCACCAATTAAAAGACAGAGAATAGCTGAATGGATAAGAAAGCATGACCCACACATATGCTGCCTACAAGAGACCCCCCTCAGGTCAAAAGACCATCACAGACTAAAAGTGAAAGGATGGAAACAAATTTTGCAAGCAAATGGACAAGAAAAAAAGCCAGGGTAGCAATTCTCATATCAGACAAAATAGACTTCAAAAACAGGGCCATAAAGAGAGAACGAGAACCTCACTTCATATTTCTCAAGGGAAGAATCCACCAAGAAGAAATTAACATCGTAAATATATATGCACCCAACATAGGAGCACCCAAATATATAAAGAAAATCCTAGAAGACCTCAAAAATGATATTGACAGCAACACAATTATAGTAGGGGACCTTAACACCCCACTGTCAAAAATGGACAGATCTTCCAAACAAAATATCAACAAAGATATTGCAGCATTAAATGACACTCTTGATGAAATGGGACTAATTGATATATATAGAGAGCCCTTCATCCTAAATAAGCTAAATACACATTCTTTTCAAATGCACATTGAACATTTTCCAAGATAGATCACATCATAGGATACAAAATGAGACTCAACAAATTTAGGAAAATAGAAATCATACCAAGCATTTTCTCTGATCACAAGGGACTGAAATTGGAAACTAACCCCACAGGAAAAAACCAAAAACACCCAAAATCATGGAGACTGAATGGTATGCTATTAAACAACGAATAGGTCAAGATTGAAATCAGGGAGGAAATAAAAAATTTCTGGAAACAAATGAAAATGAACTCACAACAATCCAAAACTTATGGGACACAGTGAAGGCAGTCCTGAGAGGGAAGTTCATAGCAATACAGGCGTACCTAAAGAAAATAGAAACATTTCAAACAAACAACCTAACCTCACGCCTCCAAGAACTCGAGGAACAACAACAGAGACAGCCCAGAGCAAGTAGAAGGAAGGAAATAACCAAGATCAGAGCAGAATTAAACGACATACAGACTAAAAGCACAATTCTAAGGATCAATGAATCCAGGAGTTGGTTTTTTGAAAAGATAAACAAAATAGATAAACCTTTAGGTAGCCTCATCAAGAAAAAAAAGAGAGAGGACCCAAATAAACACAATCAGAAATGAAAGAGGAGAGATTCCAACTGAGACCACAGAAATAGAAGGGATTGTAAGGGATTACTATGCAGAGCTATATGCCAAAAAATTTGAAAACCTAGATGAAATGGACAAATTTCTAGAAAAACATAATCTTCCAAAACTCAATGAAAAAGAAGCAGAAAACCTGAAGAGGCCAATAACAGCAAATGAAATTGAAGAAGTAATAAACAAAACTTCCATCACACAAAAGCCCTGGATCAGATGGTTTCACAGGAGAATTTTACAAAGCTTTTAAGGAAGAACTAACCCTGATTCTTCACAGACTGTTCCAAAAAATCCAAAAGGAGGGAAAACTCCCCAACTCTTTTTATGAAGCCAACATCATCCTAATTTCAAAACCAGATAGAGACACAACAAAGAAAGAAAATTTCAGGCCAATATCGCTGATGAACATAGACGCTAAAATCTTCAATAAAATATTGGCAAGTCGCATCCAACAATACATCAAGAAGATCATACACCACGACCAAGTGGGATTCATCTGAGGGATGCAAGGATGGGTCAATATTCATAAATCAATAAATGTAATAAACCACATAAACAAAAGCAAACACAAAACCACATGATCATATCAATAGACTCATAAAAAGCTTTTGATAAGGTAGAACACCCATTTATGATAAAGGTACTCAGAAAAATGGGAATAGAGGGAGCATTCCTCAATATACTAAAGGCCATATATGAAAGACCTACAGCCAACATCATACTCAATGGGCAAAAAGTAAAAGCTTGTCCACTAAGATTGGGAACAAGACAAGTTTGTCCACTTTTACCACTTCTATTCAATATAGTATTGGAAGTTGTAGCTACAGCAATCAGACAAGATAAGGAAATAAAAGGCATCCAAATCGGAAAGGAGAAAACAAAACTGGTATTGTTTGCAGATGACATGATAGTGTACATGGAAAATCCTATAGACTCTACCAAAAAACTGCTCGAAGTAATAAATGAATTTGGCAAAACAGTGGGATACAAAATCAATATCCAGAAATCAAAGGCATTTTTGTATACTAACAATGAAACAGCAGAGGCAGAAATCAAGGAAAAAATTCCATTCTATATAGCAAAAACAAAAATAAAATATCTGGGAATAAACCTAACCAAGGAGGTTAAAGACCTGTATGCAGAAAAAAGTACACAACACTGAAGACAGAAATCAAGGAAGACACAAACAAATGGAAACATATACTGTGTTCATGGATTGGAAGAATTAACATCATCAAAATGTCCATACTACCCAAAGCAATTTACAGATTCAATGCAATACCTATTAAAGTTCCAATGGCATATTTCACAGACATAGAACACACACTTCAAAAATTTATATGGAACCACAAAAGACCACGAATAGCAGCTGCAATTTTGAGAAAGAAGAACAAAGTTGGAGGGATTACAATACCTGATATCAAACTGTATAACAAGGCCACTGTAATCAAAACAGCCTGGTACTGGCATAAAAACAGGCACATAGACCAATGGAATAGAACAGAGAGCCCAGAAATAAACCCAAACCTCTACAATCAATTAATATTCGAGAAAGGGGGCAGTAACATAAAATGGAGTAAAGAGAGCCTCTTCAACAAATGGTGTAGGGAAAACTGGACAGCTACATGCAAAAAAATGAAACTGGAGCACCAATTTACACCATACACCAAAATAAATTCAAGGTGGATAAAAGACTTAAATATAAGCCAGGAAACCATTAAAGTCCTAGAGGAAAGCATTGTCAGGAAAATCTCAGATATTCCACGTAGCAATATTTTTACTGATACGTCCCCTAGAACAAGGGACATAACGGAAAGAATAAATGAGTGGGATCTCATCAAACTTAAAAGCTTCTGCATGGCCAAGGAAAACAGTATTAAGATAAAAAGAGAAGCAACAGTTTGGGAAAACATATTTGCCAATGATACCTCAGACAAAGGTTTAATCTCCAAAATATACAAAGAACTCACATGACTCTACTCAAAGAAGATGAGCAATCCAATTGAAAAATGGGCAAAGGTCTTGAACAGACACTTCACCAAGGAGGACATACAGAGGATCCAGAGACACGTGAAAAGATGCTCGATATCACTAGCTATCAGAGAGATGCAAATCAAAACCACAGTGAACTACCTCTTAACACCAGTCAGAATGGCTACCATGAACAAAGAAACAAAGAACAAGTGTTGGAGAGATTGTGGGGAAAAGGGGACTCTAGTTCACTGTTGGTGTGATTGCAGACTGGTACAACCACTATGGAAAGCAGTATGGAATTTTCTAAGAAAACAAAAAATGGATGTGACTTTTGACCCAGCAATTCCACTATTTGCAGTATATCCTAAGAACCCTGAAACACCAATCCAAAAGAACCTATGCACCCCGATGTTCATAGTAGCACAATTTACAATAGCCAAGATTTGGAAGCAACCTAAATGCCCATCTATCAATGACTGGATCAAAAAACTATGGTACATTTACACAATGGAATTCTATGCTGCAGAAAGGAAGAAGGAGCTCCTACCTTTTGCAAGATCATGGATGGAACTGGAAAGCATTATGCTGAGCGAAATAAGCCAGACAGTGAAAGATAAATACCATATGATATCACCTTTAACAGGAATCTAAACAACAAAAGAAACAAGCAAGCAAAATGTAACCAAAGAAACTGAAATACAGAAGGTGCTGACAGGTTCCAGAAGGGAGAGCGGAGAGAATCCCAGGGGAAAAGGGGAAGGACTCACATGAACAAGTGTAAAGGACATATGGACAATAACTAAGGTGGGGGGCAGCGATGGGTGGGAGGTGCGGAGCACTGTGGGGGCAGGGCTGGGAATACAAGAAAGAAAAGTGTACTTGAACTAGAGTTAAATAAAAAAAATAATAATAAAATAAAATTTAGAAAAAAAGAAAAAAAAGAAAAATGATCAATTGTTTCAGAAAGATAAGAAAGTTTAAGAAAAAACCTGAATAAATATAGAAAGTTGTAGAAAGTTCATGAAAAACAAATTTTATTTGGTCAGTTCTCGCTAAGTTTTATACAATAAATTTATTATAAGATCTTCAAAAAAAGATGTATTACTTGGGGAGTTAGTCAGGAGGGCAATTTGTATTGGTAATGGAAATGTATATCATGACTGTGATGATAATTATAGTTATTACACATTAAATTGTACACTTAAAAATAGTGAATTTTATTACATGTAAATTATTCTCCAATAAACCTAAATATAAAATTATAACAAATTATTTTCACCATTGTTATTATTAAGGTTATATTGTAAATGATTATTTTGTGCTGATTTTATCTAACAATAATAGTAATTACCTGAATAGGAAATTAATAGTATTAATTTTTGATATTACTAAGAAAAAGTTGCTAATATTTTCCATCAGATAATCCAGGATTGTTTTCTTAATCAAAAATAATAATTGATTAATTTAATTATTATCTTTAAAGATTTTATTTATTCGTTTTTAGAGAGAGGGGAAGAGAAGGAAAAAGAGAGGGAGAAAACCATTAATGTGTAGTTGCCTCTCATGTGCCCCACACTGGGGACCTGACGGGCAACCCAGGCATATGCCTTGATGGGAAATCGAACATGTGACCCTTTGGTTTACAGGCCTGTGCTCAATCCACTGAGCCACACCAGCCAGGGCTGATTATTCTCATCTTTTTCATTGTTTTCTGTACCATAATTTTGTGATCCACAGAATTGGTGAAATGAAATTTAAACAGTTCATTTAAAATAAGGTCAAAAAGCATCTTTGATTGAGCTGATACTTTCAACCACTCAATCATTTTTCAGATATTTCCTGTTTTTAAAAAATACATAGATTCTCTCTGTTTCTACTGTATTGAGTAAGGGACAATTAGGTAAATTGTTGTAGAAAATTAGGGAACACTTCCTTTACTGGAAATATAACAACCATGATTAAAACACAAAAAAACAGGATACTGTGAGTTTCTGTCATTAGCGTTGTCAAGCACAGACTGGTTGAATAACAATGCAGAAGAAATCCATTAAATTGAATTTAATGGTATTGTAGGGGAAGCAAATTTTCATCTTTATTCTCTTAGATTTCTGTTCGGCTAGACCTGAGAATTAAATTGACATAAGATATATCAACAGGAGAAAAACATGGCAGCTTTTTTTAATATACATTCTACATCACAGAGGAGCCTCCATGAAAAGTGAAGACCCACCCAAAGAAATAGAAGAAACTACCTGCTTTCATATTTGGTTAAACAAAGAGAGGCAATTGTGGGAAAGTGACTAAACAATACATTGAGGCAAAAGGAAGATAAGAATTATTTGAACAAAGTTTGTTTGTAAAAAATTCTTATGTTGAACTTTTACTCCTTTATGATAATAATGTTACTCTCCTCTGGTACACGGAAGACTTTTTTTTTAGTAAGAATGTCATTTTCTGCTTTTAAGAAAAAGAAAGAATGTCAAAGTGTTTTTCTTGTATTTGCTGCTTTTCAAGTGCTTTTAATTCAAAATTGTCAATATGCCAGAGTGGCATATTTGGGTTTGACATGTTCTGAATTCCATCAGCATTTAAGGCCCTGTTTCAAACATTAAAATTCTATTAATATAATTGGCCCAGAACTGTGCCATCTGCAAATTTGATTAGCATGCTATAAAAACTGGATCTGAATCATCAAGAAAATATAGAATAGAATAAATCAGCCATTTGTCTTACAAACCACTTTCTTTATCAAGGCTTAAATCAATATATTAATCATTACTCTTTGGAAAAAATTAAATATTTCTTCATCTGTCAGTGTGATAGCCTGTATTATTTTTAGTGATTCTAATGAACACTATTCTCACACATAATTATATGTTCAATAATACAGCTTATAAACTTGTCTGGATATTTATCACAGACTGTATATAGCAAAAGTTAAGTTTGAAAGTTCTGGAATAAGATAGATATGTGCTGGAATCTTGTCTGCCATTTTTAATATCTGTGATATAGGGCAAGGTACTTAACTTATCTCAATCTTGTACCTGCAAAAAGATGGAATTTATTTCTATCTCTGCTAATGTGTGTGTATTTCCTTCTGTAGTTAATGTGTTTTGTTACACTAAATAAGATCCTTATTATTACATTTTCATGATTTATTATAGCAGAAACTATCTAATTTTTCATTAAAAATTGAATTTTTCTTGACCTGATTAGTCTTATTGACCTGATTTTTTATGGGATCACTCCCCTTATCCACTGCCTCTTCAAATATTGTCAGCAATGTTTTTCTCTGTATTTTGAGATATCAATATTCTGGTAATCAAGAAGACTTGAATTTATTGGAAAACACAATTTCTCAAAGTTTATTATGCAAGTAATCTTCTGTTCTATTTTTTTACCCAAAGTCTATTTTTTTCTTCATCATATTGAAGTTGGTACTCCCTGGTAAAAGAAATGGAAGCAAAATAAGAAGTTAGTAAATTTGCTTTATATTTTTTCTGCCATGGATAAATGTTTCCTAAATAGTATACTTATGTTTTCCTGTTATTTTGGTATATATTAGTTCTTGAATATATTTTGTTTTACTGAGAGCAAGTGAAATATTGCTTACTTTTTCCTTGGTACAGGTACATCTCTAGTAAAGCTATTTTATTTATCAAAGATACTACATGTGTTTTTGATCTTTTCAAGATAGGGAGCAGGAGGTAAAATTTTGGTCAATAAGTGGAAATTACCTGTAGTGGTAGAGCAGTATATGTAAGTAACATTAGATGTTAGAGTGAATAAGACATTTTCTCAAGTGGAATGGCTTTACAGAAAACCCAAGTATGTCACCCTAAAGCATGTATTTTTGTCATAAAAATTATTTTGAGCTTAAGGTAATTAAGAAGCAGTAAATGCAGAAAAAGCTGCCCCTTTTATGCCTAGAGGCAGGAAATACATTCTCCTCTAACTGAAGAGAATCTTAGCCCAGAGATGGAATGAAAGGAATCTGCAAACAAACCTTGTCAAACCGACCTTTATCTTCCTAGTAGTTACTTCCTCACCATTTACTACCCTTAACGGAAATTAAAGAGGCCGAAAGTTGAGGAAAGTACGTAAATTTTTATTGTTATTACCACAATTGTGGAAAATTGGCACAGAAACCCCTGTGTCCTGTGAGAAAGTCTGAAACTTAGCAAACACTGCATAGCCAAAGAATTTGAATATTTAAATGAAAATTCTTTGATACATTAGTAACATAAATTGTTAACACAGAGAGAGAAGGAGAAAAATTAAGAGTCTATTTTATAGCTTGAAGCAGAAGGTGGGCTATGTTTCAGGCATGCCAAATAATTCTGAAATTCACTTACAAGGCAAAGTCACATGAAGACAGCTTTTAGCAGATGGCTACCAGCATATGCAGACTATTGAATCTGATTAATTGAATGACCAAGGATTAGGTTTCTTAGGATTTTAAAAAAGAGAGAAAGGAAAATATATATGAAACTACCTCTGTCCAAATTTAAGGCTTGCAAACTTTTTTAAAAACAGTATTAATTCATCATCTGCAAGTCATGCTTCAAGGAGAAAATTGTCATTATAGTTCCTTATAAACAGTTCAGTAAGTCTTAAAATTTATTTCTTTGGCAAATTGAATTTTTATTCCTTTTAACTTTAAAAGTGTGTCTATTATTTTTTAACTCATGTAAGTTCTAGAAAATATTATATTAAGAACCAATAAAATGAACATAATTATCCATGGATTCTCAGAGGAGTTTTGATGCTAACCAAGGGTTATCTTTCCATCTCCTGGTAAATAAAAGGATCACTAATGTTCTTCCCATTCCCAGATTCACATCATTTTCATACAAGAGGACATAACCATTTTAGTGGATAAAGAAAATCCTGATGAGAATGGCAACAAGAAGTAACTAGTAGATTTGAGACTGAACCATAGTTGCCCAGGGAAACTCCACTTTGCTGGCTACAAAGTGGGAAGGAATCATTCACATTCCTATTTTTTTATTTAAATAGGAAGAAAATCATTAATCTGAAGAAAAGCTCATCTGTATTCATTCTCAAAACCTAAATTAATGTAATTGCTTATATAATGCTATTTTTGCTTAGTTATAAGCAAAAGTACTGGAAATATCAAATATATTTTGAAGTTATACAATCATAATATTTTATGTAGATGTTATACATTTATATTTTTACATTTTGACATATCACACAATATTTTGACATATCACACAATACACTTCCCCTATTATACATTTACACAATAAATCTTTTTATTTTATTTTATTTCAGAGAGAGAGGAAGGAAGGGAGAAGGAGAAGAAAAAAAACATCATTATGAGAGAGAAACATCCAACAGATGCCTTTGCAAGATCCCTGTTCAGGGAGGAAACATGGAGCCCACAATCCAGGTAGGTTCACTGACCAGGAATCAAACTGACGACCTCTTTGTTAATGGGATGGCAGGCAACCAACTGAGCCACACAGGCCAGGGCTACCCAATAATTCTTAATAGTAATAAAAATTCACTCCTCAAGGCCACAGTAGCTAGAGACAACAATACTACTACATCTGCTTTTATATTGTTATCATACAATGCACAGTACCAAAAGTTTCACTAGTAATTTCTGCATAAAGGAGGCAAAATACATAATTTACTTGATATATCAAAGTAAACATGATTAGAGCTACAGAAATCAAGTTTCCTTTTATTTCTTTATGTGTTTAGACATTAATATATGATCAAAGAAATTTACAAGTTTGCTGTTTTTCAAAAATTTTTATTGTTCAATCACAATTGTCCCCATTTCCCCCATTACTCTCCCCTGCCCTGCCCAGCCCCAGCTCCCACATTCAATCTTGTCCTCCATTGTCTTTGTCCATGAGTCCTTCATACATGTTCCTTGACTCAACCCTTCCCCTTCTTTCCTGCATTATCACCCTTCCACTTTCCCTCTGGTCACTGTATGTTTGTTCTTTATTTCCATGTATCCAGTTCTATTTTGCTCACTTGTTTGTTTGGTTGAATAAGTTCCACTTACAGATGAGATCATATGGTATTTGTCTTTCATCACTTGGCTTATTTCACTTAGCATAATGCTCTCCAGTTCCATCCATGCTGTCACTATTAACAATAGGATATTGAGTATTTTTATTGAGTACAGCATATGTGCTGCCAATATGCACTTGCTTATACAATTTTGTATGGATGAGCATGCAGAGTTTTGAATAATAATAAAAATTAATTTATGACTTTAAGTTCCTATGCACAAGAACTTAAAATCTATGCAAAGATAAGAGGGAAAAGTTTTCTATGTTTAACTCTGCACAAAAATGAGCCAATGTGTATAAATTTGAGTATGCCAAGTTTTATGAATGACTTTCAATAAATACATATTAAGAAGCAATTTAAACTTTGTTGAATCCCCTGAAGGTTTTCTAAAGAACACTGTTTTAAAACCTAAGATTTTGAAGGAGATAGACAAAACAATCTATTCAATAAAAAGCAAAATATCTCTGGGCTTACAACTTATAACTTGAATACTGTCAACATTGCATTCTATTATGTCATTTCTAAAATCATGCCATGGATGTTACAAATAGCCTTAATACTCCATCCATCATCCTAACTACTGCTATTGCTGGAAGTAAGGACAGGAATGTACCAAATAAGGAATGTGCAATAGATGCTCTGGAATGGTGAGGAAATGAATACAAAATAAAATTGGGACATGACTTTAAACAGTCATTCTGCTGTATCATTATAATGATTAACCTGTGATTATGTTATAATCTTATATATAATATGCTTTGAAAAGAAGTACTATTATATCAGAGAAAAGTTAGTTCATTTGATAAGAGACTATGGCCAACAGCAAAAGTTATAAACTTGATTTTCCACATGGTCATCAATTATAAAAGTTAGAGAATATATTTGGGAATCAGTAATCTAATTTTACCCCATCACAAAAGTTTAAAATTTATTTTAATATGTTAAGTTTAGTTGAGCGCTTATTAGGTTTACAACATGGTTCTATGTGATAAGAGAAGTGAAAACTGATAATTTCAATAAATCTGATAAGTGCTTTAATAACTCTCTATATAGAATTATATATAGTGCATATATATATATATATAATCCCAATGTTGTGGTTTCAAGAAAGAAAAATACAAAATATAACATCTTATAGATTTACTTTTATTGCTGCCATTTTGTTATGTGAACACAGTGGTTATAGAAGGTAGGAGCTTTGTATGTAAAATTGTTTAGATAGGGACTGTTATAGGATGGGACTATCACAAATATTATATTACAAATATTTTTATATGTCTTCATTATAGCCCTTAAATTCTACCAAATTTAAGAAATTGGTAGAATTATTAAACAACTTAAAAACTAACCTTAATTTTTAAATCTATCCCTAACTTCATAAATATGTATACATACATTTCTTCTACTTGTTTTGCTTAAAGTAGCAGGGGCAAATACAATGGATAAAGACTTTTTTTATCATTTTAGCCATGGTAATCATAACTATAGTAACATAGAGATAGTTCTAAAATAAACTATGAAGTGTCATCATGACCTCGATGTAAATAAAAATATTGGATGATTAAAATGTCTATATTAAAATATTTCTTCTTATGAATCAGCCAATAAAGTATACATACTTTGTAAACCCATCAAGCATTTAACAAGGTGGCACACAAATCAAACTGTAATAGAATTATGTCAGAGTAATATGATCCAGAAGTTTTCCACATTTGTCAAATAATGTTTCTGGATTTTTTTAGAGAGAGAGAGAGAGGAAGGGGGGAGAGAGAGGAGAGAAAGAGATCTTTTTGTTGTTCTACTTATTTATGCATCCACTTGTTGATTTTTGTATGTGCCCTGGCAAGAGATCAAACCCACAACCTTAGTGTATCAGGATGATACTCTAACCAACTGACTGAGCTATCCAGCCAGGGCCTTGTTGTGCTTATTTACAATACTTTATTTGCCCAAATATTTATATGAACATTGAAGTATTTTTCTTTTCTAATAATTATATGGACCTGTTATATGCCAGACCATATTATACATGTTTTAGATACTTAAAGTTATTAGAAAAATATAACACCTACCCTAAGGGACCTTAAATTCTAATTTGCTATAGAGATCATAAAAAACAAACAAATAAATAGAATAATATAAAGTACTGAACAGTTGGATGGTGATTATAAAACAGACCAGTGCAATAGAATGTAACCATAGTTTGGTAAAAGAATAATTTTAGCTTGACTGTTGGGTAAGGCTTCTCTGGATGATTTAAACTTTGAGATGATATAGAAATTATGAAAAGAAGCATCTATGAAAGAAACTATCTGATGAAATACATGTAGAAGAAATGACATTAGCAAAGTCTTTGAGGTAGAAATATGTTAGCATAATTGTGTAACAGGAAAAAGACCAGCATTCTGGAGTTTAACCAGGTAGATCACAAGTTGGAGACAGCTATTAGACCTCCATGTGGAAATATCCATTAGGCAGTTGTATGTACAAGGATGAAGAGCTTAAGTATGCAAAAAGGAATGGAATCACATAGAAGTTTTGGCCTTATATAGAAGAGACTCTTCTTCCAGCATAAGAGAAAAAGGAGATTTTGTGGGTACAGAAGTTTGTAGGTTGGTGGAATTTAAGGCAATCAACAGAAATAGTTCTCTAGTTGCATCTTCAGGGACTATGCAATGAAGTTACTAAGTAAAGTAAGGGTGACAATCTGAGGAGACCTAGGGTGCAAACTATTTATCTTAGACAGTCAAAAATGATTAATCAAAAACACCAAGTTTATAGGGGAGGAAATGAACTGTCTGGCTTCAGAGGTGGGGCTGAGGAGGCAGCTTTCTCTGCCGTTCTGTCCCTTTTTTGAACCCTCTCCCCCACCCCCTGCAGAACCAACTTGTGGGTGCCATTCTTCCTATGTGGGATCTAAAAAACAAAATAAAAAACAAACAAAACAGAAAAAAATTATTAATCAGGAAAATATGATAGAATTGTCTGTCAATATACTATGCCCATTGATTAACTTGATTATAAACTTAAAGTAAGTTTATTTAAACAATTATATCATCTTCTCCATCATTATTCAGCTTCACATTAAGGGAAATATGTTATACTTGGAATGATCCAACTATAATTTAAAAAGCAATTAAGAAATGTATAGTTGGCAAGCAATGCTGCAAGTAACATTATCTTAACACAGACTTTTAACTACCAAGTAATAGAAACTAATGTGTAGTGGCTTAATTACTACAGTTTTATAATATAGTTGGAAATCAGAAACCGTGATGCCTCCAGCTCTTTTCTTCTATCTTAGGATTACTTTGTCTATTTGGGGTTGATTGTGATTTCATACAAATTTTAGGATTTTTTTTATTTATGTGAGAAATGCCATTGAAATCTTGACAGGAATTGCATTGACCCTATTGGTTACTTAAAGTAGTAATGGACATTTTAATAATGTTAAGTCTTTTGATTCATGAACACTGGATATCTTTCCATTTATTAGTGTCTTCAATTTCTTCCATCAGGTCTTATAGTTTTTAGGATACAAATTTTTCACCTCCTTGGTTAAATTTATTTCTGAAACTTTTATTGTTGTTATGGTAATGTAAATAAGATTGTTTTCTTAATTGCTATTTTGCATAGTATGTGGTTAAAGTATAGAAATTAAAGTAATTTTTCATCTTGAAATTTTACCAAAATTGTTTGTTAGTTCTAACAATTTATGATGGATTCTTTAGTATTTTCTATATATAAGACTTCTCATCCAAAGTGATTTTTTAATTAATATTTTTATTGTTGTTCAGATACAGTTGTCTCCATTTTCCCCTCACCACTCCCCCTACCCCAGCCATCCCCACTTTCCACCACCAATCCCACCCCGTTGGTTTTGTCCATGTGTCCTTTATACATGCTCCCTAAAACACTTCACCCTTTTTCTTCCCATTATCCCCTCCACCACTCTCTTTATGGTCAGTTTGTTCTTAATTTCAATGTCTCTGGTTATATTTTGCTTGCTTGTTTGTTTTGTTGATTAGGTTCCACTGAAAGGTGAGATCATATTTTACTTCTTTATTCAGATGCCTTTTATTTCTTTTCTTTTCAATAACTCTGGCTAGGATTTTTAGTATTATGTCAGATAGGAGCAGTGAGATTAGAAAGAAACACTTGATTTGTCCCTTATTATTGATGAATACCTTTCTACTGTTCACCACTGAGTATGTTGTTAGTTGTGGTTTCATCAAATATGGCCTTTATTATATGGAGGTATTTGCTTCCATATCCAATTTGTTGAGAGTTTGAATCATGAAAGAATGTTTAATTTTGCCAAATGCTTTTTCTGCATCTATTGAGATGATCATATTATTATTATTTTTAAAGATTTTATTTATTTTTTAGAGAGAAGGGAAGGGAAGGAGAAAGAGAGAGAGAAATATCAATGTGTGGTTGTCCCTCACACATCCCCAACTGGGGACCTGGCCCACAATGCAGGCATGTGACCCTCCTGGGAAATGAACCAGTGATCTCTTGGTTCACAGACCCATGCTCAACCCACTGAACCACACCAGCCACAGGTGATCATAATATTTTTAACAGTTTTTAAAAAGATTTTATTTATTTATTTTTAGACAGAACGGAAGGGAAGGAGAAAGAGAGGGAGAGAAACATCAATGCGTGGTTGCCTCTTGTGTCTCCCCTACTGGGGACCTGGCACACAACCCAGGCATGTGCCCTGACTGGGAATCAAACCAGCAACCCTTTGGTTCACAGGCCACACTCAATCCACTGAGCTACACCAGCTAGGGCTGATCACATTATTTTTGTCTTTCACTCTCTTAATGTGGTATATCACATTTACTTATTTATTTATTTGTTTGTTTGTTTATTTATTTATTTACTTACTTACTTATTTATTTTAAGATTTTATTTATTTATCTTTAGAGGGGAAGGGAAGAAGAGAGGGAGAGAAATATCAATGTATGGTTGCCTCTCGTGTGTCCCACACTGGGAACTGGCCTGCAACCCAGGCATGTGCCTGACTAGGAATCGAACCATGATCATGTGGTTCACAGGCCCATGCTCAATCCACTGAGCTACGTCAGCCAGGGCACATTTATTGATTTATTATTGAACCAGCATTGCATCTCAGGGGTAAAACTCATTTGGACATGATGTATAAACATTTTAAATGGGTTCTTGGATTAGGTTTGCTAATAGTTTGTTGAGAATTTTTTCTATATTTATCAGAGATATTGGTTTGTAGTTTTCTTGTAGTGTCTTTATTTCATTTTGGTATCAAGTTAATGGTTTTTTAAAATGAATCTAGGAGTGCTCCCTCCTCTTCAAAATCTTGGAAGTGTTTAACAAGGACTAGAGTTTATTCTTCTATAAATGTTTGGTAGAATTCACCAGTGAAATCATGTAGTTCTGAGCTCTTCTCTATTGGGAGCTTCTTGATTTCGGATTCAATCTATCAATACTTACTCATTACTTATCAGTTCAAGTTATCTATTTCTTCATGATTCAGCCTTGCTAGATTACATGTTTCTAAAAATTAATCCACTTTTCCTAAATTGACCAATTTGTTGGTGTATAGTTATTCATAGAAGTATCTTATAATCCTCTATTTTCATGGTATCAGGTGTAATACAGACCAATGGGAAAAACCTAGAGCCCCAAAATAAACTTGCAGATATGAGGTCATCTAATACAGAAGTCCCCCCTTATCTATGGTAGATACATTTCCAGACCCCCAGTGGATATCTGAAACCCAGAATAGTACCAAACCCTATATATACTATGTTTTTTCTATATATACCTACATGTAATAAAGTTTAATGTATAATTTAAACACAATAATATATTAATAATAATAACATAATAAAATACAATTATAACAATATACTACAATAAAGGTTATGCGAATATGGTCACTTGTTTTAGAGGATCCCTTGTTGAACTCTTTGTAGAGGCTCAACCCTTTCTAGTGCAACACACTGCCAGCAATCAAAACGAGTTTATTGTTCACTTCTTCCACCCACAAATTTAATGACTTTTCCATTTTAACTAAACACTGATCATATGCTGTAGCTATAGAATTTGCAGTTTGAAGTGTGACAGCCAAACTAGCATGAACTTCTTTTTTTGGTTCACAGTTTTATGGGTAGAATACCTATTTTATTGTAGATATTAACAACCTCAGCATGCATTTTTCTGTCTTTATTGAGAATATTTATTTTCTCACTTAAAGGAAACATTTTGCTGCTTCTCTGTGGTCATTATTATACAAAATAAGGGTTATGGAACACAAACATTGTGATGCCAGAACAATTGGTCTGATAATTGAGGTAGTTACTATTGATAAGTGACTAATATAGATACACTGGACAAAGAGATGATTCACATCCAGGGAAGGACAGAGTGGAATGACATGAGACATTATCTTGCTACTCAGAATGACATGGGATTTAAAACTTGGGAGCTGTTTATTTCTGGAATTTTCCATTTAATATGTTCAGACTATGTTTGTAAGTAGGTAACTGAAACCAAAACTGTGGGTAAGGAGGGACTACTCTATTTGACTAGTGTACCAAGAATACTCAATGAAGAAAAGATAGTTTAAAAGATAATTTAAACACAGTAATATATTAATAACAATGACATAATAAAATAGAATAATTATAACAATATACTGCAATAAAGGTTATGTGAATATGGTCACTTGTTTTAGAGGATCCCTTGTTGAACTCTTTGTAGAGGCTCAAAGAGTCTCTTTAACAAACAGTACTGGGGAACCAGATTTTCACATACGATATAGTAAAACTAGATCCCGATGTTAAATCACTAAAAATGTTAATTCAAAATGGACTAAAGAAAATGAACTGAAGGCAAAAAACACAATAATAAATAAATACATAAATAAATAAATATATGTTGGCTTAAAATGAATGGAATAAGGCATAAACAAAAAACTGAAACCATAAAGCTATTAGAAAATAACAGAGAAAAAAGCTCCTTGGCATTGGTTTTAGCAAGATTTAATGGGTATGATACTCAAAGGAATAGTACCAAGAGCAAAAATAAGGAAATGAGACTATACCTGGCATCAAGGAAAAGAACCACCACCCTGCCCCTACACAACTAATCCTCCACAGAGGGCAGAGGTTGGTGGTCAGTGGTCACAGCCAGTCCTTGCAGCTGACTGGCCTGGGTAAATTCCGCCCAGTGACCTGCCAATAGAAACCAAGTATCAACTACAAGAGGAGAATGTCCTCAGTACACATGGAGGGTACACTTTGAGTACCCAGGTTGGGTGATATGGGAAGCTGTGCCACTGGTCCCCTACATGACACCTCCTACATTAATCCAAGCTAACAATTCAGGGAGTCATAGCAGCTTTATCTAATACATAGAAAGAAAAACACAGGGAGACTGCCAAAATGAGGAGACAAAGAAACATGGCCCAAATAAAAGAATGGATAAAAATTTCAGAAAAAGGACTAAACAAAATGGAGATAAGCAATCTATCAGAGGCAGAGTTCAAAACACTGTTATAAAGATGCTCAAGGAACTTAGTGAGGACCTCAACTGCATAAAAAGATCCAGTCAGGAAAAAAGGGATACACTAATTAAAATAAAGAAAAATTTACAGGGAAACAACAGTAGAATGGATTAAGCTGAGAATTAGATGAATGATTTTGAACATAAGGAAGCATATGGGATCAAAATTTCAGAAAAATTTCATGGGAGAGGGGTATAGGAGAGTAGGTGAAGAGGTGAGGGGTTTAAGAAGTATACATAGGCAGTTACAGAATAGCCATGGGGATGTAATGTACAGTACAGGAAATGGAGTAGTCAAAGAACTTATACGCATGACCATGAACATGAACAAGGGTAGGGGGATTGCCTCAGAGAGTGGGGTTGCTGGGTGGAAGAGGAAAAGGGGGAAAATTGGAACAACTATAATAGCATAATCAATAAAATATAATTTTAAGAAAGACTGTGAAAAATTATATATATAGAGAGAGATCCCCACTAGAAGCTACACAAACCTCCTCCCCGGAACAAACTGAAATTGTAAATTCTAGAAAAATCTTCCTGAAAAACTAACTGGACACTAGCTGGAGAGAAACCTTATAACCACAAACAGATGGAAGAAGCCACATCACCACAAATAAACTGGTGCTGAGTGAGAAGGAGTCACAAGATAGCTGGCTGGGCTCCCAAAGGTGGTAGCTGAAATTTACAAGGGATATTTCAGCAGCTGGGGAGTACCACTGAGCAATATGGGGTCTAAAGCCCAAGCTGGGCTCCCAAGACTGTAGCACTAAAACTGGGAAAGGAACGTAAATGACATACAGCTTTGAAGAATAGCATGTTACTATCCACTAGAGAGAGATGGCTTGAGACACAGAGAGAGCCTCATAAAGGGCCAATGCACAAAATTCTGCTGCAGCCACTTACCCTGGGCTCCAGCAGAGGGAGGGAAGAGTAGACTAGAGACACATGAGAAGAGTCTGGGGCTGGTGGCTGTAGGGAGAGAACTGGGGAACGGTTGCTAGGATCCCTGTGCTGAGCCATTTTCCATACTGCAGAAGGCGTCTTTCTCAGGCCTAACTTTCCTCTCTGAATGGCATCAGCATGAGGGAAGTGGTAGCTCTGCCCTCAGAAATTACTCTAACCTGCCTAGTGGTGCGTATGCCCTGCTGCTGAATACAGCTGGAAGACCTTCACTTAGTAAGCTTAACAGAAAGCTTACAGGCACATGTGGATCTCTGGGATTTCTGAGACACTGTCTGGCCTCCCATGGGACTAGAGCTGATAAAAGCTGTCCTGGGTGTGCAGCTTGGTTCTTTCTGCACACAAACGGGCTCAGCAGGGGGAGCCAAGAGCTGCATATCATTAACAGTTTCAAATAGTTTTCCCAGGGCTTGTCAGAAGTAGCGTCTGATCAAGGCCTGCACCAGAGTCTCTGCAAATACACATAATGCACACAAATGAACAACAGCAACAGCAACAAAAAGGCAGCCAAAATAGGAAGACCAAAAAATAGGCCCCAAATGAAAGACAAGACAATTCTCTAGGAGGAGAACTAAGTGGAATGAAGACAAGGAATTTATCAGATGGAGAGTTTAGAGTAATGATTATAAGGATACTCAAAAGCATTAAAAAAGACATAGAAAACATAAAAAAATACCAGTCAGAAATAAAAAATGCAATATCTGAAATAAATAGTATACTGGGAAGAATAAATAGATTAGATGAAGCAAAGGATAGAATCAGTGATTTGGAAGACAAGGCAGAAAAAAAACATCTAATCAGAGCAACATAAAGGAAAACAAATTAAAAAAATAAGGAAAGCTTAAGAAACCTTTGGGGCAACATGAAGTATAATAACATCTGCATCCCTAAGAAGAGAATGAGCAAGGGATCAAGGACATATTTGAAAAAAAATAATGTGTTGAAACTTCCCTAATCTGGTGAAGGAAAAAGACACACAAGTCCAGGAAGGTCAGAGAATCCCAAACAAGTTGGACCCAAAGAGGCCTACAGCAAGACACATCATAATCAAAATGACAAGGCTTAAAGACAAAGAGAGAATGCTAAAAGCTATAAGAGAAAAGCAGGTAGTTAACTACAAGGAAGTACCTATTAGACTGTCATCTGATTTCTCAACAGAAACATTTCAAGCCATAAGGGAGTGGCATGAAATATTCATGGTGATAAAAAGCAAGGACCTTCAAACAAGGCTGCTTTACCCAGCAAGGCTATCATTTCAAATTGAAACAGAAATAAGGAGCTTCCCAGACAAGAAAAAGGTAAAAGGGTTTGTTAACACAAAACCAGTACTGCAACAAATGTTAAAGGTCTTACTTGAAGCAGAAGAAGGAAGACGAAGAAGAGGAAGAGGAAGAGGAAGAAGGAAAGAAGGGAAAAAACAAAGAAAATAGTCTAACAATAAAATGGCACTAAATATACATCTATCAATAATCACCTTAAATGTAATTGGCTTAAATGCTCCAACCAAAAGACATAAGGTAACTGAATAGATAGAAAACAAGACCCATATATATGTTGCTTCCAAGAGGACCCACCACAACTAAAAGATACACAAAAAAAAAGTAAGGGGGAAAAGTTATTTCATGCAAAATGAAAAGAAAAAAAAACAAGGTAGCAATACTTATAACTGACAAAATAGGTTTTAAAACCAAGGCTACAGTAAGAGACAAAGTAGGGCACTACATAATGACAAAGGGAACAATCCAACAAGAGGATATAACTCTAGTAAATATTCCTGCACCCAACATAGGAGCACCTAAATATGTAAAGCAAATCTTGATGGACATAAAGGGAGAAATTGACAGAAATACAGTAGTTGTTGGGTTCTTTTAATGCCCCTTTGATGTCAATGGATAGATCTTCCAGGCAGATAATCAAGAAGGAAACAGCAGCCTTAAAGGATACACTAAATCTAATGGATTTAATTGATATCTTCAGAGCATTTCACCCCAAAGCAGCAGACTATACACACTTCTAAAGTGCACATGGAACATGTTCCAGATTAGATTATATGTTAGGACACAAAATAAGTCTCAATACAGTTAAGAAGATTGAAATTATATCAAGCATCTTCTCTGACCACAATGCTATGAAACTAAACTTTAACTTCCAGACATGGAAGCTAAACAATGTATTATTAAACAATGAACAGGCAACAATGTTGTCAAGGAAGAAATCAAAAGATACTTAAAATAAATGAAAATGAGGATACAACAATCCCAAATCTGTGGGACACAGGAAAAGCAAACCTGAGAAGGAAATTCATAGAATTACAGACCTATCTAAAAAACAAACAAACAAACAAAAAAACAACAACAAAAAAGCTCAAATAAACAATCTAACTTTACACTTAAAGGAACTTGAAAAAGAACAAGAAACAAAGCCCAAAGTGAGTAGAGGGAAGGAAATAATAAAGATCAGAGCATAAATAAATAGAGTTTAAAAAAGTGATACAAAGATCAATGAATCCAAAAACTGTTTCTTTGAAAAGACCAACAAACCTGTACACAGACTCATCAAGAAAAAAATAGAGAGGGCCCAAATTAATAAAATCAAACATGAAAGAGAAGACGTAACAACTGACACCAAGAAATACAAGGGATTGTTAGAAAATATCACGAACAACTCTACGCCAACAAACTGGGAAGCCTGGATGAAATGGATAAATTTCTAGATATTTGCAATCTTCCAAAAAAAATCAGGAAGAATCAGAGAGTATGAAATACAAATTACACATAATGAAATTGAAGCAGTAGTCAAAATGACTTCCAAAAAACAAAAGCCTTGGACTGGATTGCTCCACCTGTCCTCAAAACTACTTCACAAACTTCAAGAGGAAGGAATACTCCCAAGCTCATTTTGTGAGGCCAGCATTATTCTAATTCGAAAACCAGATAAAGACACTACAAAAAAAGAAACTATAGGTCAAGATCATTGATAAAAAAGGATGCTAAAATCTTCAACTACATATTACCCCACCAAATACTGTAATGCATAAAAAAGATCATACACCACGATCAATTGGCATTTATTCCAGGAATGAAAGGTTGGTACAACCTTCACAAATCAATAAATGTTATTCACCACATAAACAAAATGATGGATAAAAACACATGATAATATCACTAGAGGAAGAAAGATATTTTACAATGTCCAGTGTCCATTTATAATAAAAATTCCCAGCATAGTGGGAATAGAGGGAACATATCTAAATATAATAAAGGCCATATGTGACAAACCCACTGCAAGCATCATAGTCAATGGAAAAAACTAAAAGTGTTCCCTTTAAGATTGGGAATAAGGCAGGGATATCTGCTTTCACCACTTTTATTCAGCATAGTACTGGAAATCAGAGCAACGGCAATCCAACAATAATTGGAAAGGAAAAAGTAAAACTCTATTTGCAGATGACATGATACTGTACACAGAGATCTTCAAAGATTCCACCAAGAACCTACTAGTGCTGATAAATAAATTCAGCAAAATAGCAGGATACAAAATCAATACCCAGAAGTCAGTTGTATTTTTATATGCCAATAGTAAACTAACAGAGATGGAAATTAAGGAAACAACCCCATTCGCAATTGTTTCAAAAGACTAAAATACCAAGGAAATAATCTAACCAATTATATAAAATTCCTATACTTGAAAACTTACCTGTCCTTAGAGAAAGAAATGCAAGAATATACAAATAAGTGGAAGTACGTACTGTCCGCATTCATGGATAGGAAAAATTAACATTATTAAGATGTCCATACTGCCCAAAGCAATCTATAGATCCAATATATTTCCTAGCAAGATTCCAATGATGTATTTCACAGAACTACAACAAATATTTAAAAAATGTATATGGAACAACAAAAGGCCTTGAACAGCAACAGCAATCCTGAGAAAAAAGAACAAAGTTGGAAGAATCACACTACCTAATATCAAACTATACTATAAGACCATAGTAACCAAAAGAGCCTGGTCTGTTTTAACTGACATTAAAACAGATGCATAGTTTAATGGAACAGAATAGAGACTGCAGAAATAAACCCGTAACTTTAGAACCCATTAATATTTGACAGAGGAACCAAGAACATAAGAAAGGCTAAATATAATTTATTCAATAAAGGGTGTTATGAAAACTGGACAGATACATGTGTAAAAATGAAATTATACCACCATCTTACACCACACATAAAGATACATTCAAAATGGATTAAAAACTTAAATGTTAGACCCAAACCATAAAAATTGTAGAACAAAATGTAAGCAACAATCTCAGCAATCTCATTGTTCATAGAGATATTTTATGAGAGATATCTTCCCAGGTAAGGGAAACAAAATAAAAGATAAACAAATAGGACTACTCAAACTAACAAAGTTTTTGCACATCAAAAGGAAACATCAACAAAATAAAAAGAAAATCCACAAAATGGGAGAGCATATTTACTGATACAGGCAATAAGTGGTTAATATCAAGATAAATACAATATGATTTCACTCATATGTGGAATCTAATGAACAAATTGAACTAACAAGCAAAATAGATACAGTCTCATAGAGAACAGGATGACAATTAAAGAGGGGGGTGTTTAGGGAGTGGATAGATTGAGCAAAAAAGGATGAAGAACTTACCCTAATTGGTGTAGCTCAGTGGATTGAGTGCCGGCTTGTGAACCAAAGGGTCAGCGGTTTGATTCCCAGTCAGGGCACATGCCTAGGTTATGGGTCAGGTCTCCAGTTGGTGCCACATGAGGAGCAACCACACATTGGTGTTTCTCTCTGTGTCTTTCTTCTTCCCTTCCCCTCTCTCTAAAAAATAAATAAAATCTTTTAAAAAAAGATAAAGGACTCATGGACAGACAACAGTGTGATGATTACGGGGGGGCAGGGCACAGGCAGGGAAGTATACAGAGAATAATGGTAAAGGAAAAACTACAATAAAAGTAAATTAAAAAACATATATATATATATATATNTATATATATATATATATATATATATATGAACTCATACAACTCAATTGCAAAAAAGTAAAAACCCAAATAATTCAAATAACTCAAAGTTACCTCAATTAAAACAATGAAGAAGGATCTGAACAGATTTTTTTTTCCTCCAAAGAATATCTTCAAGATTCTTAGGGTATATTCCAGCAGTGGAATTGCTGAATTTAAGGCAGTTCCATTTTTAGTTTTTTTGAGGAAATTCCATACTGTTTTCCACAGTGGCTGCACCAGTCTGCATTCCCACCAACAGTGCACTAGAGTTCCCTTTTCTCCACATCCTCGTCAGCACTTGTTTGTTGATTTGTTTATAATGGCCATTCTGACTGGTGTGAGGTGGAATCTCATTGTGGTTTTAATTTGCATCTCTCTGATGGATAGTGATGCTGAGCATGTGTCTCTGGGCCCTCTGTATGTCCTCCTTGGAGAAGTGTCTGTTCAGGTCCTTTGCCCATTTTTTAACTGAGTTTTTGGTCTTCCTGGAGTGAATTCAGGTGAGTTCTTTATATAATTTGGAGATCAAACCCTTGTCTGAGGTATCGTTTGCAAATATATTTTCATATAGAGTAGGTTTCCTTTTCATTTTGCTGCTGTTTTCTTTAACCATGCAGAAGCTTTTTATTTTTATGAAGTCTCGTTTGTTTATTCTTTCCTTCATGTCCTTTGCTCCATGAAAAACAGTATAGAAATTCTTCAAAAATTACAAGAAGATCTATGATATGATCCAGCAATTCCATCTCTGGATATATCTCTAAAGAATATAAGATCACTGTCTCGAAGAGATATCTGCTCCTGAATGTTCACTGCAGCATTATTTACAACAGTAAAGGTATGGAAACAACCCAAGTGTTCACTGTCATGTGATGGATATAGAAAATGTGATAAATACACAGGAATATTATTCAGTCATAAAAAGAATGAAATCCTGCCATTTATGACAGCATGCATAAACCTTGAGGGCATGATGCTATATGAACAAGTCATATAGAGAATGACAGATACTGTATGATCTCTTTTATATGTAATATTAAAAAGTTGAACTCATAGAAACAACAGATATATTGGTAGTCATACAGGGCAGGGGTGGGCTGTGTAGCAAATGGTTAAAATGATGAACAGATACAAACTTCCAGTTATAAGATGTATAAGTTTTAGTTACATCAAATGGAGCCTGGCAACTACAGTTTACAATACTGTATTATACACATGGTCCATTACTTATTATGGTTCAATTTATGACATTTTGACCTTACAATGGTACAAAAGGGATATGGTGGAAACACTATGCCTGCTAAATCATCAACAAGTGTTGAAGACCCAATGCCTTCTACCATCTATTTTCAAGACTCATCAGAAGATAGAGAGATTGATGGCCCTGTCAATGTAACATCCCCATCATCCAGCAGATAATTTTAGTTTAAATTAAACTCCAGTCCTAATGCATTATAAAATGTGTATGTTAATGGTAAGTGCCCATAAAACCGTAATGTTTTTCACTGATAGTACAGTAATTAATAAATAACATGATATTTTCAACACTTTGTTAAAAATCGGCTTTGTGTTAGGAGATTTTGCCTAACTATAGGCTAAAGTATTTGTTCTGTGCACACTTATGATAGGCTACACTAAGCTATATTTGGTAGGTTATATGTTTTAAGTATGTTCTTAACTTATGATAGTTTCAAGGGTTTATTGAGATATCATACATAAGTCATGAAACATCTGTATGTTTTAAAGTTGCTAAAAGAGTAGATTATAAAAGTTCTCACCACACACAAAATAAAACTGTAAGTATGTGAGTTGCTAGAGGTATTAAGTAACATTTTTGTCATAACCATTTAAAAATATATACACATATAAAATTGTTTAAATTATACACCTTAAATTTATACAATGTTAAATGTTAATTATATCACAATAGGCCTGGAAAAATAATGTTTAGGTGTCCATTAATATGGCATTAAGACTTTTTAAATACACCATAGCATCAGAACCTCTTCCTCTTTATCTTTTTGCTTGGCTCCCTAAACCTGTTTCCATTTCTCAATCTATGTCCTTCTTTTTTCCCCTCTCTTTTATATAACCATAAGATCCTGCCAGCCCTGGGTCTTCAACATGTAAACAATCAGGAATCTTTGGAGCTACTTTCTGGATGTATACACTTTTTAAACACAATATAAACAATAACAAAATAAAAACTTGTGTATTTTGCCAGACAACTTATACACAATGTCTGTGACCACATTTTCTCAATGAATAAAGATCAACATCACCACTTTTATCATAATCATACACCAGGTAAATTAGACAGTTACTTGCATGCAAATTATGAAAAGAAAGTTTATAAAAGACTACACTGAGCAGTACAATAGCATAGATTATTTTCTACAATAAAAGTTAATGCACCAGATGATGGAAGAAAATGAATTCTTAATCCACACTAATCCACATCTTTGCAAGTATTACACAATCCATCCAAATCTCTCTGGCTAGATATTATATCCAATAACTCAAAGGATGATACATTTTCTAACTTAAACTCTTGGTGGATTAATGTTCAAAAGCTCCTTATTTGGACTCTATTATCCACTAATCTTTCTAAGTCTTACACATGCACGAGCATGAATTTCAACTGTGTATTTTATTGCACTTATGAGAGTGAAAGGGAAAAGTAAAAAGGGCTAATTTAGCCTACTTTACTTAAAATATTACCTTTTCAAAAAGATAAATAGTATGAAAGCTTTGGAAAGCTTCACTAAATTCAGAGGATATTTTCAATGGAAAAGGTTGTAGTGTCAATATTGTACTGAATAGATTAGCCATCTGGGTGAGAAGAAAAGAGTATATTATTTCTAGCTAAGAGATACATTAATTGATATTGGACCATTACAATAAGTATCCCTGAGTTTATGCCACAACAGGAATTAGTCTGAGGGTCAGTAAGATAGATATGGTTATGCTATATCAAGAACTCCTACCTTAAAGTGGATTAACACAATGAAGGTTTAGTTCTCACTTATGAAAGTCAGATATATATCCAGGTACCTTAGTTAGGCCCCTCTTCTCTATCTAGGAATTCATTAATTCAGGATCTTGAGAGCTTTTAACATCTGTAGTTAGGCTATATGAAATATATTCCTTGGTTGAGGAAATATGAAAAAAATAACAGGTAGTAGAGCACTAGATCTTAAATTCTTCCACAATAAATTGATGTACATCATCCATGTTCATATTTATTGAGCCAAGCAAGATGCATTGTTATGCCTAACTTTAAAGAAGATCATGAGTGTAATTCTTCTTATATGTTCAAAGGAGAATAACCAGAAATATTGATAAATCAGAGGGAAATTTATGATAATATTTTTGAGAATATTATCATATTCTCAATGAGAATGTTGGGTTACAAAAGGTGATTAAAAAACAGACAAATTTTTATGAGGAATAAGTGTCACATGAATGTTTATTAAATGTTTGACATAGGCAGTTCTACCTTAAGTTAGAGTTGGTGGCAACTTACCTGTATGGTACAAAAACTACTGAAGGACTCTCTTAATACCAATATTGCATCTTTCACTCAATGGAAGAATATTCCTTCCAGACATAGTTCTTTGGCTACTCATTTTTTCTAGTATTATCTCTATTATTACTAAAATTATACTGACCACCTGTTACCTGATAGCATGTAACAACTTCACATATGTGAATCATCATAGTAACTATATTAGTTATGTATTATTTTCATTTGTAGATAAGAAATTGAAGTTGGGGTTTGGCAAGATGGCAGAGGAGTGAATGGAAGTCATACTAACCTCCTCCTACCACCAATCTGGAATTACAACTATATTGTGGAGAAATAGCCCTGAACAAACAACTGAAAAACGGCAAGAGATAAGCCTTATAACCTCAGACAGGCAGAAGAATCAGCTTCAGCATAACCTGACTGTTAAGGACTAGAGTGGAGACTCAAGAAGGCTGTCTGAGTCCACAAGCAGCAGCAGCAGAGGGATAATTAAGTGGCTGGTTGGATCCATTTGGGAAGAGTGAGGTCTAAACGCTTAGCTGGGATCCCTAGCATAGAACACCATAGCCCAAAATGTTCACATATAACAACCAGTGGGAAAAAGCAGCAGGGTTGCTCTCTGCCAGAGACAAAGAGCTAGAGATGCAAAAAGGCATTTAAAGGGCCAATGCACAAATTTTCACGGATAGCCACTTACCCTGGGCTCTGGCAAAAGCGGGGGCAGAGTGGGTTAGAGATGCCTGATGACAGAGTGAGGACATGGAGGCTTTGGGGAGAGAGCTGAGAGAGTAGATGGTGCTGAGTCATTCCCCATTCAGCAGCAGCCATCTTGCTCAGGCAGACCACTGCCCTCAGAGCACCAGCAGCCTGAGGGGAAATAATAGCTATGACCCTAGGAGGTATTCTGCCCCACCCTATGGAGCTTAAGCTTGACTGCTGAGACCAGAGTGACTATATTAACAACTGAAGGAGACAGCCACAGACACTATATCCCAGGAAGTCTGGAACAGACTGCCTAAGGACACATGGGGTAAACAAATGACCTCACCATAACTCTGATGCTCCAGAAAAAAATACAACTACGTGATGAAGAAATAGCCAATCTATCAGATGCAGAGTTCAAAACACTGGTAATCAGAATGCTCACAGAAATGGCTGTAATTGGTTGCAAAACAGAGCAAAAAGTAAAGGCTATGCAAAGTGCAATAAAGGAAAATGTACAGGTGATCAACAGTGAAGGGAAGGGTACCAGGACACAAATCAATGATTTGGAGCAGGAGGAAGAAATAAACATTCAACCAGAACAGGATGAAGAAACAAGAATAAAAAAAAATGAGGAGAAGCTTAGGAATCTCTGGGACAACTTTAAACAGTCCAACATGTGAATCATAGGGGTGACAGAAGGAGAAGAGGAAGAGCAAGAAATGAAAAACTCATTTGAAAGAATAATGAAGGGCAACTTCTCCAATCTGTCAAAGGAAATAGATTTCCAGGAAGTTCAGAAAGCTCAGAGAATCCCAAAGAAGTTAGACCCAAGGAAGCACACACCGAGGTACTTGATAATTATATTCCTCAAGATTAAAGATAAGGAGAAGCCCTGGCTACTATAGCTCTGTGTATTGAGTGTGGGCTGCAGACCAAAGGGTTGCCATTTTGATTCCCAGTCAGGGCACATGCCTGGGTTGCAGGCCAGGTCCTCAGTGGGGCCATGGAAGAGGCAACTGCACACTGATGTTTCTCTCTCTCTTTCTCCCTTCCTTCCCCTCTCTAAAAATAAGTAAATAAAATCTTAAAAAAGTAAAGATCAAGAGAGAATGTTAAAAGCAGCAAGAGAAAAGGAGTGTTACCCACAAAGGGCTCTTCATAAGATTATCATTTGGTTTTAAAAAAAAAGAAAAACTTACAGGCAAGAAGGGGCTGGAGAGAAATATTCAAAGTCATGAAAGGCAAGGACCTACACTCAAGATTACTGTATTCAGCAAAGCTATCATTTAGAATGGAAAGACAGATAAAGTGCTTCCCAAATAAGGTCAAAGGAGTTTGTCATCACCAAGTCCTTATTATATGAAATGTTAAAATGATTTATATATATAAGAAAAAGAAGATAAAAATACAAACAGTAAAATGACAACAAACTCACAACTATCAGCAATTAAACCTAAAAAACAAAAACAAAAAAAAACATAGTATATAAACAACTACAACAGGAACAGTATCACAGAAATGGAGATCACATGGAGGGTAATCGGTGGGGAGGGAGAGAGGTGAGAATGGGTGAAAATTACAAGGAATTAGAAGCGTCAATTGTAGGTACAAAATAAACAGGGGTAGGTTAAGAATAGTATAGGAAATGAAGAAGCCAAAGAACTTATAAGTACAACCCATGGATATGAACTAAGGGAGAGTATAATGGTGGGAGGAGGGAAGGGTAGAGAGGAATAAAGGGGAGAAAAATGGAACAAATGCAATAGCATAATCTACAAAATATACTTTAAAAACATTGTGGCATATACATACAATGAAATTCAGCCTTGAAAAAAATCCTGTTATATACTACACCATTGATGAAACCTGAGGATGTTATGCTCAGTTAAATAAGTCAATCACAATAAGTAAATACTTCATTATTTGACTTATATAAAATCATATGAAATCTCTAAAATATAAGAAATATGATTTATATGAAATCTCTAAAATAGTCAAAATCATAGAAATAGAAAGCTTCATGAGCTGAGGGGATTTGAAATGAAGGTCTATTCAATAAATATAGAGTTTCAGTTCCTCAAGAAGAAAAATTATTGCCCTGGCTGGTTAGGCTCAGTTGATTGAGTGCCCACCTGTGAACCAAAGGGTTTTTAGTTCAGTTCCCTGTCAGGGCACATGCCTGGGTAGTGAGCCAGTTTACCAGTAGGGAGAGCATGAGAGGTAACCACACACTGATGTTCCTCTCCCTCTCTTTCTCCCTCCTTTCCTCTTCCTCTAAAAAATTAAATAAATAAATATTGGTACATTTACACAATGGAATACTACACAGGAGAAAGAAGGAGCTCCTATCCTTCATGACAGCATGGATGGAACTGGATAGCATTATGCTAAGTGAAATAAGTTAGGCAATGAAAAAGAAATGTCATATGATCTCACCTATAGGTGGAACCTAATCAACAAAACAAACAGCAAGCAAAATACAATCAGAGACATTGAAATAAAGAACAAATGCACAATAATCAGAGAGCAGCAAGGAGAGGGATATTAGGAGATAATAGGGGAAGAGACATCAAGGAACATGTATAAAGGACACATGGACAAAACCAAAGGGGTTAGGTTTGAGGGTAGGAGGTGGGAATGTGTAGGATTGGGGGCATGGTGGGGTGAAAATAGTGACAACTGTACTTGCACGACAATTTTAAAAAGGAAAAAAGAAAAGAAAGTACTGGTAATCATTCACACAACAGTCTTACTGTTAACAATATGGAACTGTACACTTAAAATAGTTAAGATGGTAAATTTTATGTTGTCTGTTTTTACCATGATTAAACATCTTTGAAAAAATGTGTTGAATATTGACTATGTGCCATATAATGTTAAAGTGCTTTATACACAGTACATTGATTGATCCTAAAAATAATTCTTCAAATTACTTACTGTCATTAGCATCCCCATTTTTATAAAAAATAATTAAAATAGAGAAAGCTTAAATAACCCATCAAAGGCTTTACAGTTATAAAATGAGGAAGTTGTTTTTCATACACATGCAATCTGATTTTGTGCTCTAAGTCATTAAATTATGTTGCCTCAGTAATTTTTTTAAATGTCAAATTAAAGCAGTTATCAAGTATGATTTTTCACAGTTTGTAGATAAATTTCCTTAGGAAAAATCCCTATAATTGGATGTAATGTACACATAAGTTTCTGTGAATATACTTCTGATATGCTTAGTCTTTTATTAGTACAGCTGAACATTTCCATCACTTGATTTTTTAAAGCACTTTTCAGTCATGTTTCAGTATGCTTTCCTAAAACTTTTTACATTTTTTATTATTCAATAAAACATTTTTTTCTAAATGTTCTTTACAAAATTTAATTGTTACAATGCTATTTTTAGGAGAATAAGCTGTGGCAGTGACCATGAGGAAGCAGTGAATGGGAAACAGCGGTTGCTGGGATAGAGTCTTCAGCCTTTTCTTGAAGGTTTTTGTCATGATTTATTGTATGTCAAAGTAGACAAGATATCATAGTTAAAGTTTTACCATTTGAAAAATTGAAGACTACTGAAAAGTAGGTGCTTTCAGAACTGGAGATATGAATAAGGCTGCTATGCCACGGCTCATAAACCATCTGGAACATACAAGACGTGGCAGGAGTTGTGACTACCAGTCAACCAGCTGGAGGGAAGAACTCATCAACGAATGATCTACCAATAAGTAAAGCCCAAATACAATGAGAGAACTCAGACACATTAAATAAAGGACAGCTCCAGAGCATCCAGATCAGGACATCAAAGACACTGTACCACTGAATCCCACAGACCTCCAGAGAAAGCCAACACACAAAACAGGGAAGCAAAGTAGAGCATCCTGAGGTACAGAACAAATAAACAAAAAAAAGGCACCTAAAATGCATAAAGAAAGAACCATCAATCAAAAGGACCAGAGGAATTCCCAGAAAAAGAGCTAAAAGAAATTGAGGCAAGCAATATATCAGACATACAATTCAACAAAATGATTATAAGCATATTCAAGGAATTCAGCGACAACTATGAGGAACTCAGTGGGAACTACAACAGCATGAAAAAGGAAATAAAAACTATGAACAAGAACCACGATGAAATGAAAAATATGATATCTGAAATGAAAAATACATTAGGAAGAGTTAAAATCTGGCTGGATGAAGCAGAGGAATGACTCAGCGAGCTGGAAGACAAGGTAGAAATAAATAACCAGGCAGAGCAAAATCTGAACAAAGACTAAAAAAAAATAATAGAATAGTTTAAGGGGACTTCAAGACAACATGAAATGTTACAACATTCATATCATAGGACTAGCAGAAAGAAAAAAGGAGCAAGGGATAGAAAACGTGTGAAAAAATAATGACAGAAAATTTCCCTACCTTGGTGAAGGATAAAACCACATAAGCACAGGAAGCACAGAGGGTCCCAATCAAGATAAACCCACGGTGGCCCAGTCTCAGACACATCATAATTAAACTGATAAAATTTAAAAACAAAGAGAGAATCTTAAAGGCATAGAGGGAAAATAACTATTAACATGCAAGGGATCTCCAAAAAGACTACCAGCATCTTTCTCAACAGAAGCACTACAAACCATAAGGGATCAACATGGAATATTCCAGATAATGAAAAAAAAAAAAAAGAAACCTATAACCAAGGGTGCTCTATTCAGCAAATTTCTCATTTAAAATAGATGGTGAAATAAAGACTTCCTAAGCAAAAGAAGGCTAAAAGAGTATGTCTCCAACAAGCCACCAACAAGAGATGCTAAAGAGACTACTATAAAAAGAAGAGTAAAGAGACAGAGATAGAGAAAGAAAAAGAGAGAGAGCGAGAGAGAGAAACACAGGTATAGAAAAAATGGCAATGAATAAGTACTATCAATAATAACCTTAAATGTAAATACATTAAAAGCTCCAATCAAAAGACATGGGTTTGTTGAATGGATAAGAAAACATGACATTCCTATATGCTGTCTATAAGAGACTCATCTCAGAAGAAAAGATTTACAAAGACTGATACTGAAGGGAAAGAACAATGTCCCAAGCAAATGAACACAAAAACATATATCAGACAAAATAAAATTTAAAACAAAGGCCATAAAAAGAGACAAACAAGAACACTTCATAATAATTAAAGGAAATATCCATCAAGAAGTTATAACCACACATGCACCAAACATAGGAGTCTAAACACACATGCACTGAACATAGGAGTATACAAATACGTAAGGAAAATCTTGGGGGACTTCAAGATATAGACAACTGCATACTTAAGGTAGGGGATTTTTAACACCCCTTTGTCAAAATTGAATAGAACTTCCAAACAAAGAATCTGCAAGGATATGGTGGCATTGAACCACACTCTAAAATGAACCACACTCTAAAATCAAATGAACTTAATTGATATATACAGAACATCTCACCCTAAAGAAGCAAAATCTACTGGGATATTTTTCAAAGATAGACCATATGATAGGACACAAAACAAGCCTAAACAAATGTAAGAATATTGAAATTATATCAAGCATCTTCTCAGATCACAATGGCTTGAAACTAGAAACCAACCTCAAAGAAAAACTCAAAAACATTCAAATACATGGAGACTAAATAGCATGCTATTAAACAATAAATTGGGTTAAGCATGGAATCAAGAAACAAATCAAAAACTTTCTAGAAACAAGTGAAAATGAACACACAATAGTCCAAAACCTATGGGAACACATTGAAGGCAGTCCTGAGAGGAAAGTTCATTACAATAGATTCATACCTAAAAAAGACAGAAAAATTTCAAATACACAACCAACCCCCACATCTACATGAACTACAGGAAAAACAACAAGGCCCAGAGCAAGTAGAAGGAAGGAAATAGTCAAGATTAGAGCAAAATTAAATGACACAGAGACTGAGAACAATTCAAAGGATCAATAAATCTAGGAGCTGTTTCTCTGAAAATATAAACAAAATCGACAATCCTTTAACAAGACTCATCAAAAAAGAGAGAGAGAGAATAGATCCAAATAAGATCAGAAAGGAAAAGAGGAGAAATGACAACTGACACCAAAGAAATACAAAGGATTGTCATTAATTACTATGAAAGACTGTATGCCAAGAGATTTGACAACCTAGGTAATATGGATAAATTTCTAGAAAAATATAAATTTCCAAAAAGAAGAAGCAGAAATTGAATAGAACAATAACTACTAGTGAAATTGAAGCAGTATTCAGTAATCTCCCGGCACTCAAAACCCCTGTACCAGAGGCCTTCCCAGGCAAATTTTACCAAAAATTTAGGGAAGAGATGACTCTTATCCTTCTCAGCTATGCTAAAAATCAAGAAGAGAAAAATCTCCCAAACTCTTCTTATGAGACAGGTATTATTCTAAATCCAAAACCAGGTAGTCACAATAAAGGAAAATAACTACCAGCCAACATCACTGATGAACATAGATGCTAAAATCCTCAACACAATATTCGCAAACCAGATCCAATAATACATCAAAAAGATCCTATACCGTGATCAATTGGGACTCATCCCAGGTATGCAAGGATGGTACAATATTCACAAATCAAAAAAATGTAATACACCACATAAACAAAAAGAAAGTAAAAAACCACGTGATCATATCAATAGATGCTAAAAAGCATTTGATAATGTGTAGCACTCATTTGTGATAAAAACCTTCATCAAAGTGGGAGTATAATGAACATACTTCAAGATAGTAAAGACCATATATGAAAAAAATACAGCAACATCACACTCAATGGGCAAAAATTAAAATATTTCTCCGAAAGATCAGGAACAAGACAAGGGAGTTGGATTTCACCACTCTTATTCAACATAGTACTGGAAGTCCTAGCCACAATGATCAGACAAAATAAAGAAATAAAAGGCATCCAAATTGAAAAGAAAGAAGTAAAATTGTCATTGTTTGCAGATGACATAACAAAGTACATAGAAAACCCCATCGGCTGCACCAACAAAACTACTCGAGCTAATAAATGAATTCAGCAAAACAGTAGGATGCAAAGTCAATATTCAGAAATCAGAGGCATTTTGTACATCAACAATGAAATATCAGAAACAGAAAGTAGGGGAAAATCCCATTTACTATAGCAAAAAGGAAAACATACTAACTAAGAATAAACTTATCCAAGGAGACAAAACATCTGTACTCAGAAAAATATAGAACACTGAAAAAATAGATTAAGAAAAATACAAATAATTGGAAGCATATATCGTGTTCATGGATTGGAAGAATTAATATCATTAATATGTCCATACTACCCAAAGTAATCTATAGACTCAACACAATCCTTATCAAAATACCAATGACATATTTCACAGATATAAAAAAACATTTCAAAAATTTATATGGAACCATAAATGACCCTCAATAGCCTCAACAATTTTGAGAAAGAAAAACAAAGTAGGAGGAATCACAATACCTGTTGGGAACTGCCCTGCCTGGTTTCAGGAGCAGTAACCCCCCATGGCTAAGGCTGAGTGAGTGACCTTTGGACCTTATGCCACTAAGGAGACAAAGCTTATCTCCCTGTCAGGAGCGCTGCTTCTGCTCCTTTTTCCATAACTGGCCTCCAATGCTTGATCAGTTAGCCAATGAAGGGTAAGATTATCCAAGAGGGGAACAACCTAAGACAGGCATGATCACATGGAGGCCCCAGGGAAAGACTTGGGGGGTTATGGAGAAAGAAGGTGATGGACCCTCGCCCCTTGGCTTTGATGAAGCCTGACTCCCCTGAGTCCTCGAGAAGTCTCCAAAAATTCCTTGGCTATCTACCTCCTCTGCATGACTTAAGCCTGAAACAATGACAGAGGGTGGTGCAGCCCTGTGTTGGAAAGGGCGAGCTCCCGGGGTAATTAGGCCTAAGAAAGGATATGTAAAATCCTGTGAAGTCTACTTTGCTAAGAATGCTCTTAGTTAAATGATAAGAGTCCAAGCAGGAAGTGAGTTTGTTTGTAGCCTTTTAGCTAATAGACCCTGACTCAGAAGAAACCCTAATAGTTCTTTGCATGCTATCTATCATTTGATCCTTACTGCCTGACAATGATTAATGAGCTGTACCTGTATTGCTGCACAAATTGAACCCAATAAAAGCCTGTCTAAGCAAGGGTCAGGGTGCTCCCCACATGAGGGAGGAGCCGTGGCATCCCTTTTCCTCCACAGGACTTGGTAATTCATGTGAATTTGTCTCATATCTCATCCATGATGCTGCAGGCACTGCAGGCCAGTTCATGCACCAAATACCTGATATCAAACTTTATTATAAGGCATAGTAATCAAACCAGTCTGGTAGTAGCATAAGAACAGACACATGGATGTGGCTGATGTAGCTCAGTGGATTGAACACGAGCTGTAAACCTAAGGCTCACTGGTTCAATTTCCAGTCAGGGCACATGCCTGGGTTGCAGGCTGGGTCCTCAGTGGGGGCCATCTGAGAGGCAACCACACATTGATGTTTCTCTCACTTCCACTTTCTATAAAAATAAATAATAAAATCTTTTTAAAAAGAACAGACACATGGATCTATGGAACAGAATAGATAGCCCAGAAATAAACCCAAGTCTCTATGGTAACTTATATTTAACAAAGCAGGCAAGAGCATAAAATAGAGTAAAAATTGGCTCTTCAATAAATGGTGCTTGGAGAGCTAGACAGGTACATGCAAAAAAAATGAAACTAGACCACCAACTTATGCCAAAAGCCAAAACTAAGATGGATAAAAGACTTTAATAGAAGTCGTGACACCATAGAAGTCCTAGAGGAAAACATAGACAGAAAAATGTCAGATACTCCACTTAAAAATATCGTTGCTGATATATTTCCTAGATCAAAGGATATAAAGGAAAGAATAAACAAACAGAACTATATCAAATTTAAAGGCTTGTGCTTGGCTAAAGAAAACCTCAACAAAATGAAAAGGGAACCAACTGTAAGGGAAAAGATAATTACCAATGATACCTTGGAGAAGGGTTTGATCTCCAAAATACATAAAGAACTCACATGACTCAACACTATGAATACAAACAATCCAGTTAAAAAGTGAACAAAGGACTTGAACACACTTCTACAAGGAGGTTATGCAGAGGGCACATAGACATAGAAAGGATGCTCAACATCTCTAGTCATCAGAGAGATACAAATTGAAACCACAATGAGATACCACTTCACACCAGTCAGAATGACCATCATTTACAAATCAGTGAACAAGTGCTGGTAAGGATGTAGGGCAAAGGGAACCCTGGTGCACTGTTGGTGGGAATGCATGCCCATGGTGTAGCCACTGTGAAAAACACTGGAATTTCCTCAAAAAAAAAAAAAAAAAAAACAATAACTAAAAATGGAACTGCTTTTTGAACTAAGGGTCTCACCACTGGGATTATATGCTAAGAATCCTGAATCACCAATTTAAAATAATCAGTGCACCCCAATGTTCATAGCAGCATTATTTACAATAGCCAAGTGCTGGAAGCAACCTAAGTGCCCATCAGTAAGTGAGTGGATCAAAAAACTGTGGAACATTTATACAGTGGAATACTATGCAGCAGAAAGAAAGAAGGAACTCCTAACCTTTGAAATAGCATGGGTGGAACTGGAGAGTATCATACTGAATGAAATAAGCAAGTTGGTGAAAAACAAATGTGGTATGATCTCACCTATAAGTGTAACATAATCAACAAAACAGGCAACTGAGCAAAAAAGAACCAGAGACATGAAAATAAAGAACAGACTGACAGTAATCACAGGGAATGGCAGAGGGGGATAAGTGGGGAAAGATAGGGAAAGGTCTAGTCAAGGAACGTGTTTAAAAAACCCATGGTATTGGACAACAGGATTGAGTCTGACTGAGGGAACGAAGGGTGGGTGGGGCAGGGAGAGCAATGTGTGAAAAATTGGGTCTACTGTAATTGAACAGCAATATAAAATGAAAGAAAACAACAAAATTACTGACCCATGTTCAGAAACAACAGAAAAGACTGTTTTATTTATTTATTTATTCTTGTTTTTATTCAGTTAACTGGGGTGACATTGGTAAATAAATTTATATAGGTTTTAGAAGTACAACAGCATGGATGGAACTGGAAAGCATTATGCTAAGCAAAATAAGCCAGGCAGTGAAAGACAAGTACTGTATGATCTCACCTTTAACAGCAACCTAATCAACAAAACAAACAAACAAGCAAAATATAACCAAAGACACTGAAATTGAGAACAGGCTGACAGTGACCAGAGGGAAGAGGGGAGGGAATTTCAGGGGAAAAGGCAGAAGGGTTTGCATGAACAAGTATAAGGGACACATGAGCAAAAACAAGGTGGGGTGGAAATGGAAGGGAGGTAAGGAGAGCTGGGGGATGGGCTGGGATGGGAGTAAACAGCAGAAAACTGTGCTTGAACAATTAAAACAGAAAATATAATATAAAGATATATGAGTTAAAAATAGATGTGTTATAAAACAGAGATCCAAGGGGGGGCAATATTTGGCCCACTGAGGGATGCCAAAAGCTGTTAATAAACACACACACACCACAGGTTTGTTATGTCTGCCACCAGATAGGAAAGACATCTCTCAAGGCCAGAGATTTATGAAAAGGAAAGGAAAGGTTTATTTAAAGCTATACACACTTAAACTAGTGATCCACTTTCCTCACTAAAATATCAAAGTCCTTTAGGATACCCATAGACACCCACAGTGCTTCCTTCTCCCCCTGCCCTAATTTGGGGTACCATAATTCAGGAAAAGAAACACATGTCTGTGTGTCAGGCTGCTGGCACCATCACAGTGTTGCCCTCCAGGCAGGATCTAGAATTATCCAAAGCCATGTGGCACCTTCTCATGGACTACTGGCAAGAGTTCTTTTATCCTTCCTCCAGGCAAAGTCTCTTCTGCTTCCCAGGCCATGCGGTCAAAGGGAGCACCCCAAAGCTGCGTGGTCCTCTTCTACCAAAGCTTCAGGGGTCTGCACTCTGACCAAAACCACATGGTTCTTTCCTCCACCAGAGCTGCAGTGAGGGGGATCGCCACTCTGCCAAAGCCGAATGGTTATTCTTTGCTAAAGCCACATGGTGGCTCCCCCCTACTAAAGCTGCAGGGGTCCTCCTCACTCTGGTGAAGTTGTGTGGCACTCTGTCACTGCCACAGCCACGTAGTCCACTCTCCTTAATGGCTGCTGAGTCTCATTTAAATACCCTGTGCCAATCTTCCTCTGCAGCCCGATTTCCGACTCCTCCCACAATGGTTTACACCTGCCAGAATTCCTGTATTATTCCAAGTTTACTGGGCTGCCATAGGGAGTCTGGGCAGGTGCAGCCCTACGTCGTGGAGCCAATCTTCTCCAAGCTCTCACACAGGTGCTGTAACTCTGGGGACCTGCCCCCAGTTACATCTTGGGTGGAAGTCACTTCTATCCCCCTGGCTCAGAGCCAGGCCACAGCTATTTAACATATCTATGCACCCAGTTAAAGGTTATAGATATGTTAAATGACCATGCCAGAGGTTAGCTGCAAAGCCTTTTCTGTACAAAACAGCTCTCAATGGCCTTGCTCTATTTGTCCCTTCCCCAAACTTACACCTGTTGGGGGGAAGAGGTGAGGACATATTATATGTCTTTCTAATATTTCCTGGACACCTTGAGTTCTGGACCCCATTCCAAATTCCTATTTGGAGCCCCCATCTTGGATGCACCCTGTTACAGATGTACAATTCTATAATACATCATCTGTCTACTGTCTTGTGTGTTTACCACCTTAAGTCGAGTCTCCTTCCATCACCATTTATCCCTTCTTAATCCTCTTCTACCTGCCCCACCCTCTTCCCCTTGATAATCACCATTCTGCCATCTGTTTCTAAGACACATTTTTTTTTGCCTGATCCCTTAACTGTTTTTGCCCAGCCCTGCAACCTGGCATCCCCTTTGACAGCTGTCAGTCAGTATGTTCTGTATCTTTGAGTTTGTTTCTCACTTTGTTAATTTATTTTGTTCAATAGAATCCACATGTGAATGAAATCATATGGTAGTTGTATTTGTCAACTGGCTTATTTTACTTAGCATACCATTTAGGGAAGTTTTAGGTTCACAAGGAAAATGAAAAGGAAGATACAGAGATTTCCCATGTACTCTTTATTTCCACACACTCATAGCCCTCCTCTGTTATGAACATCCCACATCAGAGTGACCAGAATGGTACCTTTGTTACTATAAAAGAACCTACAATACATTTACCTGTAATCATAAAAGTCCATAGTTTATGTTAGGGTATATTTGGGTGTATATTTTAAGATTGGTTTGAACAAATGTATAATGGCATCTATCAATCATATAGTATTATATGGAGTATTTTCCCTGCTCTTGAATTCTCTGTGCTTTGCCTATACCTTTCTCTTCCATCCCGTACTTTTGTTGTCTGTATAGTTTTGTCTTTTCCAAAACATCTTATGCTCAGAATCATAAAGTATGTAGACTTCTGAATTTTTTTCTCATAGTAATATTCACTCAAGTTTCCTCCATGTCTTTTCATGGCTTTATAACTCATTTCTTAATAATGAATACTGTTCCATTGTCTGGATGTACCAGTTTATTTATTTATCTACTGAAGGGTGTCTTTCTTGATTCCAATTTTTAGCAATTATAAATAGAGTTTCTATAAACATTTGTGTACATGTTTGTGTGGACATAAGTTTTCAACTCTTTTTGGTAAAAACTAAGGAATAGAGTTGCCAAACTGTCTTTTAGTATGGCTGTATCACTTTTATTTCCATCAGCAAGGAATGAAAGATTTTTTCTTTCACTTTCTTTCCAGATTTTGAGATAATTCCCTGGGTTTTTGGCCATTCAAGTCTGTGAATAATGAGGTATTATTGTTGTTTTCATTTGAAATTTCCTTAAAACACATGTTGTGGGTCATCTTTTCATATGCTTATATTCAATTTGTATTTTTGGTGAGAGATCTGTTAAGATCCTTGACTTGATTTTTTGTCATGTTTGTTTTCTTGTTGTTTATTTTGGAAAACAGTCTTTTATCAGGTGTGTGTTTTTGCAATATTTAAAAAAATTTTAATGACTAGTTCAAAGAATTATACATATACACAATAGCATAGTTGTACCAAACATATTTTATGTTTCACAAAGCAGACCAGGGTTTTTCTTGTTTTCCACGTTCTATTCAATTTTCATCTAGTAAATAATTGTATTTCCCTATGAGTTACTATTCATGTTAAAGTTCTTTGACATTTTTATGTGAGTGCTGAATATTTTTCTAACTTTTATGTCATGCCTTTTGTGATAAGTATAATAATTTTAATTGTTTTTTTATTCTATTTCAATTTTTATTTTTCAATTTCAAATTTTATTTTTCGATTACAGTTTGCATTCAATATTGTTTTTGTATTAGTTTCAGTTGTACAGAATAGTATTTAGACAGTTGTAGCCTTTTCCTTTTTTCCTTTAATTATTATTCAAGTACAGTTTTCTGCCTTTTATTCCAATCCCAGCTCACCCCCACATCTCTCCCCACCTCCCTCCCGTTTCCATGCCCCCCTTGTTTTTGTCCATGTGTCCTTTATACTTGTTCCTGCAAACCCTTCTGCCTTTTCCCCTGAAATTCCCTCCCCTCTCCCCTCTGATCATTGTCATCCTGTTCTCAATTTCAGTGTCCTTGGTTATATTTTGCTTGTTTGTTTATTTTGTTGATTAGGTTGCTGTTAAAGGTGAGATCATATGGTATTTGTCTTTCACTGCCTGGCTTATTTTACTTAGCATAATGCTTTCTAGTTCATCCATGCTGTCACAAAGGGTAGGAGCTCATTCCTTTTCAAAATGTTCCCTGTGATATTTCAAGTACCCACTTGGCACCATACATAGTTAATACAATTTTATTGACTATATTATCTATACTATACTTTACATCCCCAGGGCAATTTTGTGACTACCAATTTGTAGTTTTTAATTCCTTCACCTTTTTTGAAACAGTACCCCAACTCCCCTCCCCTCTGGAAACCATCAGCGTGTTCTCTGTACATATGAGTCTTTTTCTGCTTTGTGTTTTTCTATTTTACAATTTAGATGCCACATATACTTGAAATCATATACTATGTGTCTTTCCCTGTCTAATTTATTTCACTCAGTGTAATACTCTCTAGGTCTGTCTGTGATGTCACATAATGGTAAGGTTTTGTTATTTTAATGGAAAAGTAATATTCCATTGTACATAGTATATGTGCCACATCTTCTTTATCCATTCATCTATCAATGGACACATAGATTGCTTCCATATCTTTGTCATTGTAAATAACACTTCAATGAACATAAAGTCTAAAACCTATGATCAACTCCTTATTTTATAATATTACACAAAGTAGTTATACTTCACAAGTGGAGTTTTACCTGAAATATATGTCTTTTTCACATTTATTCAACTTTTTTGTAGGTTGAATAAATGTGAAATGTAGGTTGATATTAAGGTAGTCTCTTATAATCCACTACAACAGGCTGCAAAAATCAATATAATTTGATAGATTTTTAAATTTTCATATCTTATTTCTATAGCCTAAGTTCACATAATTGAAATGACTAGATAAAAGTTAAAAGCATTTTTTCATTTTTATGGCTATTTACCAAATTATTTATTAAAATATTATACTTTACACTTGTTTTAGGCTGAATTCAAGATCTCTTTGCAGATTCTATCCTCTGGTTATTTAAATACTAATATAGTTACTGCTCTGAAGCAACTTTTCACATTGAATTAAGGTTGCTAATCAGTCAACACTAATTAAGAAGCTTAATCTAGAATATCTGGGTGAAACCATTGTAATCACTGTTTAAGAAAAATATTCTGGGACTTATTAAAATGCAGGGAGGATATTTTAACACTTTCAGTGGTTTCAAGACAGTTTCAATATTGGAGAAAGATTGATCTTATCTCCAAATACAGCAAAGACACCTTAAGTTATTAGCCATTGAGCAAATGGGGTTAGTTGATGAAAAATTACTCAGGGACACTTGATTAGCCAACAAAGGGTAGAGGATCTCTTTTTAAATTAGCTTTACTGGAGTCTTGTTAAAGGCAGATCAATGAATTTAGTTTCAAGGGTCCTGGATTCTTGATAAACATGCCCAGCAGAATTCTTTGTTAAAATTGGGCTCAGCAAGCTAAGGTTGAAGTCTAGTCCATAAGAAGGCTTAAAGGAGCCTGACTGAAGTTTGATCAAGGAGAGAATATTTATTATCATGTAGGCCCTTATATGAAGATGAAGAAGGAAGAATTAGAGAGACATGGGCAGGAGATTAGAAAACAGAGAAGAGATGAAGTAAGAAGTGAGGGCAGTGGGATTCTAAGTATGACAAGGACTCTACCTATAGTTCCTGGTTTTAAAGATGGGAAAAGGGTGCTGTAAGCCAAGGAAGCTGAGAAGGGCAAGGAAATAGGAACCTCAATTTCACAACAACAAAGAAATTGAATTCTGCCAACAACCCGAATGAATGGACTCATCTTTAAGTTCTCCAGAAATGAACACAGTGTTGTGAAAACCTTGATTTGGCCTTGTGATACTTGAAGCAGAGAATCAAGCTAATACTACCAGGCTTCTGACATAAAGAAGGGGAAAATTTTGGAACAACTGTAACAGAATAACAAAAAATTTTAAAGTATTATGAGGTAATAAATTTGTGTTGTTTAAAACCTCTAAATTTTGTGGTAATTTGTTGCTAGTGTGACAGACAACTGATGAAATATGCTCATCCTAAATAAATAAAATCATTGAATTGCATGTTTAAATGGGTATACTGAATAGCATGTGAATTATACCTAAATAGTAGCTATTTTTACAAATGCTCTTTTGCCTCACATCCTAGCCAAAACTTGGATGAAAGAACTGTAGTAGTTTTTACAAATCCTATTGGTAAATCTGAAGTTACTTCAGATTTCCTTGTTTCTAATTAGGTTATATATTTCTTCAGATGTTATGGCAATTAGACTTGCATCCTCAGTGAACTTACTATTTTCATTTTTGGTACATTTCTCTGTTGTGTGATTTTCCCCCACATGTGCCAATTTTATTGGTTTTTTATTTGATGATAATAATGCAATGTCTCCATATACATTGCAAATATTTTTCCACTCTGTCAAATATTTTTAATTTGTTTCATGTTCACTTGTCCTGTATGTTATTTTTAAATGTAAGAGTGTATTTAATGCAATCCCTGTTAAAATACCAATGACATATTTCATTGATATAGAACAAATATTTCAAAAATTTATATGGAACCATAAATGACCCAGAATAGCCACAGAAATTTTGAGAAGAGAACTAAGTAGGAGGCATCACAATACCTGATATCAAACTATATTACAAGACCATGGTAATCAAAACAGTCTGGTAGTGGCATAAGAACAGACACATAGATCAATGAAACATAATACAGAGCCCAAGTATCTGTGGTCAATTAACATTTGACAAAGAGAGAAGAAGCATAAAATGGAGCAAAAATAGCCTCTTCAACAAATGGTGTTGGAAGATCTGGACAGCTACATATAAAAAAGTGAAACTAGACCACCAACTTATACCATACACAAAAACCAATGTGTCTCCTAGAGCAAGGGACATAAAGGAAAGGATAAATAAATGGGACCTCATCAAAATGAAAAGCTTCAGCACAGCTAAAGAAAATATCAGCAAAATGAAAAGGGAACCAAACCTATTGAAAAATATATTAACAAATGATACACCTCTGACAAAGGTTTCAATCTCCAAAATATATAAAGAACTTACACGACTCCACTTCAGGAAAACAAACAACCCAATTAAAAATTGGACAAAGGATCTGAACAGACACTTCTCCAAGGAGGACATACAGAGAGTCCAGAGCCATATGTAAGGATGTTCAGCATCACTAGCCATTAGAGTCTAAATCTCCTAGACATTTTATATCCTTCCAGGTCTCTCCCTATTAGCGTAGGGAGTTCCCTATAAAGGACCAAGTCCTCTGCTCTGAGAGAGAAGGAGCCCCTAAGCTATGATTTGTATCTGTTCTCTCCTCTGTTGCAGGTGTTGCACACAGGGTATTTCCCCCTAAACTTATAAAATCTCTTACAAAAAAATCTCTTATGAGATGGTACAAAGCATCCTCTGTACTCCTTAGCTTCAAAATTACATATGAGATGAGATTCCATTGATTGTTCAGGTCACTTGTCAGAAGATTAGTCAACAATCAGTGCTGGGGGCACAAGCAAGTGGGCTCAGCTCCCATCTACTCAGTCACCATCTTTTAAATATAATTTTATATATGTTCTGTTTATATTTACCTGAGTTAGGGTATTATAAGCCATGTCAAAGGATTTTGTCAAAGGCTTTTTAACATTTATTTATAAAATGATACAATTTTATTGTACTAAATTATATTTATATAAAATTGATGACCTTTGCATTTTTACTTTATCATGCTATATTATTCTTTTGATATATGTTTAAATTTTGAGGGTTAATATTTCACTGATTTTTTGCATCAATGTGAGTAAGGTAAAATTCTATTTTGCTTTAGGAAGGAAGGATGTGGAAGGATGCCAAGCACAATTATAGTCATGGTAACAACAAAGTATCATGGATAAGGTAATAAATATATTTTATTCACATCTATCAAAGAACAACAGATGCATAAGATGCTTTTATGAGTGTAATTCCCAAGAGGTCTGCGGTCTTCATATGTGAGCAATAAGAAGTGGTTTCTCTCAGGCAATAAGATAACCATCTAGATGGAGTATAGCTAGGTCTTGGAGGTTCAGAGAATGTGTATAACAATGCATGTGCCATATATAAAAAAGACTACTGAGTCGGGGTAAAACAAGATTTCAGAATTGTTTGTACAATGGAATGGAATAAAACAGATTTTCAAACACAAACATAAATTGTTCAGTCTGGCAGTCTGACCATCTTCCACTCTACAATGGGAATTTTGCTAAGTGTATAATAGTGCATGTGCCATATACAAAAAAGACTACTTTATCCCATAACTCATAGTGTTTATGTTTTTAAATTTATTCTGACTGATACTAATTTTAAATTTTCTGTTGACTTAAACCCATAAGTAATTTTTTAAAATTTTATCATTCTAAATTTGGGTAGTTTATGATTAGATCCCTAATGAATTTAATTTCCTCAGAGTTACTTACTTCATCCTGACAAGATAAATTTGAGCCATGATTAAAACATGCAAAATAATCACTTATGTTCCCTATATCATCTGTAGATTTCAGGGTTGCAAGCTAAGTAATTACTGAAAATGTTGATGAAACATATTCTAGTATTATACTGTCCTACTATATATATCTTCCTCTAAATTGACATATTTATATTATTTACTTAATATAATTACCTTCAAATATAAATAATTATTAACCCGAATGTGCAGAAACTCTATGTATTATTGTATTGTTTGAATGTAAACATAGCATAAAACTTACTGTTTTAACCATTTTTAAGTATGCTATTCAGTAACATCAAGCACATTCACAATACAGTACAATTATTACCACTATACATTTCCAGAACTTTTTATTGTCACAAACAGAAACCCCATATCTATTAAATAATAACACCCACATATCATACCCCAGCCCCTGTCAATTTCTATCTTTATGGATTTGCCTATGCTAGGATCCTAATATAAGTGGAATTTTACAACATTTTTTATTTTCTGTCTGGCTTATTTCATTCATCATAATATTTACAAGGTTTATCCATGATGTAATATGTTAGAGTTTCATTGATTTTTAAAGCTAGATAATGTTCCAATGTATATGTGTATATACCACATTTTGCTTATTGATTCATTGTTGATGGACATTTTTAATTGTTTCCATATTTTGATCCTTGTTCTGTTAAAAAACATTGGGATACAAATAAATGTTTGAGATCCTGACTTTAAATCTTTTGGATGTATGCCTAGAAGTGGAATTGCTGCAATCATATGGTAATTAATTCTGTATTTAAGTTCTTGAAGAACTGCTAAACTGTTTTTCCACAACCACTGCACCATTTTTCATTCCCACCAGCAAAACTCAAGTGTTATAGTTTCTCCACATTCTTGCAGATGTTCATTAATTTTTGTTTTGTTTGGATTTTGTTGTTTCGATTTTTGATAGCCTATCTTGGTGGATTTGAAGTATAATCTCATTGTACTTTCGACTTACATTTCCCTAACTGCTATAGATTTTGAGGATATTTTCATGTGCTTATTCACAATTCATATGTCTTCTCTCGAGAAATATCTACTCAAACCTATTGACCACTTTTTGAATTGAGTTTTTTGTTTATTGTTCAGTTCTAGTTACTTATACATTCTGTATGTTAATTTTTATCAGATAGTTACTTGCCAAATACTTTCTCCTATTGTGTTGTCTTTTCATTCTCTTAATAATACTCTTTGTTTTATAGAAGTTTTTAATTTTGATGATGTCCAATTTACTTATTTTTTGCTTTTTCTGCCTATTATTCTGGTGTCATAGACAAGAAATCACTGGCAAATCTAATGTTTTCAAATTTTTCCCCTATTAATTTTTCTAACAGTTTATAGTTCTAAATCTTAACTTTAGATCGTGATCAGTTTTGAAGTAATTATTTATATGATGTAAGGATTAAATTTCATTATTTTGCATCTGGATATCCAGATATCCCACTATTTATTAAAAGAAGATCATCTTTATCAAAACATATGAGCCATGTATAGAGGATAGATTTCTGCGTAATTTGTTCTATTTTTTTGGCCTATCTCTGTGCTCATTTAATCACTATACCTTATTTACTTTGTAGTAAGTTATGAAATCAGGATATATGAGACCCCTGTTTTTCCTTTGGCTATTAAATAAATCTATTGAAAATCATATAACTAAAAATAAAATATCTGAAATAAGCTGCATAGTCTTACCACCATACAGAACACCACAAAAGAAGGGGTTCTTAAACTCAATGCCTGGTCAGTAGACATCATTAAAACTGAAGGTCAAGGAAAAAAGAAAATAAATGAGTGGTTGATACCAGTATGAAATTAATATCAAATGACTTAGTACATATGCAATTGGATTTTCAGAGGTGAAGTAAAGCAATGATAGGGAAGATGAAGTATCTGAAGACTTAATAGTCATATTCCCACAACTGAAGAGACATGAAGCACAGATCTAAATAGTTCAGCAATCTAATAAACCAAGGATAGAGAGACAATCTTAAAGACATAGAAAAAAATAATGCTTTCAGAGAAGTAGTAATAAAAAACATTGTTGACTTCTCATTAAAAAAAATGACAACCAAAAGACAGTAGAATAAAATTTTTAAAATGTTTTTGGGAGAAAATACCTGCAAACTCAAAATTCAACATCCAGCAAATGTATTGTACAGAAATTACAGAAAAATTATTAAGACATAGTCAAATAAAAACTGAGAAAATTTATTTCTAGCTGACTTCAATTAAAAAATAATCTTGAAAAGAAGGTTTCAGTTTGAAAGAAAAAGATCCAGACAGTAACTTGGATCTGTAACAGTTCATGAAGAAAACTAAAAATGTTATTTATATAAGTAAAATGAAATAATATTTAAGTAACGGTTAATATGTGAATATAAAATAAAAGTAACAAATGCATATTGTGAAGATTATAACATGCATATCTGCATATAAGTATAGGATAAATAGTAAATATTTCTTAGGGTAAAATGTAGAATAATACAGTCTAATTTTTTTGTTAAATATAAAGCCCAAAATATTAATTAATAATATACTTCAAGGAGTTAATGATGCATATTTTAAGTCCTAGAGCCACCAGTAAAAATAAAATTAATAGATTAATATAAAAGCACCTGAGGACATAAAAGGAATATCAAATCATAATTGACTGAAAATAACAAGAGCCAGATTCTCCCTTCTGCCTTAAATAGCCTCCAAGCAATGTAAAGTGTAAGACAAATTTCTTTTCAGATATTGAAGAACAGGTAATTCTGGATACTGATTTTTATATGAAGGGAAAGAAACAAGGTAGATGCTAAAAATTACATAGTTTGTTACCTGAATAAAATTTTAAGGTTATAGTATAACTAATGAAACAACAAAAGGGCCTAGCACTCTTACTGAATTGAAACAACAAAGTTGTGAGTTAAAGGAGGCCAAGGTGACTACAATTTTTGTTTCACAGTACTGGAGAATAGAAAGTTATCCATAGAGAAGTCTTGGGAGGTTCCCCTCAGGTTTTCAGCTGAGTACTAATTAGTACAATATATGCATATGAGTGAACTATCCCCAATCAAGGGACAAACCACAGAGAAAAGTACGCAGAAAATTATTGGAGTTCTAAAAGGGGTAGCAAGGTTGTATTCTACTAAATTGAAGATTTTTCATAATTCATAAGGCATTGGATACAATCCTCAGAAAGTCATCACATCATTAGTGGGGTCAAATAAACCCTATATTAAGTGCTTTCCTGAGACTTCTCAAAAAATAAGTGAAAAAGAAGCTTCCAAACATAAAAATGATTATAGGCAACTTAACTACATCCTAGGGTAAAGGAAGGAGGGAAACCACAACCATATTAATGGGGGTGTAATAAAATCCAACACTTGACAATGTACAAAAAATACTTATATTTAACTTCTTGGATTAACAAAAAAAATCTGAGAAGAAATATTACCTGGATGAGATTAACAACATTTAGACAATGAATGGGTTAATATGTGTGAACTTGAAGACAAAGAAATCAAAATAAATCAAAATAAAATGCAAGGAGTTAAAAAAAGATTTAAAGAAATAAAGACAAGTCAGTGGGCCAATTTAATGGAACATAATACATTTATAATAGGGAAAGATAAGATAAATATTTTTTAAAATGAGTGGATAATGTCCACCTTGGGTAAAAACTAAAACCTACAGAATCAAGAACTAAAAAAAAAAAAATGCAAGCCTGATAAACATAAAGAAAGCCACACTGAAATAATCATCAAATTATTGAAAAATAAAGAAAAATCCTCAAAAGCAACCATAAGAAAAAAGTCATATAACACAGAGGAATAGACACAAGACTGGCAGTTGATTTTTGTAAGAATAAGTGCAATCCAGTAGACAACACAATGATCAAAGTACTGAAATAAAAATATATCACCATAGGTAAAATAAGTCGGTCAGAGAAAGACAAGTACCATGTGGTTTCACTTATATGTGACATTTAATGAGCAAAATAAACTAATAAACAAAATGGAAACAGACTCATGGATACAGAGAATAGACTGACAGCTGTCAGAGGGGAGGGGATTGGGGGTTGAATGAAAAAGATGAAAGGGTTAAGCAAATAAAAAAATCAGAGATACAGACAATGCTACAGGGTGCAGACAAGAGGGGGGCCCCAAATAGGGATTTGGAATGGGGTCCAGAACTCAAGATGTCCAGGAAATATTAGAAAGATATATAGTATGTGCACACCCCTTCAACCCGCCCTCACACAGTTGTGAGTTTGGGGAACAGACACATGGAGCAAGGCCTTTGAGAGCTGTTTTGCCTAGTAACAGCTTTGCAACTAACCTCTGGCATGGTCATTCAACATATCTATAACCTTTAACTGGCTGCATAGATATGTTAAATAGCTGTGGACATACTCTGAGCCAGGGGGATGAAAGTGACTTTCACCCAAGATGTAACTGGGGGCAGGTCCCCCGAGTCACAGCACCTGCATGAGAGCTTGGAGAAGACTGGCTCCATGACATGGGACCACACCTGCCCAGACTCACAATGGCATCCCAGTAAACTTGGAATAATATAGGAATGCTGGAAGGTATAATTGATTGTAGGAGGAGTCAGAAATGGGGCTACAGAGGAAGATTGGTATGGGGATTTGAACCTAGACCCCCCATAGCTAAGGTGAAGAGAGTACCTTGTGGCTTTATCAGAGTGCGGACCCCTTCCTCGCAGCTTAGGTGAAGAGCGACCACGTGCAGCTTTGCTAGGGGAGAGAACCGGGCAGCTGTGGCAGGGCAGGGAGAGAGCCACGTGGTCTCACCAGAGTACAGACCCCCACAGTTGGAGTGGAGGGAATCACCACACAGCTTTAGCAGAGAACCGCTACTCAGCTTTGGCAGAGTGGCAACCCCTCCCCTCCCTGCAGCTTTGGTGGAGGAAAGAACCATGTGGTTTTGGCCAGAGTGGGAACCCCCACAGCTCTGATAGAAGAGGACCACGCAGTTTTGGGGTACTCCCTTTGGCCACGTGGCCTGGGAAGCAGGAGAGACTTTGCCTAGAAGAAGTGTGAAAGAACTCTTGCCAGTAGTCCATGAGAAGGTGCCACAAGGCTTTGGATTAATTCAAGATCCTGCTTGGAGGGTGACACCACTGATGGTGCCAGCAGCCTGACATGCGGATGTGTGCTTCTTTTCCTGAATTATGGTACCCCAAATTAGGGCACGGGGAGAAGGAAGCGCTGTGGGTGTCTGTGAGTATCCAAAAGGACTTTGATACTTTAACAAAGACATTAGGCCACTACTTTAAGTGTTTATAGCTTTAAATAAACCTTTCCTTTCCTTTTCACAAATCTCTGGCATTGAGAGACATATCTGGCGGCAGACATAACAAACCTGGGGGGTACTTTCAGTAATAGTATATCATGCCCCCCTTGGCTCTATGTGTGTATCCACTCTGTAACAGTTTTTGGTGTCCCTGGGTGGGCCAATAATTACCCCTCCCAGTCTGTTCTATAACAATAACAGTATTATGATTATCAGAAGGAAAGGGATGTAGGGGGAGGTAAAAGAGAGAATAGTGGGGATAATGGTGATGGAAGGGACTTGCCTTGGAGTGGTGAACACAGAATATAATATATAGATGACATAGAATTGTATACCTGAAACCTATGTCATCATATTAACCAATGTCATTCCAATAAATTCATTAAAAAATTTTAATATATTTTATTGATTACGCCATTACAGTTGTCCCATTCCCCCCTTCACTCCCCACCACCCTGCACACCCCTCCCCCACCATTTCCCCCTTTCGTTCATGTCCATGTGTCACAAGTTCTTTAGATTCTGTATTTCCCATAGTATTCCTGCCCTCCCCTCTGTGTATTTTCTACCTACCATCTATGCTACTACCTACCGTCTATGCTACTTATTCTCTGTACCTTCTCCCCCCCTTCTCCTCCTCTCACTCCCCTGTTGATAACCGTCCATGTGATCTCCATTTCTATGGTTCCACTCATGATCTAGCTGTCCTCTTAGTTTGCTTTTGTTTTAGGTGTGGTTGTTAATAACTGTGTTTGCTGTCCTTTCACTGTTCGTATTTTTATCTTCTTTTGCTTAGATAAGTCCCTTTAACATTTCATATAATAAGGGCTTGGTGATGATGAACCCCTTGAATTTAACCTTATCTGAGAAGCACTTTATTTGCCCTTCCATTTTAAATGAAAGCTTTGCTGGATAAAGCAATCTTGGTTGTAGGTCTTTGGATTTCATGACTTGGAATACTTCTTTCCAGCCCCTTCTTGCCTGTAAGGTCTCTTGAGAAGTCCGCTGACAGTCTGATGGGTACTCCTTTGTAGGTGACTGTTCCCTTATCTCTTGCTGCTTCTAGGATTCTCTCCTTCATTTTAATCTTGGCTAATGTAATGATGATGTGCCTTGGTGTGTTCCTTCTTGGGTCCAACTTCTTTGGGACTCTCTGAGCTTCCTGGATTTCCTGGAAGTCTATTTCCTTTGCCAGACTGGGAAGTTCTCCTTTATTATTTGTTCAAATAAGTGTTCCACTTGTGGCTGTTCCTCTTCCCCTTCTGGCACCCCTATAATTCGGATGTTGGAGCATTTAAAGATGTCCTGGAGGTTCCTAAGCCTCTCTTCATTTTTTAAAAAAAATTCTTGTTTCTTCCTTCTTTTCTATTTGGTTGTTTCTTTCTTCCTTCTGGTCCACTCTCTTGATTTGAGTCCCAGTTTCCTTCCATCACTATTGGTTTCCTGTGCATTTCCCTTCATTTCAATTAGTTTAGCCTTCATATGTTCCTCTAATTTGTGGCTAAAATCAACCAGTTCTGTGAGCATCCTGATCACCAGTGTTTTGAACTGTGTACCTGAAAGGCTGGCTATTTCTTGGTCACTTAGAATTATAGGCTCTGGAGCTTTGAGCTGTTCTTGAGTCATAATGTTTGGTCTGTTTGCACCTGTTATGTTTGAGGGGTGGAGCCTTAGGTGTTCCTCAGGGCTGAGCAACAGAGTCGCTGGATTGTGACCCCCTATGTGGGGGCAGGGTCAAAGAGGGGAAAAAATAGCGCTTCACTCTGCTCCGCTCTCTCTCAGATTTCTGTCCCCTCTGTGGCTTCCCACAAGCAAATTGGGCCCCTCTGGTGCTTGTTCCTGCGTTTGTGGGCCTGTGTACTCTCCAGGACGCTATGGGTCTCTCCAGCGAACTCTCTGGGAGCCTGGGAGCCTGGGAGCCTGGGAGCCTCTCCTGGCCCCTCGACCCTGAGAAAGTCTTTCCAGTTGGTGCTTTCAGGCTCTAATTCCCGTCACTGGGGCCCTAGCCTGCAGGGTCTGTCACACTGTTCGCTCCTTTGCTTGGTTTATCTGCGCAGGAATGTGTGACCGCAGTCAGCCAGTCTCCCCGAACCCTCATTGGATCCGCCCCTTGCCACCCCACACCTGGGGATCCGCCAAGCCCCTCCCCTTCCGCTCCTGGGTTGGTGGGACAAAATGATCTTTCCTGCCCGACCGCACTCAACTGCTGACTCCGCCCCTCTTACCAGTCTTGCTGAGTGGTTCGTTGTTGTTGCACTTCCGTACAGTTCAATTTTCACTCTTTTGGCTGCGTCTTTGTTTCTCAAACTTAGCTGTCTTTAAATTTAGTTGTGGGAGGGGGCACAGTGTTTCCACCTACACCTCCAACTTGGCTGGAAGCTCCCCGAATCCTTCAATAAAAATTTAAAAGAAAGTAAAAGCTTGAACTTTATCAGTGAAAAATACTACTAAAGTGTTGCTGCTTTCTTACAATGATTTGATTTTTTTATTTTTAAGTATTTTTATTGATCATGCTATTGTAGTTTCTCCAATTTTCCCCCTTTATCCCACCTTCACCCTGCTTGCCCAATTCTTCAGCATTAAGCCCCCCCTTAGTTCATGTCCATGAGTTGTACATATACATTCTTTGAGTCCTCTGTTTCCTATACCATTTTTATCCTTCCCCATCTATTTAATGCCTACTAATTATGCTTCTTCTTCCTCGTACATTCCCCCCCAATCCTCCCTCCCACCTCCCCACTGAAACCCCTCTGTGTGATGTCCATTTCTCTGATTTTGTTCCTGTTCTTGTTTGCTTAATTTTTGTTTTCATTGTTTTCCTTTTCTTTTAAGTTCATTTGTTGGTAGTTGTGAATTTGTTGTCATTTTACTGTTCGTGTTTTTATCTTCTTTTTCTTAAATATTTCATATAATAATGGCTTGGTGATTGATGATGAGCACCTTGAACTTGACCTTATCTGGGAAGTACTTTATCTGCCCTTTCATTTTAAATGAAAGCTTTGCTGGATAGAGTAATCTTGGATGTAGGTCCTTGTCTTTCATGACTTCAAATACTTCTTTCCAGCTGCTTCTTGCCTGCAAGGTTTCTTTTGAGAAATCAGCTGACAGTCTAATTGGAACTCCTTTGTAGGTAACTGTCTCCTTTTCTTTGGTTTCTCTTAGGGTTCTCTCCTTACCTTTACAAGATATCAGCTGCACCAAGAAAAGGAAATATGGCCCAAGTGAAAGAACAGAGCAAAGCCTCAGAAACAGAGCTAAGCAATGAGGAGATAGCCAACATATATGATGGAAAATTCAAAACCCTGGTAATCAAGATGCTCGCAGTACTGATTGAAATTGGTCAAACAATGAAAAAACAAATAAAGGACACCCAAAGCAAAATAAACCAAAATATTCTTACAATGCTTTTAAAGAGAAACAATGGCATCAGCGGTTTAGAAATAGCAACAGTCCTAGCCAAAAGTGCATTTCTAACCTGACTACCCAAGAAGGACTAACAGCACATGAAAATCCTCTGGAAACTGCACCTCGACAAGTCATAACAACCTCACTTTGGGTGAAGAAATGTTAAGAGTTGTAATGTTAACACTTTTAATAACACTTCTAAAGCTATAATTTCTAATCACAGTTTTAATACTTCATAACTATCAATAAAATATTTCATGTTAAGTACCAAGTTTTGTTGGAGTCTATCGCCCTAAGTAAAATTTTAGGATGTTTCTTTCTACATAAAGAGTCTGAAGTTAGGGTAGGGATACTGAGAGGATGGGAAACAAAGAAAGAAATCATTTTTTTACTGCTGCTTCTGTCCACCCCTAGAGCTTGTTTGAATGTTTTTTAAAACTATTTGAATGCAGTACATAGTAAAAAAATAAAATTAAAAAATTCTTCATAGGGACAGTTCCTAGGAGTTACAAATACTATCTAAGTCTAATACCAGTCTTAGATATATTTTGAAGATCTGCTAATACATTGCTTTTTTGTTATTATCTTAATTGTGGTAAAGTTACATATAGTGAGTTGCACTAATCTTTCATGTAAGATTCAATGACTGACAAATGTATACATCTATGTAACTGATATCTCAATCAAGATGTAAAATAATCCCATCACCCTAGAAAGTTTCTTTAAGCTTCTATTCAAGTCTATCCCACCCCCCAATAGGCAACCTATATTCTGATTTCTATCTTTTTAGATAAACTTTCCCAATCAAAGGAATCATGTAGGTGTTTATTCCTGTGCCTGGGTTATTTTGCTCAACAATTTTGCACGTCTCAGTAGGATTTCTTTCTTTCTTTTTCTTTCTTTCTTTTCTTTCTTTCTTTCTTCTTTCTTTCTTTATCTTTTAATACTGAGTAGTATGCCATTGCATGCAGGCACTATGATTTATCTATGTAACTGTTTGGACATTTGTGTTTCTTCAGGTTAGGGAATATTACTAGTAAAACTTCTATGGACATTGTTGAGAAAGTCTTTTTTGGACATATGTTTTCATTGCTTTTGGACAAATATCTGGGAGTGAAATTATTGGATAGTGCAGTAAATATACATATAACATTATAAGAAATGGTCTGGCAGTTTTCCAAATTGGTTTTATTATTTTACACTTCCACTAACAATGTACAACTGTTCTGCTTGTTTAACATACTTTGCCAAAATTTTGTGTCATTTGTGTTTTGATTTTTACTTATTCTAGTGGGTTTGAAATGACATCTCAACATGATTTTTTTTATTTTTAAAATTTATTTAATTATTTTTCAAGTACAGTATTCTGTCTATTACTCCCATCCTATCCCACCCCCATGCTCCCCCCTCCCTCCCATTTCCACCCTTCTCAGTTGTTGTCCATGTATCCTTTATATATGTTCCTCTAAATCCCTCCCCTATTTCCCCTGAAATTCCCTCCCCTCTCCCCTCTGCTCACTGTCAGCCTATTCTCTATTTCAGTGTCTTTGGTTATATTTTGCTTGCTTGTTTGTTTTGTTGTTTAGCTTCCTGTTAAAGGTGAGATCATATGGTATTTGTCCTTCAACACCTGGCTTATTTCACTCAGCATAATGCTTTCCAGTTCCATCCATGATGTTGGAAAAGGTAGGAGCTCCTTCTTTCTTTCTGCTACATAGAATTTCATTGTGTATATCTACCATAGTTTTTTGATCCATTCATTTACTGATGGGCACCTAGTTTGCTTCCAAATATGATTTTAACACGAATTTTCCTGATGTTTAATTGTATGTAGTGCCTTTTCATACACTTATATACATATCCTGCTTTCTTATAAACTGCCAGACCATTTCTTTTTCCTGTAAATTTACACTTTTTGAAAACTTCAAATATTGTGTTGTTCATCTTTTAATTATCAGTTTATTGAAGATTTTTATCTATACACGATACAAATACATCAGATATACATTTTGCTGTTTTTATCAGTCTGTGGCTCATTTTTTTTAGTAATGATGTATTTGATGAATAGAATTTTCAACTTTGATGGAATAAAAATTTTAAATTAAATAAAATATATCAACATAGAATTCCATACCTATGAACATATAGCTCAAAAAAAGTTTACTAATTTTTACATCTACCTAGGTGAGAGAATTAAAGGCCAGTAGAATCATAGTATGCACAAAATGTTAAAATAATCTTCTCAAACAAAAGAAAAATCATACCAGATGAAAATCAGAATCTATACAAGAACTGAAAGAAACTGAAAATTATAAATATGTAGGTAAATACCAAAAATTGTTTTCATTCTTCAATATCCCTATCCAATAATTAACTCTTTAGACTTCCAGAAAAAATGGTGGCATAGGTAGATATGCTTTGCTTCCTCGCACAACAAAAAGAAGAACAACAATCCCTTTAACAGCAAAAAATCACCCACAACTGCCAGAAAGTCAAACTGTATGGAGGACCATCAACCAAGGAGTTAAAGAAGAACATTCATCAACACTGGTAGGAGGGGCAGAGACAAAGCCAGGGAATCACAACAAGGAGGTGGTTGTCAGACCAGGGCAGGTGAGGTGGCAGATGAGGTGATGGCTGACAGACTAGAATATCCTAGATTCATGTGGGGATAAACCAAAAGGAACAATTGGGTAGTAAGACAGACTGCACAACCCAGGGTTCCAGCATGGGTAAATAAAGCCGAAAACCCTAGCTTCAAAAACCTTTGGGGATTGCAGCAGTGAGAGAAATTTCCTGTCTCACAAGAGAGCATATTCGAGAAAATCAAGGGGTCCTAGAACATACACAAACCCTCTAACCCAGGTATCAGCAAGAGAAGGGCCCGATTCACTTGTGGGTAGTGGAAGGAAGTGACTGAAAGCAGGGCAGTCGGCAAACAAGTGGCATTTTTCCCTCTCTGACAATTCACCCACATACAGTGACACAATGCAGCAAAGTGAGTTGCCCTGCCCTGGTGAATACCTAAGGAGAGCCTTAAACATAACAGGTGTGCAGAGACAAAAAAATGCAGCCCAAATGAAAGAACATATCAAAACTCCAGAAAAATAATTAAGGGATGAGGAGATAGACAACCTATCAGATGTAGAGTTCAAAATACTGGTGATCAGGATAATCACAGAAATGACTGAGTGAAGATACAAAATAGAGGAAGAAGTGAATGCTAGCAAAGTGAAATAAAAAAATATACATAGGACCAACAGTGAAGGGAAGGAAACTGGGAATCAAATGAATGATTTGGAACAGAAGGAAGAAATAAGCATTCAATCAGTATAGAATGAAGAAACAAGGATTCAAAAAAATGAGGAGAGGCTTAGTAACCTCTAGGACTACTTTAAAAAGTGCAACATCCAAATCATAGGGGATCCAGAAGGAGAAGATGAAGAGCAATAAATTAAAAACTTATTTAAACAAATAATGAAGGAAAATTCCCCTAATCTGGCAAAGGAAATATATATGCAAATCCAGGAATCTCAGAGAATCCCAAAGAAATTGGAACAAAGGAGGAATACACCAATACACACAATAATTAAATTACCCACAATTAAAGGTAAGGAGAGGGTCATAAAAGCAGCAAGAGAAGAGGAGAGAGGTACCTACAAAATAGTTCCTATAAGACAACCAGTTGATTTATCAAAAGAAATCTTATAGGCAAGAAGAGGCTAGAAGAAGAATTTCAATTCGTGAAAGGCAAAGACCTACATCCAAGATTACTCTATCCAGCCAAGCTATCATTTAGAACGGAAGGGCAGATCAAGTGCTTCCCAGACATAGTCAAGTTAAAGGAGTTCATGATCACCAAGCCCTTATTATATAAATTGTTAAAGGATCTTATCTAAGGAAAAGTAGAAGATCAAAATTATGAACAGTAAAATGACAAGAAACTCATAAGTATCAACAATTGGTCCTAAAACAAAACAAAAACAAAAATGTACTAAGCGAACAACTAGAACAGAAGCATAATCACAGAAATGGAGATTTATCAGCAGGGAGAGGGAAAGGGGACCTTGGGGGCAAAAGTACAGGGAATAGCGAGCATAATTGCCAGGTACAAAATAGACAGGGGAAGGTTAAGAATAGTATAGGAAATGGAGAAGCCAATGAACTTATATGTACAATCCACGGACATGAACTAAGGAGTGGAATGCTGGAGGGAGGGGGCTGCAAGGCAGAGGGAGATAAAGGGTAGGAAAAGTAGAACAACTGTAATATCATAATAAAATATACTTAAAATAATAGACTGTTTAAAGTATAAACATTGTGTTTTAGAATATTGATATATACACCATTTGTAGCAAAAATACCAAACATTTAGAGAGAGGAAATAGAAGTATACTGGGGTAATGTTCTTATATCACACATAAAGTGATGTATTATATTAACACAAACTGAAAAATTAAAAGTATATTTTTAAATTATAAAAAGAAATTTAAGCGATAGTCATATTAATAAGTAAAGGTGGGACACCTGCAAATATTGGATCCCAGACATAGCCCCCAATGTAGAACTACAGAAAGGAAAAAAAATGAAGCCCTGCCTCCCTCTGCCTGCAACATCCAGGAAGACCAGCAGAACCCACTTGGTGGGTTCAAAATCAGTAGGAGGCATTGATTTTGCATGTTCTTATCTTAAAGAATTTGCATTTTATTTTTTGGTATTATTATTACTTTTTTCATTTCTCTTCCTTCCATGTAGTTTTCTTTGTTTTGTTACTTTGATTTCATTGTTTGACTGGTTTTCTTTCTTCTCCCTTTCATATTTCATTTTAATTTTTCTTCCTTCACTTCACTCATATTCCTATAATACACTACTCTTCTTCTTTCACTTTTTATTCTTTTTATTCAGACCATATATTTCTTGTCATATTATTGTTGTTCCCACTTCCATACAGCACCTTTATCTGGTCTTGGTCGATTTTACTATCTTCCTGAGATTTATTACTGTTGTGTTTAACTTCTTTCTCTCGCACACTGTGCCAAGTTTCTATCCCTTACTCCCACTATATCTCACCATGTATAATAGTGTAAATGCCCTGCTTTCTGCAGTCATGTCAATTTCCTTTTCCTCTCCAACAAGAGTGTTATCTGTTTTTCACCTTTGAAAAAAAGTGGCTATTTGAGTAAAATATCATGTTAATTTCTGTACTTTTCCAAAGGATCTCCTATCTGTTCTCCACTTGCTGGTACTTTAAATCCCATAGAATACACTACTACTATCATAATCCACTCCACCTTCGGCCTGCCTCAGAGCACATAAAAGATAAGGTTGGGAATGACAGACAACTACAAAGAAGTGAGTGAAAACTGCAACAGTATGAAAAAGGAAATAGAAACAATAAACAAGATCAGGAAGAATGAAGAATTCGATTTCTGCAATAATAACACACTAGAAAGAATTATAAGGAGGCTGGATGAAGCAGAACACTGAATTAGTGGGCTAGAAGACAAACTATAAAGAAATACCAAGGTAGAGAAGCTGCATGAAAAAAGACTAAAAAATATATTAAGATAGCTTAAGAGAACTCTAAGAAAATATGAAATGCAACAACGTTTGAATAGTATGAATACCAGGAGGAGAAGAAAAGAAGCAAAGGGTAGAAACTGTGTTTGAAAAAATAATGACAGAAAAATTTCTGAACTTGGAGAGGGGTACAACCATGCAAGTTCAGGAAACACCAAGAGTCTGATTCAAGATTAACCCAAAGAGATCTACTCCAACACACATCATAATTAAAATCCTGAGCTTTAAAGACAAAGAGAGAATCTTAAAAGAAGCAATGAAAAAACAACAAGTAACATATAAAGGAGCTCTGATAAGGCTAGCAGCTGATTTCTCAACAGAAACACTGCACTAGGAGAAAATGGCAGGAAATATTCCAAGTCGTGAAAACCAAAGGCCAGAAATCAAAACTACTCTCCCCAGCAAGGCTTTCAATTAAAATAAAAGGTGAAATAAGGAGTTTCTGAGACAAAAAAAAAGGCTGAAAGAATACACCTCCATCAAACAAGCACTGCAGATATGATATAGTGACTGCTATAAGAAAAAAAGTGAGAGAGGAACATGGGTACAAAAGGAGAAAAATGAGAAAGTACCAATCAATAATAACCTTGAATATTAATGGATAAAATGTTCCACTTAAAATACATAGGGTAGCTAAATAGATAAGAAAACATGACCCACACTTATGCTACCAACAAGATACCCACCTCAGAACAAAAGATGTGCACAGACTGAAAGTGAAAGGTTGGAAAAAATATTCCAAGCAAATTGCCAAGGAAAAAAAAGCTGGGGTAGTTACACCCATATCATAAAAAACAGACTTCAAAATAAAAACCATGAAAAGACACACTGAAGAACACTTCATAATACTCAAGGGAAGAATCCATAAAAATATATAAACATTGTAAATATATATACACCCAATATAGGAGCAACCAAATATATAAGCATAATCTTGGAGAACTTATGGAAAGATATAGACAGCAACACACTATACTAGTGGATTTTAACACAGCATTGTCAAAAACATAATACCAATATAACATGATATAAATAAGGATATTGTAGCATGGAACAATGTCCTAGGTCATATGGATTTAACACACACACACACACACACACGCACGCACACACACACACACACACACACACATATATATATACTTTCATTATAAAGAAACAAAATACGCATTCTTTTCTAATGCGCATGGAACATTTTCAAAGACAGACCACATAATATGTCACAAAAAATAGCTCCAACAAATTCATGAAAATCCAAATCATATCAAGCATTCTCTTGGAACATAAGGGCCTGAAACTAGAAATCAATCTGAAGGAAAAAACTGAAAAACACAGAAATTTATGGAGATTGACTGCCAGGCTGTTAAACAATGAATGGGTTAAAAATGATATCAATGAAGACATCAAAAAGTTTATTGGAACAAATGAAAATGAACACACAACAGTTCAAAATTTATGGGTCACAGCAAAGACAGTCTTGAGAGGGAAGTCTATAGAGATACAGATGTACCCCAAAAGATAAAAACATTGCAAATAAACAACCTAACACTACATTTACAAGAACAAGAGGAACAACAACAAACAAAGCCCAGAAGGAAGGAAATAACCAAGATCAACTAGAATTAAATGGCATAGAAATGAAAAGAGTAATTCAAAGGATCAATAAATCCAGGAGCGAGTTATTGGAAAAGACAAACAAAATTGACAAGCCTTTCAGCAGAAACAAGAAAAAAAAGAGAGGACCCAAATAAATAAAATCAGAAATAAAAGAGGGAAGAAAACAAATGATACCAAAGAAATAAAAAGAATTGTAAAAAATTACTACAAATATTATATGCCAAGAAATCTGAAAACCTGGGTGAAATGGGCAAATTTCTAGAAAAGTAAAATTTCCTGAAAGAGAATGAAGAAGAAGGAGAAAGCCTGAACAGAAGGATAACAGTGGGTGAAATTGAAGCAGTAGTCAAAAAATTTCTGGCATACGAAAGCCCTAAACCAGATGGTTTCAAAAGAGAATTTTACAAAACACTTAAGGAAGAATTAACCCCTATTCTTCTCAGGCTATTTCAACAAATCCAAGAAGAGGAAAGACTCTCAAACTCTTTTTATGAGGCCAGCATCATCCTAATCCCCCAAACAGATAGAGACACAACAAAGAAAGAAAACTTCAGGCCAATATCACTGATGAACATAGATGAACACTGATGAACAAATCCTCAACATTGTATTGGCCAAATACATCCAGAAATACATTAAAAAGATCATACAGCATGATCAATTGGGGTTCATACCAGGAATGTAAGGATGGTACAATATTTGGAAATCAATAAATATAATACATCACATAAACAAAAGCAAAGACAAAAACCACATGGTCATACTAACTGATGAAAAAAAAGCATTTGATAAGGTACAGCACCCATTTATGATAAAAACACGCAGCAAAGTGGGAGTAGAGGGAGCACACCTCAACATAATAAAGGCCATACATGAGAACAATACAGACATCATAGTCAAAGGGCAAAATTAAAACTTTCCCACAAAGACCAGGAACAAGAGAAGGATTTCCATTTAAACCACTGCTATTCAACATAGTATTGAAATTCCTAGCCACAGCAATCAGACAAAAAAAAAGAAATAAAAGGTATCTAGATTGGAAATGGGAAACAAAATTGTCATTGTTTGCAGATGAGATGACAGAGTACATAGAAAATCCTATAGAGTTCAGTATGACCTACTTAAGTGAATTTGGCAAAACAATGGTATACAAAGTCAATATTCAGAAACCAAAAACATTTTAGTACACCAACAATGAAATATCACAAAGAGAAATAAGGGGAAAAATCTCATTTGATATAGCAACAAGAAAAACAAAGTAGCTAGGAATAAACCTAACTAAGGAGGCAAAAGATCTATACTGAGAAAACTACACAACACTGAAGAAAGAAATTAAGGTAGACACAGATAAATGGAAGCCCATACAACATTCATGGATTAGAATAATTAATATTATCAAAATGTCTATACTGCCCAAATCAATTTATAGATTCAATGCAATCCTTATTAAATAGGCCCAATTAGTTGCAGCAATTTTGAGAAAGGAGAACAAAGTAGGAAGGATCACAATACTTGATATCAAACTATATTACAAGGCCACCGTAATCAAAACAGTATGGTCCTGGTGTAAGAACAGACACATAGACCGATGAAAGAGATCAGAATGCCCAGAAATAAGTCCAAGTTGCTATGGTCAATTAATATTTGACAAAGAGGGCAGAAGCATAAAGTTGAATAAAAATAGCCTCTTCAACAAATGGTATGGGGAAATCTGGACCAGTACAAAAAAGTGAAATTTTATCACCAACTTACACTATAACCAAAAATAAATGCAAAGTCGGTAAAAGATAAGGTAAGTAAATATAAGTTCTGACACAATACAAGTCCTTGAGGACAAGATAGGGAAATCTCAGATATTTTATGCATCAAGATTTTCACTGATATGCCCTCTAGAGCAAGGGAAATAAAGGAAAAAATAAACAAATGGGACCTTATCAAAATAAAAAATCTTCTGCATGGCTAAAAAAAATAGCAGTAAAATGAAAATGGTATGAACGGTATGGGAAAATTTATTTGCCAATGATACCTCAAACAAGGATTTGATCTCCAAAACATATAAAGACCTCACATAACTCCCTTCTAAGAAGACAAATAACCCAATTGAAAAATGGGCAAAGGTCTTGAAAGAGGATATCCAGAGGGCCCAGAGACATGTGAAAGGACATTCAGCATCACTAGCCATCAGAGAGATGCAAATTAAAACCACAATCAGATACCATTTCACACTGGTCAGAATGGCCACCATAAACAAATCCACAAACAACAAGCTCTGGCGAGGTTGTGGAGAAACTGTAACCCTAGTGCACTGTTGGTGGGAATGCAGACTGGTGCATCCACTGTAGAAAACAGTATGGAATTTCCTCAGAAAGCCAAAAAGGGAACTGCTTTTTGAAACACCAATTCCACTGCTGGGATTACACCCTGAGAATCCTAAAGCACCAATTTAAAAGATCTTATGCACCCGAGTGTTCATAGCAGTACAATTTACAATAGCCAAGTACTGGAAGCAACCTAAATATTCATCAGTAAATGAGTGAATCAAAAAGGTGTGGTACATTTACACAATGGAATGGTACACAACAGAAAGAAAGAAGGAGCTCCTACCCTTTGTGACAGCTTGGATAGAATTGGAGAGTATTATGCTAAGAGAACTAAGCCAGGTGCTGAAAGACAAATACCATATAATCTCACCTACAAGTGGAACCTCATCAACAAAACAAACAAGCAAGCAAAATAAAATCAGAAACATTGAAATAAAGAATAAACTGACAGTAAGCAGAGGGGAGGAAAGAGAGTGATAATGGGGAAATATAGGGGAAGGCCCACTAAGGAACATGTATAAAGGACACATGGACAAATCCAGAAGGAATAAGTTTGAGTGTGGGAGGTGGGGGTGGTTGGGGCAGGGGAGTGTTTGGGGAAAATGGAGACAGGTTTAGTTGAACAACAATAAAACATAATAAAACTGTTAAAAATGTAGATATTGTCAGATTGTATATATAAGTAAACACTGGTTATATGCTAAAAATAATAAAAACATTTTAAATAGGAAGACACCGGTAAAATAGAAAAAGACATATTATACTAACACTACTCAAACAAAAGTCAGAATATATATATATATATTAAAATAAGATGACATGGGTTTCAAAGCAAACAATTTCACAAGTGATAAGGACTTTACTTATCCCATGATGAAAGGGTCAATTCTTTGAAAGTACATAAAACTGTTAAGTATCTGTGCATTTAAAACAGTGTTTTGATATTCATAATGCAAAGAGTAATAAAACTGGAAAAGTAAATCTAAATAAATAGTTGTAGATTGTAGAATCTCTCTCTCATTAGTTGGCAAAATATAAATAAAAATCAATATGTATATAATAGACTTGAGAAATACTAGCAACTTTTCAACTTTATGACCTATAAAATTTTCACCAAAAAGTAAAAACAAAATAAGTATCATTTTCAAGTTCTAATGCAACATCTTTCAAAGTTTACTATAGTTGAAGTCTTAAAACATGCCTCAATAGATTTGCAAGGATTGAGATCATGTGATATATATTCTCTATCCACAGGAAATAATTTAGAAATTAATAACTGGTTTTGAAAATATCCATATACTTGTAAGTTAGTCATATTTCTACAAAGCTCACCAGCCAAAGGAGAAATGGAGGGATATTACAAATATTTTGAACTAAAAGAAGATAAGCATCTAAAAATTTGAGGGATATAGCCTAAAGTTTTTAGAGGAAAATTTACAGAATCAAACATATACATTTAAACAAAAGAAATACCTAAAATGAATGATCTAAGATTCTGTTAAAAAACAATAAAAATTTTGAAATCTATGGTTAAAAATTGGAAAGAAATAATAAATGGTAATGGAAAATATACAATAAAGATTGAAACAAAAGAAAAAGGGTATAAGAACAAAAGTAGAAATCAGTTAAATTAAAAGCATGATAGGACTAGGGGAATATCAACAAAAGCAATAGCATATTCTTTCAGAAGGCCAACAAAATTGGTAAACCTTTACTCAGAAGAGTCTGAGAAAATTAGTCTAAGAAAAAAAGAGAAAAGGTACATATTTCCACTATCAGGAAGAAGAAAATGGCTATCAATATAAATATCACAAATCTTTTTTTCTAGTTTTATTTATTTATTTTTAGAGGGAGGGAAGGGAAGGAGAAAGAGTAGGAAAGAAATATCAATGTGTGGTTGCCTCTCATGTGTCCCCTGCTGGGAACTGGCCTGCAACCCAGGGATGTGCCCTGACTGGGAATGAAACTGGCGACCCTTTGCTTCACAGGCCCATGCTCTATCCCCTGAGCTGCACCAGCCAGGGGGATATCACAATTTTTTTTTTTAAGGAAAGAGAGAATCTTTTTTGTAAAGATTTTATTTATCTATTTATCTTTAGAGGGGAAGGAGAGAGGGAGAGAAATATCAGTGTATGGTTGCCTTTTGTGCGTCCCCTGCTGGTAGTTAGCCTGCAAGGAACCGGCCTGAAACCCAGGCTTGTGCCCTGACTGGGAATCGAACCCTGATCGTCTGGTTCACAGGCCCGCGCTCAATCCACTGAGCTACACCAGCCAGGGTGGATATCACAAATCTTAAAAAACTAAAATATATAGTTATTTTGTGTCAATTATTTGCCAATATTGATGAAATAAAAAATTTCTCTATGATCAAAAACCCCAGTGCTCACAAAGAAAAATCAGATAATTTAAATAACCATGTGTGTGCATATATATATGTATATATATTTCATATATCTATAGATATAGATTTAGATATAGATATAGATCTAAACACTGTCTGGAAAAATTCTGGTTTTTGTTAACATAATGAGAACAATTTCTGTGACATCAGTGTAACCTAGCAGCCAATGAGAGTGAACTGGAATATGCATGCATGAACAAGGTAGATACTCATGAGCGAGCAGATGAGTGAGCAGATGAGTGGGCATGTGTACTATGTGTTCATTAAGTTCAAAATGACTGAATGAATAGAGCAACAAATCTGCATAAAATTTTGCATTAAGCTTGAACATTCCTCCATGGCAACTATTTGGATGATTCAGAGGGCCATAGCTATGGTCAATTGGTGATTGGCAGCTTTATCACGACACTGCCAGCTCATGTATCACATCTCATAGAGTTTTGGTGAAACATCAAATCATTCCGATGACTCAGCCCAGCCTACAGCTCAGATTTGGAACCCTGAAACTTCTGGCTTTTCCCAAAACTAAAATCATCTTTGAAAGGGAATTGATTTCAGACCATCAGTGAGATTCAGGAGAATATGACAGGGGAGCTGATGGTGATTGGGAGAACTGCGTGAGGTCCCATGGTGCCTACTTGGAAGGAGACTGAGGTATCATTGTCCTATGTACAGTGTTTTTTGTATTTGTATCTCCTTCAATAAATGTCTCTATGTTTCATATTACATGGCTGGATACCTTCTGAACAGACTATATACACACACACATATTTAAAACTTTAAATTTGCTATAAAACTCTTCTCGAAAAGAAAAGTTCAAGTGCATATGACTTGTAAAATGCACTAAATATGTAAGAGATACTTAATATTCTTTTTATGTAAACTCAACCAGAAAACAGAAGAGGTAATATATAACAGGTGTGGAATGAGGTTCAGAACAAAGTGTATGCTGAGAAGCCCCCAAACCCCCTACCAGCCTAGCTTGGGGGCTGGGAAGAGCACCAGTAGGACAATTGAGAATTACGTTGCATTTTAATAACAGCAGGCTAGCTTTATACTAATGCTAAATAGTTTGACTGGGTTAGGGTCAGACTTTCACCATGCTATAGCAGGGAGGCAGCTATCCTGGTTACCTTGGAGACAGTTTGCTCCATGCCAGGAGGCCACACCTTTCCAAACTAACTATAGCAGCCAAGAAAAGCAAAAAAATGTGGTAGTGCTAGCAGGTGTAGCTGATGGTGGGAGGATATGAAAGTGGGGTTACAGCAGAGGGTCCATGCCAGGATTTAAACCAAAAAGCAGGAGGCCCTTTGAGATGGAGCGATACAGGCAGGACTTTGCATGTCTAAAGGGGGGTGAAAGGACTCTTGCCGGCCATAAGTAGGTGCCATGTAGTTTTAGATTTAGAACTGGAAATCTCAGCGACACAACTGATGATGCTGGGAAGAGCACAGATTACTGGGAGGAACTGGGAGAAGTGAGCTGTGGACTTCTGTTTCTTTCTTTCTTTCTTTCTTTCTTTCTTTCTTTCTTTCTTTCTTTCTTTCTTTCTTTCTTTCTTTCTTTCTTTCTTTCTTTCTTTCTTTTTAAGGCGGTACTTCCAACTGGCATACTCTGAGACTGGCCTGACTGAGCAAAGGGGGAGGACAGGACTGTTTGTTTGTGGGTGTATCTTCATTTCCAAAGGAAATGAGATTTAACGGCAGAATTCCACCATTATTTTAAACCCGTATAACTTTTTAATAAGTAGTTTCTTTCCTTTTTACCAAACTCTGGCATTGAGAGCCACAGTTCTTACAGGTGGTGGGCAAAAGGAATCATAGAGTAATAGACCTGCGGTGGCGGGGGGGGAGGGGTTGGATTCTGTTTCAATTCTATAAGGTTATAATGAACATGGGTACAAATTCTTAACAAGATACTTGTAACTTGAATTCAATAATAAATATAAAAATAATATATGACAACTGGGTTGGGTTTATTCCCAAGATGCAGTTTTGTTTAAAAGATTTAAAGTAAATCAGTTTTTGCCCATTCAGTATGATGTTGGCTGTAGGTCTTTCATATATGGACTTTATTATATTGAGGAATGCTCCCTCTATTCCCACTTTGCTGAGCACCTTTATCATAAATGGGTGTTGTACCTTATCAAAAGCTTTGTCCACATCTATTGATATGACCATGTGGTTTTTGTCTTTGCTTTTGTTTATGTGGTGTATTGCATTTACTGATTTGCAGATATTGAACCATCCTTGCATCCCTGGGATGAATCCCACTTGGTCGTGGTGTATGATCTTTTTGATGTATTGTTGGATGCGATTTGCCAATATTTTGTTGAGGATTTTAGCATCTATGTTCATCAGCGATATTGGCCTAAAGTTTTCTTTCTTTGTTGTGTCTCTATCTGGTTTTGGAATTAGGATAATGCTCGCTTCATAAAAAGAGTTTGGGAGTTTCCCATCATTCAATTCCACTGCTAGGATTGTATCCTAAGAACCCTAAAACACCAATCCCAAAGAACCTATGCACCCCAATGTTCATAGCAGCACAATTTACAATAGCCAAGAGTTGGAAGCAACCTAGGTGCCCGTCAGTAAATGAATGGATCAAAAAACTATGGTACATATACAGAATGGAATTTTATGCTGCAGAAAGAAAGAAGGAGCTCCTACCTTTTGCAACAACATAGATGGAACTGGAAAGCATTATGCTGAGTGAAATAAGCCAGGTGTTGAAGGACAAATACTATATGATCTCACCTTTAACAGGAAGCTAAACAACAAAACAAACAAGCAAGCAAAATATAACCAAAGACACTGAAATAGAGAACAGGCTGACAGTGACCAGAGGGGAGAGGGGAGGGAATTTCAGGGGAAATAAGGGAGGGATTTAGAGGAACCTATATAAAGGATACATGGACAACTGAGAAGGGTGGAAATGGGAGGGAGGGGGGAGGATGGGGGGTGGGATGGGATGGGAGTAATAGACAGAAAACTGTACTTGAAGAATAATTAAATAAAAAAAATTGGAAAAAAATTAAAAATAAAAAACAAAGTAAATCAATATATAAACACACTAAAAACATGTATGATATTTCTAATACTTCAAAGCATTGAAATTATTAAAATTTATCATCAAACCTCTTAGTAATTTAAGAATAGAAGTAAATTTATTAAAAGTGACAAAGAAAACCTATAAGTGATCTTTATTAAGAATATTTTACTAAGCTTGTATCACGTTTCATTGTGAAATACTGAACACATTTTACCTGAGAAATGTCTCTGTCACCACTCCCCCCCCCAGTCATTAGGACCCTGCTTTTAATAACCTTTAAGTTTCATAGTAATTTTAAATACATAACAATTGCAAACCTACCCAACCCCAGCATCAAGTTTCTCCTATTGGTAATGTTGTTATTGTGTTGCGTTTGTTACAATTAACAAGCCCATTACAGTTGACTGAAATCTACACTGATTCCAGTTTTCTTAGTTTTTCTCTATTATCCCTTTTCTGCTCCAGGGTCCCATGTGACATATAGTTGTCATGTCACCACAGGCTCCTCTGGGCTGCAATGGTTTCAGAGTTCCTTGTTTTGTGTGACTGTGACAGTGCTGAGGCATGCTGGGTGGGATTGTGTAAACTGCCCTCTGTTCCAACTTGCCCAGTGTTTCTTTCCTGGTTACTGGGTTGATGGTTTTGGGGGAAGACCATGGAGAAGGGAAGTGCCCTTTTCTTTACACCAAGTCTACATGTGTTCCCTATAGCTCACACTGTTCCTGTGACTGGGCTCACGTGACAGAGATGTGCTTGGTAGTGTCTCCCCTTCCACCTTGTTGCTCTGAAAGAAGTCAAAATGTGAAGGCCACAGTTAAGGGCTATGGGCCTTCATGTGTCTCTCTGCACATCATTTTGGTGTTCTGTGGAGATATCCCCTTCCAATTGCTGAAACACTCAGAGCTCATTGCCAAATGCCAGGTACAGTTTTCGGTGCTTTTCCTGCCTTGTTTACACCTTGACTCCCCTACATATGCTCTGTGGCAGCAGGTACCTGCCTGCCTCCACTTACAGGCGGGGCATGGAAGGGCCAGAAACCTGCCCAAGACCCAAGGGCTGCTGATGCCACTGGTGTCCAAGTGGTCAGCTCTTTGTAATGACCCCCCCCATCTCTGTGCCCACATTCTCGCCCACATTCTCAATGGCAAGCCCATCTGTGGATAGCCAGCAGGCCTCACCAGCAGGGCTCTGTGCCACCAGGCTCTCCTCCTTTGGAACTTTCTGATTATAGATGGCAAGTGCTTTAATCCAGGAAGAGGAAAAGAAAGAGTTCTGATTGGATGGATCCTTTCTTAGGAGGCTGCCAGATGGAAGGAGGGGTGGGAAAAGCAGCTTCTTTGGCAGGCACAAAATTCCCCTGTGATCTGAGACAAGTCACCACCTCCCTAAGCCAAGCTCAGCCAAGAAGCCGGGTTGGGCTGGTCAGAGAGGCAGGGAGGAGGAGATAGCTGAAAGTTTTGCTGAGTGCTCACCTCAGAAGGGGCTCTTCTGTTTAGCAGAGGTTCACAAATCCTAATGCCTGGTTTGCCAGTACAGCTTACTTGAAAGGCAAAGGCTGTCATCCTGTAATTAAATCTGAGACCCTCTCCCCCTGTGACATTGAGATGAAACCACTTACATAACGTGGATAAAAGTAAGCTAATGAAGAACTACATTCATTCTGCTTCCAGTCTCTTCTGTGCTGCCTACCCAGGGTCAGCAAGCCAGTGTCACCATCGTCAGCTCTTCTCAGTCAGATTCTTGCCTCTGACCCTCACTCAGCACAATGCATATGCAAGAGCTCAGTGAGATCAAGGTGCAGGGGGAGCCTCTGGTTTAAGCTGGGGTGCTAAAGAGCATTGGACTACACACCTGCCTGGTCACATGGACTGCCAAGGTGAGGACTGGCAATCAGAAGTTCTGTCACGACTTTTATTCTACATTGTGTTGGAGATGATAGCCACTGCAAAACAAGTAAAAGAAATGCATAAAAAATAGGAAAAAATTAAACTATGTTTAGATGACACAACAGTATATGCAGAAATTCATACAAAACAAAATCTGCAAAACAAAAATATTTAAACCAGCAACAGAGTTTTCCAAGGACAAAGGATGGAGACTCAACATACAAAATCAATTTATTTCTATATGTCATCAGTGAATAATCAGAAATAGAATTTTAAAATTTAAAAAATATAATTTATAATAATATTAAAGACTATTGAAATGCTTAGTAATGTATTATTAAAATATTTGTATGGTGCATAAATTGTAAAACACAAAGCATCGCTTTGAGAAATTAAAGAAGGTCTGTTATTTGGAGAGACAATGAATGTTACTATAAATTTTTTTTATTCATGGTAACAAAAATCTCAAATTTAACAAATAAGACTCTAAGTTTAAAAAAAGAAAAATTTAGAGACATTAAAAGTTAGAAAATAGGACATAAAAATAACAATTTTTTCTTCATCAAAATTTAAAATATTTGTCTGTAACAGACAATAAAGAAAATAAAAATGCAAGATATAGACTGCAATTAAGTATCTACAAATCAAAAATTTGATATGTTCTTGTTAGTGAAATACACAATTGCAAAATATGAAAAAATTAAATTGGACAAAAGTTCTGAATAGACATTTCTCCAAAGAAGATACACAAATGGCCAACAAGTGAATGAAATGATTCTCAGTGTCACTAATAACTAAGAAAGTACTTACTAAAAACCACAATGAAGTGACATAAAAAATGGTGATATAGGGAGCTCCAAGAGCCACTCCACAATAAAGTCACCTAATATATAAACAATAAATCTCCGGGTCATTTTTTAAGTACTTGGGAATATAGTCAAAGATGTACAGCAACCATGCAAATGCTTAATTTAAAGACAGACTTTTTAAAACTTCAACAACTTTTACTATAGCTATGCATTGTAACTGCAAAGTACTATAACTAAATTATAATTATAAAATAATAAATTTACATAAAATTGGAGGTGCTTAAAATTCTGAGGCATAACACTAACATTAATTTATACATTTTATAATTTTATTACATCTGTGATATACACATTTTTAATGTAAATCATTTCCAAATCTGATATCAATGAGTGACACCAATTATGAGATTTTTAAAAATATATTTTCTTGATTATGCTATTACAGTTGTCCCATTTTTACCCCTTTATTCCCCTCTACCTTGCACACCCCCTCCCACTCGCATTTCTCCTCCTCTACTTCATGTTCATGGGTCATACATATATGTTCTTTGGCTTCTACATTTTCTATACTATTCTTAACTTTTCGTGATCTATTTTCTACCTACCATTTATACTACCTATTCTCTGTACCTTTTCCCCATCTCCCCCTCCCACTCACCCACTGATAAGACTGAGGGTTTTGTCTTTTTTTTTAATTTTTAAGCAGCTATTTATTTTTTTTTATGTTTTATTTTATTTAACTCTTCTTCAAGTACAGTTTTCTTTCTTGTATTCCCAGCCCTGCCCCCCGCAGTGCTCCCCACCTCCCTCCCATCTCTGCCCCCCACTTTAGTTATTGTCCATGTGACCTTCACACTTGTTCATGTGAGTCCTTCCCCTTTTCCCCTGTGATTCTCTCCTTTCTCCCCTCTGGACCCTGTCAGCACGTTCTGTATTTCAGTGTCTTTGGTTACATTTTGCTTGCTCGTTTGTTTTGTTGTTTAGATTCCTGTTAAAAGTAATATCATATGGTATTTGTCTTTCACTGCTTGACTTATTTTGCTCAGCATAATGCTTTCCAGTTCCATCCATGATGTTGCAAAGGGTAGGAGCTCCTTCTTCCTTTCTGCAGCATAGAATTCCATTGTGTAAATGTACCATGGTTTTTTGATCCAGTCATTGACCGATGGGCATTTAGGTTGCTTCCAACTCTTGGCTATTGTAAATTGTGCTACTATGAACATCGGGGTGCATAGGTTCTTTTGGATTGGTGTTTCAGGGTTCTTAGGATATACTCCAAATAGTGGAATTGCTGGGTCAAAAGTCACATCCATTTTTTGTTTTCTTAGAAAATTCCATACTGCTTTCCATAGTGGTTGTACCAGTCTGCAATCCCACCAACAGTGAACTAGAGTCCCCTTTTCCCCACAATCTCTCCAACACTTGTTCTTTGTTTCTTTGTTCATGGTAGCCATTCTGACTGGTGTTAAGTGGTATCTCCTTGTGCTTTTGATTTGCATCTCTCTGATAGCTAGTGATATCGAGCATCTTTTCATATGTCTCTGGATCCTCTGTATGTCCTCCTTGGTGAAGTGTCTGTTCAAGACCTTTGCCCATTTNATTTCTAAATTGCTTTGGGTAGTATGGACATTTTGATGATGTTAATTCTTCCAATCCATGAACACGGTATATGTTTCCATTTGTGTCATCCTTGATTTCTGTCTTCAGTGTTGTGTAGCTTTCTGCATACAGGTCTTTAACCTTCTTGGTTAGGTTTATGCCCAGATATTTTATTTTTCTTTTTGGTATATTGAATGGGATTTTTTTCCTTGATTTCTGCTTCTGCTATTTCATTGTTGGTATACAAAACTGCCTTTGATTTCTGGATATTGACTTTGTATCCCGCTGTTTTGCCAAATTCATTTATTAGTTCAAGCAGTTTTTTGGTAGAGTCTATAGGATTTTCCATGTACACTATCATGTCATCTGCAAACAATACCAGTTTTGTTTTCTCCTTTCCGATTTGGATGACTTTTATTTCCTTATCTTGTCTGATTGCTGTAGCTACAACTTCCAATACTATATTGAATAGAAGTGGTAAAAGTGGACAAACTTGTCTTCTTCCTGATATTAGTGGACAAGCTTTTACTTTTTGCCCATTAAGTATGATGTTGGCTGCAGTTCTTTCATATATGTCCTTTATTATATTGAGGAATGCTCCCTCTATTCCCACTTTGCTGAGTACCTTTATCATAAGTGGGTGTTGTACCTTATCAAAAGCTTTGTCCGCATCTATTGATATGATCATGTGGTTTTTGTGATTGCTTTTGTTTATGTGGTGTATTACATTTACTGATTTACAAATATTAAACTATCCATGCATCCCTGGGATGAATCCCACTTGATCCTGGTGTATGGTCTTTTTGATGTATTGTTGGATGTGATTTGCTAATATTTTATTGAGGTTTTAGCATTTATGTTCATCAGTGATATTGGCCAGAAGTTTTCTTTCTTTGTTGTGTCTCTATCTGGTTTTGGAATTAGGATGATGCTGGCTTCATAAAAAGAGTTGGGGAGTTTCCCATCATTTTGGATTTTTTGCAATAGTCTGTGAAGAATCGGATTTAGTTCTTCCTTAAAAGCTTTGTAGAATTCTCCTGTGAAACCATCTGGTCCAAGGCTTTTGTGCAACGGGAGTTTTTTTTATTACTTCTTCAATTTCATCTACTGTTATTGGCCTGTTCAGGTTTTCTGCTTCTTTTTCATTGAGTTTTGGAAGATTATATTTTTCTAGAAATTTGTCCATTTCATCTAGGTTTTCAAATTTCTTGGCATACAGCTCTGCATAGTAATTTCTTAAAATCCCTTCTATTTCTGAGGTATCAGTTGTAATCTCTCCTCTTTCATTTCTGATTTTGTTTATTTGGGTCCTCTCTCTTTTTTTCTTGATGAGGCTACCTAAAGGTTGATGTATTTTTTTTATCTTTTCAAAAAACCAACTCCTGAATTCATTGATCCTTAGAATTGTGCTTTTAGTCTTTATGTCATTTAATTCTCCTCTGATCTTGGTTATTTCCTTCCTTCTACTTGCTCTGGGCTGTCTCTGTTGTTGTTCCTCGAGTTCTTGGAGGCGCTGGGTTATGTTGTTTGTTTGAAATGTTTCTATTTTCTTTAGGTAAGCCTGTATTGCTATGAACTTCCCTCTCAGGACTGCCTTCACTGTGTCCCATAAGTTTTGGATTGTTGTGAGTTCACTTTCATTTGTTTCCAGAAATTTTTTATTTCTTCCCTGATTTCAATCTTGACCCATTCGTTGTTTAATAGCATACCATTCAGTCTCCATGTTTGTGGGTGTTTTTGTTTTTTCCCTGTTGGGTTAGTTTCCAATTTCAGTCCCTTGTGATCAGAGAAAATGCTTGGTATGATTTCTATTTTCCTGAATTTGTGGAGGCTCATTTTGTGTCCTGTCATATGGTCTATCTTTGAAAATGTTCCATGTGCATTTGAAAAGAATGTGTATTTAGCTTCTTTGGGATGGAGGGCTCTATATATATCAATTTAGGTCCATTTCATCTAGGGTGTCATTTAATGCTGCAATATCTTTGTTGATACTTTGTTTGGAAGATTTGTCCATTTTAGACAGTGGGGTGTTAAAACCCCCTACTATAATTGTGTTGCTGTCAGTATCTTTCTTGAGGTCCTCCAGAATTTTCTTTATGTATTTGGGTGCTCCTTTGTTGGGTGCATATATATTTATGATGTTAATGTCTTCTTGGTGGATTCTTCCCTTGAGTATTATGAGGTGACCTTCTGGGTCTGTCTTTATGGCCCTGTTTTTGTAGTCTATTTTGTCTGATATGAGAATTCCTATCCCGGCTTTTTTTCTTGTCCATTTGCTTGGAAAATTTGTTTCCATCCTTTCACTTTTATTCTGTGGTCATCTTTTGACCTGAGGTGGGTCTCTTGTAGGCAGTATATGTGTGGATCACACTTTCTTAACCATTCAGCTATTCTATGTCTCTTAATTGGTGCATTTAATCCATTTACGATTAAGGCTATTATTGAAAGGTACTTATTCATTGCCATTTGTGTGCCTGTGTTCCTCTCTACCTCTCTCTTTTCCTTCCTTTCCTTAAAGCAGCCCTTTTAGTAATTTTTGTAGAGCTGGTTTGGTGGAGGCGTATTCTTTTAGACTTCTTTCGTCCTGGAAGCTCTTTATTTGGCCTTCTATCTTGATTGAGAACTTGCTGTGTACAATAGCCTTGGTTGTAGGCCTCTGTTTCTCATTACTTGGAATATTTCTTGTCATTCTCTTCTTGCTTGGAATGTTTCCATTGAGAAGTCATTAGCCAACCTTATTGGGACCCCCTTGTATGTTACTTCATTTTTCTCCCTTTCTGCCTTTAGGATTTTCTCTTTGTCTTGGAGTTTTGCCATTTTAATGATGATGTGTCTTGCAGTGGGCCTCTTTGGGTTCTACCTGCTGGGGACTCTCTGAGATTCCTAGATCTGTGTGACTTTATCTCTCCTCAATTTAGGAAAATTTTCTGTTATTACTCTCTCAAGTAGGTTTCTATCCCTTGTTCTTCTTCTCCTTCTGGTATTCCTATTATTCAGATATTATTATGATTCATGTTGTCTTCCATTTCTCTGAAATTCTCCTCACTTTTTCTGAGTCTCTTTTCCACTACTTGGCCCATCTGCGAGATTCTTTCTATCCCGTCTTTGATCTCACTTATACGATCTTCCGCCATATTGATTCTCTTCTTCATACCTTCTACTGTGTTCTTCAGTTCAGAAATTATATTCTTCATTTCCTCTTGGCCTTTACTGATGGTTTCTATTTCCTTTTTCATGTTGGTATAGTTTGCAGAGAGTTCATTGTAGCTCCCCTGTAGTTTCTGGTAGCTCGTTGTAAGCTCTTTGAATTTCCTGATAACCAGTGCTTTGAATTCAATATCTGATAGTTGGCTTGCCTCTATTTCATCTAACTTTCTTTCTGAGACTTCCTCCTTTTCTTTCATTTGGGGATTGTTTCTTTGTCTTCCCATTGTTTGTGTTGTTCTTCTTGTTGGCCCCAGCTTCTTAAAGTGATCTGTTCTTGTTCCCTGGGTTTATGGTGTGAACTTCTGTGGTAGGATACCTGTGAAATTCAGTGGTGCAGTCTCCTGCAGTTTTCTTGGTGTTCTCCACTTCCACCACTCCTCTTGTTGGTTTCCAGCTGGTCAAACCTTTTCTTCTGGTCTCACTAGCTGCAACAGCCTGAGGGACTATTAGTGTGGCCTTTCTCTCCTCTTGGTGAAATTAGCTGGTCTCGCCAGTGCCCTCTCAAGATCCAGACTGGCACTGTTCTCCTGCACCCCACTGAGAGCTTCCAGCCCTGGCGTGGCGTGAGGGTGTGCGTTCCCCGCCAGGCTTTCCTGGTCTCGCAGGCTTGGGCTTGGACTTTTCCCAGTGCTATGGCTGCACACACAGGGTGACTCACAATTCTTCCATGCCTGCAGCCACAGCCTGACTCCTGGTGCTTCTCAATCTGAGCCCAGCTGGGTAGGGATGGAGCTGGCAACTGGTGCTCTTCCAGGGGCCTTGCCAGTAGCCCACAGCTCCCTGAGACTGTGGGCACACCAGCTCAAGTCCTGCGCTCTCAGTTCCCCACACCAGCAACAACAGCCTGACTCCTGGTGCTTCTCAGTCTGTGGCCAGCTGGGTAAAGATGGAGCGGTGACTGGCTCTCTTCCAGGGGCCCTGCCAGTAACCCGAAGCTCCCCAAGACTTTGGGAGCGCCGGCTCAGGCTACTGGGAAAGCAGGGGTGACTCAGTCCCACAAGCCGGAAACCACAGCCTGACTCCACGGGTTATCAGAGCTCTCTAGTTTGCTGCCCAATGCCCACTCCTCTCTCTGCCACTACAGGCAAACCAATCTCTCCTGGTGTTTTCCAATCTGTGTCCTTCTGGTTAGAGAGGGTGCCGGTGACTAATTCTCTCCCCGGGTTGTTGTTGCCCACCCTCGGCTCTCAGAGATTGCGGTGGCTTGGCCAGGGCCCTGGCGCGGCCTGGAGGAGGGCCTGTAGCCTCTGCGCTGTTCCCTCGTACCTTGTTGATCTGTGGTCGTCTCCTCTCCTCAGCCTCTGGTCATTCAGTGTCCACTACACTTTCTGGGGTCCTGCCTTCCTATATGCTGGGTCCCTGTTGGGTATTTGCTGCGCTCCTCTGCAGATCAGCCCGGTTTTTCTCCGGCACGTGGAGGGAAGCGAAATCCTTTGTCCTACTCTGCCGCCATCTTCCTCCTTCTCCGAGATATTTTCTGATGTAGTTCATTGGGAGATGGGAGTTAGATTTATTAACCTATTGAAACAGAAATTACACAGGGTCAATTTACCAACACTCATGAAACTTCACACATTGGGAATGCTATTCATTAAAGCATAACTCCTCCTCTAATTAAAAAAAAAAAACTTTTAAGATACTAAAGAAAGGCAGCTCTATGTAGATTTAGTCTTGTCCCATCTTCTTCTCTGGCATGGCAGAAGCCTTGAAGTTGGCGGTCCAAGTTCCCAGTGTGTATTCATGGTCCCAGAGGGAGCAACATGGGTCTCCTTTTCAAGGAATTGTGTTTGTCTCTTTAGGCCTTCTTAGGGTTTCCTTGAAGTACAGCTGTAAGATGCTTGCCTTTGTTTTGCCTATCTCAGAAGTCTCAGGATAGAAAAGCACCTAAGCAAATTGCATTCACTAAAAAACTTTGAAAGGCTAACGAGCAATTTGATGTCTCAGTACCTGTTTAAGTACTTTATGCATTTATTTTTAATTAATTATAAGGAGCCAGGTGGAATATTTCCCTCTTACTCAGCCTCTTTTTTTGATTCAAGTCGTCAGTTGGTTGAATGAGGCCCACATACATTGAGGAGGGTAATCTGCTCATTCAGTCTATTGATTCAAATGTTTTTCTTAACTTTGCCAGAAAATTTTTATATTTTATTTATCTTATTTTTCCAACATACTTTACATTTATTCTTTTATTGTATTTTTCCATTACTGTATACCCCACCTGTACCTCCTTATCCCCTGCAGTCAGCACACTGTTGTCCATGTCATTGGGTCCTTTTTCCTTTTTGCTCAATCCCTCCACATCTTAATACCATATCCAGAGCTGTCAACCTACTCTACTATAAGTCTATCTACATTTTGCATATTAATTCATTTTTTCATTAGATTCCACAAAAGAGTAAAATCCTATGATATTTGTCTTTTTCTGACTGACTTATTTCACTTAGCATAATGTTTTCCAGATCTATCCATGCTGTCACAAAGTGTAGAATTTTCTTCTTTTTTATGGGTGAGTAGTATTCCACGATGTAAATGTCCCATAGATATTGTTCATACTCATCAACTGATGGACTTGATTTGCTTCCATATCTTGGATAATGTAAATAACACTGCTATGAACATAAAGCTGCTTTTATTCTCTCTGATTGGTGTTTCAGGATTCCTAGAATATATTCCCAGAAGTGGGGTTGATAGATCAAACAGTAGTTCAATTTTTAATTTGTGTTTCTTTTTTATAAACATTTTATTGATTGTGCTGCTACAGTTGTATCAGTCTTCCACTTTTTCCCACCACAACCAGTACGCCCACCTTTGTTCATGTCCATAGGTCATGTGTATAAATTCTTGGCTATTCCATTTCCTATACTATATTTTACATACCCATGGCTATTCTGTAACTACCTATTTGTACTTCTTAATCCCCTCACCTCTTCACCCATTTCCCCAAACATCCCTCCCATATAGTAACCATCAAAATGCTCTCCATATCCATGATTCTGTATCTGTTCTTGTTTGTTTAGTTTTCTTTTGGATTCAATTGTTGATAGTATGTATTTTGTTGCCATTTTTTTATTTTTATTTTTATTTTTTACATTCTTTTTTAAATTTAATTCTTCTTCAAGTACAGTTTTCTGTCTTATATTCCCAGCCCTGCTCACCCCCACCTAGTGCTTCCCACCTCCCTCCCATTTCCGCCCCCCCACCTTAATTACTGTCCATGTGTCCTTTATACTTGTTCATGTGAGTCCATCCCCTTTTCCCCTATGATTCTCTCCCCTCTGGACCCTGTCAGCCTGTTCCGTATTTGAGTGTCATTGGTCATATTTTGCTTGTTTGTTTGTTTTGTTGTTTAGATTCCTGTTAAAGGTGACATCATATGGTATTTGTCTTTCACTGCCTGGCATATTTCGCTCAGCATAAAGCTTTCCAGTTTCATCCATGATGTTGCAAAGGGTAGGAGCTCCTTCATCCTTTCTGCAGCATAGAATTCCATTGTGTAAATGTACCATAGCTTTTTTTTCCCAGTCATTTACCAATGGGCATCTAGGTTGCTTACAACTCTTGGCTATCGTGAATCGTGCTGCTATGAACATCAGGGTGCATAGGTTGTTTTGGATTGGTGTTTCAGGCTTCTTAGGATATACTCCTAATAGTAGAATTGCTGGGTCAGTTGTGATTTTATTGTTCAGAGTTTTGATCTTCTTTTTCTTAAATAAGTCTCCATAACATTTCATATAATAATGTTTTGGTGGTGGTGAATTCCTTCAGTTTTTTCTTGTCTGGGAAACCCTGTATCTGCTCTTCAATTCTAAATTATAGCTTTTCTGGGTAGTGCAATCATGGCTGTAGGTCCCTGTTTTTCATGACTTTGAATATTTCTTGCCAATTCCTTGTAGCCTGCACATTTTCTTTTGAGAAACTGACTGATAACATTTTAGAAATGTCCCTAGTACCTGATTTTCTCTTGTTGCTTTTAAGATTCTCTCTTTATCTTTAACCTTTGGCCTTTTAATTATGATGCATCTTAGTGTTGACCTGTTTATATCCATCTTGTCTGGGACTCTGTGCTTCTTGAACTTGTGTGTTTATTTCCTTCACCAAATCAGGGAAGTTCTCTTTCATAATTTTTTTCAAATAAATTTCTAATTTCTTGCTCTCTCTCTCTCTTCTCCTTATGATTCAAATGTTGGTTCTCTTGTCCCAAGGGCTTCTTACAATACCCTCACTTTTTTCATCTGTTTTTTCTTGTTGCTCTGCTTGGTTGTTTTTTGTTTCCTTATGTTCTACATCATTGATTTCATCCTCAGCTTCATCCACTCTACTGATGATTCTCTGTAAAGTGTTCATTTCAATTAGTATATCTTTCATTTCTGCCTGATTCTTTTTATGCTGTTGAAGCTTGAGCACGCTTATAACCAGTATTTTTAATTCTGTATCTGAAAGATTGGTCATTTCCACTCCGTTTAGTTTTTTTTTCTGGAGTTTTGATCAGATCTTTCATTTGGGCCATATTTCTTTGTCTCTTCATTTTGGCAGCCTCCCTGTTTGTTTCTATGTATTAGTAGAACTGCTATGACCTCCTATCTTGGTGGCAGGGCCTATATGTTCCAGTAGCACAGCCTTCCCTGTCACCAAACTTGGTTCTCAAGTTGTTCCCTCTTTGTGAACTGAGTACACCTCTTCTTGTATATTTGAGTCCTGTTTGCTGTTGGCAGTTCTATGGGAAGGATTTACCCAAGCCAGTCACCTACAAGGGCTGGTTGTGATCCCTGACCTCCAACCTCAGCCTTCCATAGAGGATCAGCTGTGCCAGGGCACGTTGGTTGTACTCCAACATGATGTGTAACTGTCCTTGGGTGTGCAGGCTCTGGGGTTTCCTTGGTTGTGCAGATCAGTGTCAACAACCACCTGTGTTCTGTCCAGGGCCACCCAGCATGAGATACAAAGTAATCTTCAGATGACTGCTACTTGTGTTGAGCTTGTAGTTTCTTAGGTGGAACCAAACTGTGATCCAAAGCTGGGTACGGCTCATGCCAGTACTGGAGCCACTTAACCAGAGGTACAGTGCTGGAGGATGGCTCATAAGTTGGGTGAGGTGGAGCCTCAGATAAATGCCAGGGCAGGGCAAACAGTGTAAGCCAGGTTGATGGAGTCTTAGATATGGCTCTCACCTGCCAGTTCTTTGGCTGTGTCGGGGAGAGGCTAAAAAAATACACAGTAGCCCTGGCTGGTGTAGCTCAGTGGATTTAGTGCGAGCCTGCAAACCACACGATCACAGTTCGATTCCCAGTCAGGGCTCATGCCTGGGTTGCAGGCCAGTTCCCAGCGGAGGACTCAGGAGAGACAACCATACATTGATATTTCTTTCCTTCTCTCCTTCCCTTCCCCTCTAAAGATAAATAAAATAAACAAAATCTTAAAAAATGTCAAAAAATACACAGTAGCCTCTGCCTACCTTTCTTTCTGAGAGAGAAAGCTGTCAAACAGTTGTTTGACAGCTCTCTCTCTGTTGCCAGACAACTAAGTTCCTCCACATACGCCACTGGTGCCTTTTAAGCTACTACTCCAGTGGCTTTGGAGCAAAGCTGAGTAAGTTCAGCATGAGCCTTTTAAGAGGAACTACCAGGGAGTCCAGTAGTTTTTGTAGAATAGATGCACTTAGCCATATGCAAGAGTAAATGTGAAATAAAAAATGACTGTTAATTGACTTTTATGCAATTGTGCAATATAAAGGTGGAGATTATGGTGAAATAAGAAGATAGAGGCCATTTTCAATTTTTGAGGTATTTCCACACTGCTTTCCACAGTGGCTATACCAATCTCTATTCATACCAACAATGCAGAAGGGCTCTGCTCTCTTCACATCCTCTCCAGCACTTGTTGTTTGTTGATTTATTCATAGGCCATTCTGACCAGTGTGAGGTGACATCTCACTGTGGTTTTAATTTGCATTTCTCCGGTGATTAGTTACATTGAACATCTTTTCATATGTATATTTTCCATCTTTATGACCTGTTTGTTTTTATGCTGTTGAGATTTATAAGTTCTTTATCAATTTTGGATATTAACCTCTTTTTTAAAGGTTTTATTTATTTATTTTTAGAGAAAAAGTGAGGGAAGGGAGAAAAAGAGAGAGAAACATCAACGTGTTGTTGCTTCTCATGCATCCTCTACTAGGGACCTAGCCCTCAACCCAGGCATGTGCCCTGACTGGGAACTGAACCAGCTACCCTTTGGTCCACAGGATGGCATGTCTGACATTTTACTAGCATGTTTACTTCAAAGATTTTTATGGTTTCAGGTCTAACATTTAAGTCTTTAATTCATTTTGAATTTATTCTTGTGTGTGTCATAAAAAGATGGTCTAGTTTCATTTTTCTGCACATATTTCTCTAATTATTAGATCTTCTAGTCAGAAAATCAACAAGAAGACAGTGGCTTTAAATGACACATTAGATCTAATGTATTTAATTGATATCTACAGAGTAATGGATAGATCTTCCAGACAGAAAATCAACAAGGAAATAGTCACCTTAAATGACATACTAGATCTAATGGATTTAATTTAATCTACAAAGTATTTCATTGCAAAGGTGCAGAATATACACCCTTTATAAATGCAAATAGAATGTCTTCTAGGTTTGACCACATGTCAGGACACAAAAAGAGTCTCAATAAATTTATAAAGATTGAAATCATATCAAGCATCTCCTCTCACCACAATGCTATGAAACTAAAAATTAATTATAAGAAGAAAACTAAAAAACATATAAAGGTATGAAAGCTAAATAATATGTTGTTAAACAATGAATGGGTCGACAATGAAATTAAGGATAAAATTTATTCCCTGAAACAAGTGAAAATAAGAACACAACAACCCCAAATCTGTGGGATATAGGGAAAGCAATCCAAAGAGGAAAATTTATAACATTACAGGTCTATCTCAAGAAAGAAGAAAAAGCTTAAACAAACACTCTAACTTTACACTTAAAGGAACTTGAAGAAGAACAAAAAAATCCAAAGTGTGCGGAAGGAAATAATAAAGATCAGAGCAGAAATAAATGAAATAGAGTCTAAAAAAAATATGAGAGGTCAATGATTACAAGAGCTAGTTCTTTGAAAAAATGTGATTGACACACCTCTAAACAAACTCTTCAAGAAAAAAAGAGAGAAAACCTAAATCAATAAAATCATAAATGAAAGAGGAGAAAGAACAACTGAAAGTAAAGTAATACAAAATGCCATAAGAAAATATTGTGAAAAGCTATACACCAATAATTGTACAACCTGGATGAAATGGATAAATTCCTAGCAATATACAATCTGCCAAAACTAATTCAGGAAGAATCAGAGAATCTGAATAAACAGATTAGACCTAATGAAATTGAAACAATACAACACACCTGAACATGGTGTTGGGAAAATATCTGCAAAATAAGATTTTTTAATGAATGGTTTCATTTCATTCAAGCTAAAATTTTTAGTATAATCTTTTCTTTTTTTAATTTTCTCCCTCTCCTGCTCTTTTCCCACTGTATTACCTCTCATTGAATTCTTCCCCACCAACCTGTGTAAACCCCATGGTATATAGCTTATGTACTTTTCTCCAGCTCTTTGTAATAATAAAAATGTTACATGTATGTATATATGTGTATGTATACATACATACTAATGTGCTGACATATATATGGGAAAGCAGCACTTTTGTTTGCTTAAAAAATGAATTGTATTGCAAAAACCTATCTAAATTTTACATTTTTCTCCCAATATTTTGGAAAAACAACACAAAATTAATGTAAAGAAATTAATGTATGCATAATTCATTCAGCAATGTCTTTGTGATGACCACTAAATATTTCCAGTAATTTACCCTTAACAGAAGGAAGTTATAAATATCCTTTAAAACAAAAGCAAGCAAGCCAACAAAAACACAATAAGTAGTGGTGTTGACTTTTAATATTCCACCTGGGAATAGTGGCCCTGAGTTTAGAGAGCCTTAAACAAATAGTGATTTTTGTGCATGTCTCTCCTCTTTGCTAAGGACAACAGCTCTATCCTATTTAGCTGCCTGATTGCATAACAGAGAGCTCTATTGCTCTCTTGTGCTAATTAAACACCAACTGATTAAAAGAACATCTATGCATATATGCTTAGCCCGTGGACACAGACAATGATGTGGTGAAGGCGAGAGCAGGGGACACAGGGTGGAGGGGGAAAAGAGGGAAAATGGGGGGCATCTGTAATAGTGCAACAATAAAAAGGAAGGTTCTCTTGATCCCTAAAACAGACTAGCATTTTTCCCATTTAATTCCCTTCCCCTCCCTGCACTTTTCCTCGTGATTCTGTCTCTTCTCAGTCCCAGGTCTACCAAATATATCTAAGCCACTTGATTAAAATGAAGATTCCTGGGACCCTACTGAATCAAGCAGTGGACATGAGACTCAAACACCTACTTTTACCACAAACCCCGCAAAGTGGATACAGCTTCAACACATACCCGAAGGATTTCTCAGGAGAAAACAATTGAAAAGGTTCATGGGACAGGGAGTGTGAAATAGAACCATGTAAAAGCATTCACTACCTTGATCGGAAATCACTCTAGTGCCAACAAAAATGAACTAAAACCCCAAATATCGTATCATTCTATCAAATACCATGCTGGAGCTCATGGAAAGATTTCACTTTATTCAGTGCTCCCATGACCTGACACTTCAAGTTGTTCCTTGTGCTGTGGGTTTTCTAAAAGCATCTTCACTGAACGACATAGGACCCAAACTCCATAAACTCTGCAGGAGTGATCCAGATCTGTTTGAAACTGCTCAGAGAGGTCATGATGGATGCATGTATCCACACAGAGAAACATCAGGAGAAGCTGTGATATTGATGGGACTACCTCTGGAAGCCAGCTCTTTCAAGTCTTTCCTCGAGCTCAGGGAAGAGAGTGGTGCCTCCAGACAGTATAATTTCTACAAAGAGATTCTTCTGGATGTCTGTGTCACACTTCATAATGCTTCTGGCAACCATATTTGAGAGTTCTGGGTTGTGGATGCCCAGCTGGTGAGGTGTGAAAAGAATCTCAGGCACCTGGTGCAGCTAGTCCCCAATGTTGAAAACATTCCTCTCTGGCAGTTGGTATTTTCTTAAGACCTTCTCTGGCTTCTTATATAGCTCTTTCCCTGGATCCAAGGCCACATAGCACAGCTGCTTTTTGATGTCATTGACTAAGTCCTTGTTGAGTATGTAAGGGAAACTACTCCCACTAGCAAGGAGTAGCTATATGAGGTGCTCTGTAAGGTCCCTCCATGTCACATGGAGCTTAGTAACAGAATGAGGCAGGGAGTAACCCTTAAATATGGGGACAGTGCAAGTGACTCTTTCCCCACTGTGCACCACAAGGCCCATGACAGAGGCAGAGGCATAAAGTGCCACTACTGCATGGTTGGACAGGTAGAAGGCAGGCACACTGAAGGTCTCAAACATTACTTCCACCATCTTCTTTCGAGTCTTTCTTGGGTTCAAGGAGGGCTCAGCCATGAGTACAGACTGTTGACAGCATTTTACTCCCAGTTCCCACTCAAAGATATATTTCCAGTGTTTCTCCATGTCATGTCATCCCATTACCAGTCCATGCTCAATGGGGTAGTGCATATGCAAAGCTTCATGCCTGTATAGGAAGTTTCCCCCCACAACATACTTTTTCTGAAAGGTTTTTTTTAAAGCATGTTAAATTGAGGATACCTCACAACAGAGCTGTTGACATGATGGGGTGCAGTCTCTCTAGACAGGTCTGCCTTGCAGAGTCCTGATCCATTGTTAAAAATTACAGCTGGGATGTTTCATATGTATAGGTTGAATATGTCCACAGAATGTTCTTCTGAACTTCACCAAAATAAAGAACACTGGATCACTGGGTGAAACAATAGGCACCTCTGGAAGTTATAAAGCCACAGGATGCCAAAGTTCTCAAGTTGTTATTCAGGTGAGGCTAACTGGCTATCCCAAATACCCCAGAACATCCCAACCTCAACCCATGAATCTTGTTTTAAGGCAACCCAGGGCCTGCAGAGGGTATTTTACTGATGATTATCTCTATGTAATAATGTAGTCAAGGCCACAATTGTCCTCAGACAACATCAGAGGGATTTCAAGGGGTGGAGTTTCTGAGTGTCTAAGATACTTGTACTGCTAATGTGAAACAGAGGTAGACAAACTATATCTATGGCTAGCTTTGATAACTCTGTAAACCTGAAGCAAAATTCTAACCTGAAAAGCAAGTGAGTAAGCCTAGCTGTGGACCTGTCAAAAGCAAACAACAGCCCCCCCCCCCAAAAAAAAATCTGGCTTCTATGCTCAGGTAAACTGCTCTTTGTGGGATAACAAAAATACCCTTCCACCCTGGCTGGTGTGGCTTAGTGGATTGAGCACCAGACTGCAAACCAAGGGGTAGTGTGTTGGATTCTCAGTCAAGACACATGTCTGGTTTGCAGGCAAGGTCCTAGTGCAGGGCATGTAAGAGGCAACAACACATTGATGCTTCTCTCCCTCCTTTTCTCCCTCCCTTACCCTCTGTCTAAAAATAAATAATAAAATCATAAAAATATACCTTTCCTTTGCTACAGGGAGGAACTAACCATCAGACAGGTTCAAATTAGAAACAAGATGCCTGTAATCCAGTTCTGGAGGTACTTATATTTATTTTCTTATTTTTAATAGCTTTATTGAGATGAAATTCACACATAGTACATTCACCCATTTATAGTATACATTTCTAAAATTTTCAGCATATTCACTAATATGAGCAAACATCACAACAGTTTAGAACATTTTCTTCACCTCAAAAATAAACCTTATTCTCTATCTGTCACCCTTTTCAGACTGCCTTCTTATGAGCCCTAAATACCATTAATATGTCTTTTCCTCTCTAGACCTATTTTCTCTTCCTTTTTAATATAAATGGAATCATAATATGTGGCCTTATGTAGCTGGCTTCATTTATTTAGCATATTGGCTTCAAGATTATTTCATTGTTTGGATGTAATGCATTTTGTTTATCTGTTCTACAGTTTACCAAGGTTCACATTATTGATTTATAATCTCTATTTATTTCTGTGAGACTGGCAGTGATATCCTCTCTACTTTTTTAAACTGTTTAAAAGACACGGCTTTAGGTTTTATTGATTTCTTTATTATTTTTCTATTCTCAATTTCAATAATTTCTGCATTATTTTCTTATGATTTCATTCCTTCTGTTTCTTTAGTTTACTCTTCTTTTTTCTAGTGTGATAAATTAAAAGGTTAGGGTAGAGATGAAATCTTTCTACTTTTTCTGATGCAGATTGAGACAGTTTATTTTACTTGTCAATTTGGAAACTCTATTTTGCCCAGTTGTTATGTCAAACACTAGTCTAGCTGTTACTGTGATAGAATTTTGTAGATACTATTAACATTTAAAATATTTGACTTAAGTAAAGGAGATTAACATCCATAATCTGGGTGAGCCTCATTCAACCAACTGAAGGCATTTAGAGCAAAAACTAAAGTTTCCTGGAAGAGAAGGATTTCTATCTCAAGACTATAACACAGAAAACTTGCTTGAGTTTCCAGCTTGATGCCCTGATCTATAGATTTGCAATTTTAGACTGCAACATTAGGACGGTTTAATTTATGTGGCAACTTGACTAAGAGAAGCTGAACTACCTTGTAGAACATAATTTCTAAGTGGGTAATGAGTGTTTATGTAGTAGACATTAGCATTAGAATCAGTAGATTGAGTAAAGATCAGCCTCACCAATGCAACTGGGCATTACTCAAAATGTGAAGCCCTTAATTATAGAACAAGAGGACAGGAAGGCCAAATTTACTCTCTGAAAATACATGTCCCCAAGACACCCATCTTCTTCCATTTTTGAACATCAGTTATGGGCACTCCTGCTTCTTGGTCCTTGAGACTTAAGTCAGGACTTTCACCATGGACTCCCCTGGTTCTCAGGTATTTGAGTGGACTGGAACTATACCATTAGCTTTCCTAAGCCTACAGGTTACAGATGACAGTTGATAGGACACCGCAGTGGCCATAAATACATTAAAAAATCCCTCAAGACAAATCTTTGTCTATATCTCTATTTCTCTGTCTTCTTGATTTTGTTTCTTTGTAGAACTTGGACTAATAAAAACATCAATTCAATTTTTTGCACCTTTTTCTGAGGAATACTTAATGTACAAAAATGCATATATTTAATGTATACATTTGATGAATTTGGTCTCATGTATACACCTGTGATATCATTACCACAATCAAAGTAAAATCATATTCATCACCTTCAAAAGATTTAGCGTCTTCTTCTTTCTTGTGTGTATGGCTGCATGTTGTGTGCATGCATGTGTGTGTTAAGAACACTCAGCATGAGGTCTACCCTCTTAAATAAGTTTTTAAGTGCACAGTATAGTACTGTTAATTATAGGCACTATGTTGTACAGAAGATCTCTAGAATGTATTCAGCTTGTAATGCTGTGACTTTATATCCTTTGAACAATAATGTTCCATTTATACTGTGTGGATGATTTTAATAATCAAATCACAAATGAGGACAGCAAGCAAGCTAGAAAAAAACAAAAAATATAAAACATACAAAGAGGCAGTACATATCTTTTTACAACAAAATGACTTCAAATATACATGGATTAATCATCCAACCAAAAGTGGCAAAAGGGATAAAGAAGCAAGATCCACCCCACAAAAAACTACAAGTGTTTCAGTTTAGCTTTAAGGATACACATAGATAGAAAGTAAAGAAAGAAAAAAACATATTCCATATAAGTGGTGGCAAAAAAGCTGAAGATATTATATTTATATATATATATATATAGTCAAAAATTGTCACAAGACAAAGAAGATCATTATATAATGATGAAGTGTCAATTCATCAGGAATATAAAACAATTATAATTATACATACATGCAACTTCAGAGCACCTAAGTACATTAAGTAAGTACAGGTATCCTGAGAACTGAAGGGCAAAATAGAGAGCAATACAATAGTAGTAGGACATTTCATTATTCCACTATCAACAATGGGTAGAATATACAGACAGAAAATCAGTAGGTAAATGGTGAACCTGAACAAGACTATAGAGCAAATGGCCTTAACAAACATATATAAAACACTGCATTCAACAATAGTAGAATACATACCCTTGTCAAGCATAAATGGAATATTCAAGATAGATCATGTTAGACCAAAACAAGTCTTAACAAATTTAATATTTAAAATACATCAAATATTTTTTTCTGATTACAATGGCATAAAACTAGAAATCAGGAGGGAAATTGGAACATTTAAAAATATGTTGAAATTAAACAAGGGTATAGATTGTAAATGCATCCCCAAAATCATATGTTGGAACCAAATACCCAATATGATGTTATTTGGAGCTAGAGCCTTTAGGAAGTGATTGGGTCTTGGGGGGGGGTCCTTTTGAATGGAATAATGGGGCCCCAGAAAGCTCCCTTGCACATTCTACCATGTTAGATTACAGTGGACAGACAGCCATTTTATGAATGAGTAAGCAGTTGCCCACCAGACACCAAACTCGTTGGTGCCTTTATCTTGGATTTCCCAGCCTGCAGAACTATGAGAAATAAATGTTTGTTGTTTGTAAACAGTTCCAGTTATGGTATTTTGTTACAGCAACCTTGACAGACTAAGATGAATGTATCCCTGAACACTAATGCATCAAGAAATAAAAAAAATAAATTTAAGAAATCTTGAGACAATTGGAGATGAAAACACAACATGCCAAAATAGATCCAGCAAAAACAGTCTTAAAAGGGGGGCTTATATCTACATTAAGAAAGAATTCCTAGAAGAAAAAAATAGACAAGGAAATTTTAGATAATCCATGCAGAAATATTTTTGCTGATATATGTCTTAGGGCAAGGGAAATAAAGAAAAAATAAACTGGAACTATATCAAATTAAAAAGCTTCTGCATGGCCAAATAAACCATTATTAAAATGCAAAGGGAACCAAACATATGGGACAAAATATTTGTCAAGGATACAGCGGACAAGGGTTTGATCTCCAAAATATATAAAAAACTCACACGATTCCACTCCAAAAATACAAACAATTCTTAAAAGAGGGGCAAAGGACCTGAATAGACACATCTCTAAGGAGGATATACAGAGTGCCTATAGACATATGAAAAGATGCTCAACATCACTAGTCATCAGAGAGATGTAAGTTAAAACTACAATGAGGTATCTCACACCTGCCACAATGTCTATCATTAACAAATCAACAAACAACAAGTGCTGGTAAGGTTGTGGAGAAAAGGGAACCCTAGTGCACTGTTGGTAGGAATGCAGACTGGTGCAGTCACTGTGAAAAATTTCCTCAAAAAACTAAAAATGAAACTGCCTTTTGACCCAGAGATTCCACTGCTGGAATTAAACACTAAGGATTCTGAAACACCAATCCCCAAAAAAACCCTACACACCCCAATATTCATAGCAGCACTATTTACAATAACCAAGTGCTGGAAACAGCCTAAGTGCCCATCAGTAAAGAAGTGGATCAAAACACTATGGTACATTTACACAATGGAATAATATGCAGCAGAAAGAAAGAGGAACTTCTCCCCTTAGGGACAGCATGGATGGAAGTGAAGATCATTTTGCTAAGTGAAATAAGCCAGGCAGTGAAAGACAAATACCATATGATCTCACCTATAAGTGGAACCTAATCAACAAAATAAACAAATGAGAAAAATAGAACCAGAGAGTTGGGAATAAAGACCAAATTGACAGTGGCCAGAGGGGAGAAGATAAGGGAATAAAGGGGGAAAAGGTAAGCCAAAGAATAGGAATAGAGGACTCATGGGCATGGACAATGGGGGGATTGACTGCAGGAGTTGGGGGAATGGGGCAAGGGAGAGCAATGGGAGAAGAGGTGGGACAACCGTAACTTAATGACAATAAAAATTATAAAAGAAATAATAATGGTACATTTACACAATGAATACTATATAGCAGAAAGAAAGAAGGCGCTCCTACCCTTTGTGACAGCATAGATGAACTGAAGAATATTATGCTAAGTGAAATAAGCAAGGAAGTGAAAGACAAATACCATATAGTCTCACCTATATATGGAATTTAATCAACAAACCAAACAAGCAAGCAAAATAGAAGAACAAATTGACCGTGACCAGAGGGGAATAATGGAGGAAACAAGAGGAAGGAGGGGAAGTGCGTATTCAACGAATATGTATGAATGACCCATGCACATGAACAACAGTGTAGGAATTGACTGTGGGAGTGGGATGGTTGGAGGAGGGCAAAGGGGGGAAATTGGGACAACTGTAATGGAATAACAATAAAAAATGATTAAAAATGGAAATCAGGCCCTGGCTGGTGTAGCTCAGTGGATTGAGTGCGGGCCTGTGAACCAGAGGATCGCGGTTCGATTCCCAGTCAGGCCACATGCCTGGGTTGCAGGCCAGTTCCCTGCAGGCCAACTCCCAGCAGGGGACACACCAAAGGCAACCATACATTGATGTTTCTCTCCCTCTCTCCTTTCCCCTCTAAAGATAAATAAATAAATAAAATCTTTTAAAAAAATAGAAATCAGATAGTTCTCAAATGAGTAATCTGACTTTACACTGCAAAGAACTATAAAAGTAAGGACAAACTAAACCCAAATTTAGTAGAAAAAGAAAGTAATAAAAATTAAGGTAGATGTAAATAAAGTAAAAAATAGAAAAACAATGGAATAAGTCAATAAAAATGAGTTATTTTTGAAAAGATACAAAATGAGAAAACTTTAGTTAAGTTAAATTTAAAAAAGTAAAAGACTCAAATAAATAGAATTTCTAATTGGAAAATTTAAAATTAGAAATTTTATTTATTAGGAATTAAATGATTTATTCATTATAAGCTGCTAAGTAAATGTATTAATAAATAATTTAACAAATCATGAATTAAGAAAATAAATTACAAATAATGCAGCAGAAATACAACGATCTTAAGGGAGTACAATGAAAAATTATTTGTCAGCAAACTGGAAAATTTAGAAGAAATGTATAAATTTCTAAAAACATATGACCTACCAAGACAGAATCCATGAATAAATAGAAAATATTAACAGATCAATAATTAGTGTAATAGTTTTTCAATTGTTCTCCACAACCTCCATTTTTAAGAGTGCCTATAGGCTTTAATTTCCCCACATTGTGTTCCAAATAAAGTCAGTTGCTTGTGGAGTATTTAGGAGCTCTATATTTTTCATCTGCTTCTTTCCTATCACTGAGTCAAGGCTCTGGAGTTGGGAGTGAAGACAATGGCATGTTCCTTTCTGAGGGATTCTCCTTCTGTAGATCATAAGCATATAGTGCAGGGAGGAGTATCCTCAGATACTCTGAGCTTGCTTCTCCTTACGTGGAACCACCACTATATGAGCCAGGACAAGGGCAGTGGGGACCCCAGTATTCTCAGTGATTCTGTGCCATGGTTGGACCTCTCTTCCACTGTGTAGGTTGAGGAGGAAAAGGTAAATTAACACCCCTCATTTCCGCCTACTTGTTGCAGCATTAGCAACAGATAACTGAGGGTAGAATAAGAAATTCTGTACCTCTCTGGAAGATAGTCTCTTTTTGGAAAATCTAAGAGCAGAGACCCCTGTTCTTGGCTGAACCAATCTGAAGTTTCTTTCTCACTGCGTTAGGAAGGAAGCAGAAAGGACTAGGTCTCATTTCAAACACCAGAAACTCTCCTTGTTATTACCAAATTCCAGTAGATTTCCTCAGATGAGTGTTTATTTGTTGTATATCCTTAGGACCATTTCCTAGTCCTTAAATGCTTTGTTTTAAAACACTTTTGCCAAATATTCTTGAAGAATGTCTGAAGTGTTACTTTTTCTGTCATGCTGTAAATTCTTCAATCAAATATTGCAAGATGGTATAAACTGGCTACATTACACTACTACCTGTAAATATATTCTTTATTCTTTTGTTTGGTAATATGCCTCTTCCTCCTTTTGGCTCTCTGTATCTTCAATTTTACTGCAATGTGTGTATGTATAAGTTTTAAAATTATTTTTCCTGCTGGATATTCACTTAGTTTTTTTTCACCTGTTAATCGCCATATTTCATCAGTTCTGGAAGGTTCCTAGTTAATTTTCCTCAATATTGTACTTTCCATTTTATTTCTCCTTTGTATTATTCCTCTTAACTATATTTGAATCTCTATTTCAATCCTTAATTAGTCTATTACAGTGACAACTTTTTAAATACTGTTTTCTATATAACTTCTCTTTTCAGATCACTAACATTCAGTGTAGAAATGTAAATTTACAACTAACATATTGGTTTTATATCTAACAGTATTTTATTTATAACATTGATAATTATATTTATCATTTCTCGAAGTCGTGTCTTTCCTTTTCAAAACTGCTTAATTGTTTTCAGTGGTCATATTTTTGTTCATCACACATTTAAATACTGACAAATTACTTAAAGATATACTTTTAAAGTTTTTATTTAATGATTTTGGATAGAGAGCATGGGGGAGAGAGAGTTGGGGAAGAGACAGAGGGAGAAGAAGAGGAAAAAATGAGGGGAGATCAAGAGCGAGAGAAATAGTGAGCAAGCGAGAGAGAGAGAAACATCTTGGTCTGCTGTTCCACTTATTTATGCATTCATTGGTTGATCTGGTATGTGCCCTGACTGGGGAACTGAATTCACAACCTTGGCATATCAAGATGAGGCTCTAACCAATGGCGCTTTCTTGCCATGGCAAGATATTATACTTTTATTTCATACTGTCATATACATTTGCAAATATTGCAGTGTTTTTAGGTCTAATACTAGATTTTTTTTCATTTGACAGTAGCTAACAGATATAGTGGGTGGAATAAAAAAGCCTATTCTGAGAAATATATCCTACATTTATAAATTTAGGAACAAAAATCAATGCACATATATGGCTTACAAATTAGGGAGCTAAATTTTAGTTTAAGGTAGTCCTAGCTTTACAGTATCAAGAGAAAAAGCAAATTCTGTATACTGCAATTCATTTGATACAGACCTCAAAGAGTTTTAACAGGTCAAGGACCTAGAACATTATTTTATAATAAAAATATCACTAGAACATAAGACTCTAGTCTACAATTTATAAGCTATGCATTCATTGATTTTTTAAAAATTTTTGAAATGTTGTTCAATTATAGTTGTCCCCAATTCCATCCCACCCATCCCCACCTCCCACCCACGATTCTACCACCTCTTGGCTTTGACCACGTGCCCTTTATACATGTTCTTTGATGACCCTTCCTCACTTTTCCCCATTATCCCCTCCCCACTCCCCTTTGGTTACTGTCAGTTTGTTCTTAATTTCAATGTCTCTGGTTATATTTTGCTTGTTTGTTTGTTTTGTTGATTAGTCTCCACTTATAGATGAGATCATATGGTATTTCTCTTTAACCACATGGCTATTTAGCATAATGCTCCATCCATGCTGTCCTGATGGGTAGGACTTCGTCCTTTCTTTCTGCTGTGTACTATTGCATTGTGTAAATGTAGCATTGTTTTTTGATCCACTCATTTACTGATGGGCACTTAGGTTGCTCCCAATACTTAGCTATTATAAATAGTACAGATATGGACATTTGGGTGCATAGGTTCTTTTGAATTGGTGTTTCAGGATTCTTATGATATAGTCCCAGCAGTGACAAAAGGCAGTTCACTTTTAGTTTTTTTTGAGGAAATTCCATACTGTGTTCCATAGTGGCTACACCAGTCTTCATCCCCTCCAACAGTGCACTAGGGTCCCCTTATCTCTACAACCTCACTAGGACATATTGTTTGTTGATTTGTTTATGATTGCATTTCTGACTGGTGTGAAGTGGTATCTCATTTTGGTTTTAATTTGCATCTCCCTGATGGCTAATGATGCTGATCAACCTTCCATATGTCTCTGGACCCTCTCTATGTCCTCCTTGAAGAAATGTCTACTCAGGTTCTTTGCCCATTTTGTAATTGGGTTTTTGTCTTCCTGGAGTGCAGTTGTGTGAGTTCTTTATATACTTTGGAGATAAAACTCTTGTCTGTGGGATCAGCTTCTGTACCACCTGATTAGTAGGGAGTGTGGTGGAGATTAAGCAACTGGTTGAATCCCCCTGAGAAATGTGGGGTCAAATCCCTAAGCTAAGATCCACAGCCTAAAGCACCAGAACCCAAAAAGCACGCAGATAACAACTGATGGTGTAAAGCAGCAGGGTCACTCTCTGCCAGAGATGAATGGCTAGAGACACAAAGAGCCATTTAAAGGTCCAACACACAAGTTTTCATTTGCAGCTACTTACCCTGGGCTCTGGCAAAGATGGAAGTAGAGTGGGCTGGAGATACCTGACGAGAGACTGGAGGCAGAGGCTTTGGGGAGAGAGCTTAGAGAGTAGACACCAGGATCCAAGTGCTGAGTCATCCCCCATAAGGCAGCAGCCATCCTGTTCAGTCAGACTGCTCCCCTTGGAGTGGCAGCAGCCTGAGAGGAAACAATAGACCCAACCCCAGGAGAGATTCTTCCCCACTCTATGAGGTTGAAACCTGACTGCTTAGAGCAGATAGACTAGATTAACAACTGAAGGAGACAGCTACAGACACTAGATACCTGGAAGTCTGTAACAGGTTGCCCAAGGTAGGACACAGTCAACATCTGATATTTTCTTTCTGGTGGGTCCAGAAAGAAAAAAACAGTGGTAAACACTAGAAACTACTAAGACAAAATCTACTGTGGTCATCTACATGATTTGTGATATTTTCTTTCCTGCATAGCTTTTTCAACATTCATTTCTTGTCCATCAAGTTTGTGCATATTAAGTCACTAGATTTTATACTATAGTTTATTTCTCCTTTCTTATAATAGTCTTACTCTCTTTACACCTTTAGTAGTGCTGATTCATTTACTGTTGGTAGTGGGATTGTGGTGGGGGGAAGATATTTTTGCAGATGTGGGTTTGTTTCCTAGGCTTTGTGGTTTTGTTTCTGTAACACCTGCACAACTGCATACAAGATGTGGTGGGTAGAGTGACCCTCTCAGTCAACCAGCTGCAGGTAAGGGCCCACCAAAGAATGACCCAGCCATCAAAACCCAATTACATCCAGAAAGCCAACATAAAAGGCATAAATGTTATCTCAAGAGCAACAAGTTCAGGTGATCAAGGAGAGTGTACCACTGAATCTCACATATCTCCTACCATAGAAGTTCATACAAACTCAGGGAATGAAAACACATCAGTTTAAAAAGCATAAGCAAACCAGAAGAGTCTCACACAAAGACATGACCTCCAATTTATTTCTGTTCTTAATTTCATAAGTGTAGTATATGTTTCTCATAATAGGTATTTTCCATTTAATTCACTGCATGTGTCACTTTCTTCAAGGCTCCTAGTTTTATGTGTGACATTCAAATGCTATGTTTCATCCACTGTTTATGATGTTGGCAGTCATTTTTTATGATGTTGGCAGTGGGCTTGTCATATTTGGCCTTTATTATGTTTAGGTATGTTTCCTTAATTCCCACTTTGCTGAAAGTTTTTGTCATAAATGGGTGCTAGATTTTATCAAATGCTTTTTCTGCATTTATTGGTGTGATCTTGTGGTTTTTATCCTTCATTTCATTTATGTGGTAAGTCACATTTATTGATTTTTGAATATTGTATCAAACTTGTACTCCTGAAATAAACACCACTTGATCATGATATATGATCTTTTTTATGTATTGTTGCATTCAGATTGCTAGTATTTTGCTGAGGATATTAGCATCTATGTTTATCAGGGACAGTGGCCTATAGCTTATTTTTTTCTTGTAGTGTCTTTATTTGGTTTTGGAATTATGAAAATGCTGGCCTTATAAATGGACTTGGGAGGCTTTCCTCCTCTTAAATTTTTTGGAATAGTTTGAGAAGGAGAGGTGTTTCTCATAAGATTGGGAACAGGACAGGGATGTCTGCTTTTACCTCTTATTCAACATAGTATTGGAAGTCCTAGCTATAGCAATCAGACAAGAAGAAGAAATAAAAGGCATCCAAATTGGAAAGGAAGAAGTAAACCTCTATTTGCAGATGACTTGGTACTGTGCACAGAGAATCATAAATGTTACACCAAGAAACTACTAGAACTAATCAAGAAATTCATTAAAAATGGCAGATCCAAAATTAATATCCAGAAATCAGTTGTATTTTTATATTCCAATAATGAACTATCAGGAAGAGAAATTAAGAAAATAATACTATTAAAAATTGCTTCAGAAAATAAAGTATCTAGGAATAAATGTAACCAAGGATATAAAGACCTGTACTCAGAAAATTTTAAGACACTGAAGAAAGAAGCTGAAGAAGATACAAATAAATAGAAGCACATACAGCATTCATGAATAAGGAGAATTAACACTATAAAAATGTCCATTCCACCTAAAGCAATCTATAGATCCAATGAAATTCATATCAAGATACCAATATTTCTCAGAACTAGAACAAATATTTCAAAAATTTATATGGAAATACAGAAAGCCCCACGTAGCAAAAGTGATACTGAGAAAGAAGATCAAAGATGGAGGAATCACACAACTAATATCAAACTATATTATGAGGCCATAGTAGGCAAAACAGCATGATACTGGCATAAAAATAGACACATAGATCAATACCACAAAAAGAAAACCCAGGAATAAACCCATATCTTTAATTAGCTATACTTAATTATAGTTCAAAGAGGAAGCATGTATATACCTGGGCTAAAGACAGTTTGTTCAATAAATGGTGTTGGAAAAATTGGACAGATATGTACAAAAAATGAGACTAGACCATCATTTTGTACCACACACGAGAATAAATTCAAAATTGATTAAAGACTTAAATGTTTGACCCCAAACCATAAAAATCCTGGAAGAAAACATAGGCAGTAAAATCTCAGACATTGTTCATAGCAATATTTTACCTGATATATCTCCTCAGGCAAAGGAAACGGGAGAAAAAATAAACAAATTGGACTACATCAAACCAAAAAGTTTTTGAAACAGCAAAAGATACCATCGACAAAATAAAAAGACAATCCACTCACTAAATGGAGTACATATTTGCTGATACATCAAAGGGTTAATATCTAAAATTTATAAAGAATTTATAAAACTCAACACCAAAAATACAATTGAAAAATGGGCAAAGGGTCCTGAATGGTGTGGTTTAGTGGACTGAGTGCTGGCCTCTGAGCCAAAAGATAGCAGATTTGATTCCCAGTCAGGGCACATGCCCAGGTTGCAGGCTAGGTCCAGTTGGGGGTGTGCAAGAGGCAACTGATCGATGTTTCTCTAGCACATCAATGTTTCTCTCCTCTTTTCCCTCCCTTCCTCTCTTCCTAAAAATAAGTAAATAAAAACTTTTTTTTAAAAATGAGCAAAGTACCTGAATAGACATGCCTCCAAAGAAACATATAGATGATCAATAGATATATTGAAAAATATTCAATGCCACTAACCAGCAGAGATACACAAATAAAAACCACAGTGAGACACATTGCACCAGTCAGAATGGCTATCATCAATAAATCAACAGCAACAAGTGCTGGTGCGAATGTAGAGAATGGAGAGCCCTTTTGCACTATTGGTGGTAATGGAGATTGGTGCAGCCACTGTGGAAAGAAGTATGGAAATATCTCAAATACTAAAAATAGAATTGCCTTTTGATCCAGCAATCTCACTTCTGGGAATATATCTGAAGAGAGACAAAACACTAATTTGAAGAACATTAGCACTCTTATGTTTATTGCAGCTTCACAATTGCTGACATATGGAAACAGCCCAAGTTTATATATGTAGATGAGTGGATAAAATATCTACGGGACATTTTCACAATGGAATGCTACTTGGCTGTAAAAAAGAAGAAAGTTGTACCCTTTGTGACAGCATGGATGGACCTGGAGAATATTATGCTAAGTGAAATTAGCTGGTCAGATAAAGGCAAATACCATATGATATCACTCATATGTGGAATCTAATGAACAAAGTGAACTAACAGGCAAAATATAGGCAGACTCATAGATAGCAAGTTGACAATTATGGGGGGGTAGGGAATGGAGAGCTGGAACAAAAAGGAAAAAGGATTCATGGACACAGACAATGGTGACTTCTGAGAGGAGGGGGTATGAGGAGAATCAATGGTAATGAAAAAATACACTAATTTTTAAAAAATGTCTTACCTTATTTGTATCTCCTATTTTCTTCTTGTTTCTGCATATGTTACCAAAGATGAAGGCCGCCAACTACCACAAAATTCACTGGGAAAACATCAGATCTATCGCTCTATTTACCATTCTGGATAGAAGCTTTATGTTTACAGGCTTTTAAAGCTTTTTCCTGCAAGCCTTGCATAAACACACATTAATGCATTATGTTTGGTATTTAAGTTCTATAGATATGTAAACATTATTTATTAAATTTTGCCTTTTATCCTTTCAAATTGATATAACTCCACACTTAATATAAAGAAGATTTTATCCTTGTCATTATAATTCATTGAAAGCCAGTTACATGCTAATATATAATAATGCATCTGAACTCAAGGAACACATTTTGTACTGCCTACGGTATCTCCATCTATTTCCATAAGCCTTTCAGTATCTAACTGATACCGTAATTTACTTTATTTTTATTTTTCTCACTGTAAATATGAAAGAAGATAACAGATATAATAATTGGACCTTATGTCATTAAATAGCTAGTTAAAGGGCATTTTTGGAAGTTTTTGTTTCAGATAAAATAATTTTGTAGGATATCCCCCATAATCTGGATGCCATAAAACTATACTTATTTAATTTGCTGTAATAGAAGCCAACATCTATCCAACGAAAGAAAGGGCATTGTCTTGGACTGATACTATACTTTCCAATATCCCCTTTACAATTTTCAGTTTCATGGGAATTCACCAAGGGTATATTAGGTATAAATTGCCAGGACCATTATTCAAGAAAATGGCTGACTCTCAGAAAGTATCACACAGTTTGTGGCATTATAATTTGCCTTATTCCTAATTTCCTCCCCCAAATCCACAATTGTTTTAAAAACCAACAGGCCACCATCACAGTAAAGACCAGAATCCTGCAGCACATGAATTTGTACATATTTTAAAGCCCCACATCTAAAAACTGTCATTATTTGATTGTCTGGTGATTTTCTGGAAGATTCAACTCACAAAATTGTCTTTCCTTGACCTGAAACATAGTTTCCTAGTGGGAATACCTTTTCTCCTAAGGATATTGTTACAGAACCTGATACTCTGGGTTATTTTTGCATGCTGTTCTTAATACCAGGGTTTGATAAAAAGGAAAGGAACTATGTATTCAAAAGTTGTACAGGTTCAGAATAATGACAGGATGTTGCCATTAAATCCCAAAGTCCCTTTAAAGCACCCACAAAGACACACACACAGTCCTCTCTCCCCTTGCCAAACCAGGCTTGTCAGGGGGACCATATCTCAGGGAAAAAAATAGAAGTCCATAGCTTGGCTAGGCTCTCATTCTTAATCCAAAACCACATGGCACTTCCT